>NC_089755.1:6276977-6281977 GCF_040412425.1 Macrobrachium rosenbergii
TCTGAATACCACAAATTATTCCCATCTAAAAGGAAATGATTCAAGTGTCTAATAAAGAAAAGGTGCCAACCAATAACTGAATATGCTTTTGATATCTGAAATGACCCTCATTATCACTACATTATTCCCTATTGAAAACCTCAAAGACATTTCCCCTCAACATTTCAAAGACCACATGAACCACATGGATGATTCCACATATGAGGCCTCACGAGCATCGACAGGTCCAATTTTCAAGTCTAGATTATTTTCACAGCTGCCGAGAACGTCATTACAAAATACAATTGCATAAAATCTGTCTAAAACACGAGGCCCAAAATGGAACATTTATATAATAATAATACCTCATATAATTATATATCATATAATAATATTTCATTAGCATTTAGGTGTGGTTGACTGATTTTGGCTACTAAACCTGGCGTCGCACCATCTAGGTTACTGACGCCGTAATGAATTAAAATAGGAGACAAAAAATAAAATTTCAAAAGGAGTTTTATAAGAAAAATATCTAAAAATACAACTGAATGAGCTTTGTACATTAACGTGACTGGAATCGAGTTGCAGGTTAGGAATAATCCGTTCAAAATGATTTGAGACTCTTCATGAAGAGGAGGGTATCATCATATTCAAGCAATTAGGACGTAATAATGTTGAGGTACGTGTAATTCATTACACAGGACTGTAATACTGTAATATCACCATTGTAGCTGTATTTCATGCAAGGTTGCTGTCATTTTTAATATTTCTTTTTACTGTTGTTCTCATTATATAATTACTGTCATTACCATTATTAGGAATTCTATTTTTTCTGCTTCTTCAGCAACTGTGTGGATACTGCCGATTATAATTTTTATTATCATGTTATCTTATGTATCTAGATTGTGTGTATTGTATTTGTATATTCCACGTATAGGACCCTGAGCTTCATTAAAGGATATTATTATTATTATTATTATTATTATTATTATTATTATTATTATTATTATTATCATTATTATTATTATTATTATAACACAAATGCCAAAAATCACATAAATTTTGTGTCTGAGAACCGACGTCTGATAAGTTACAACGACCCTTATTCTAATGGGCTTCAGTCATGTAATTAGAGCGTCATAATTGTGAGGTACTTATAATTCATTACGAACGGCTGTGAGGTCACCATCGTGGCTGTACTTCCACCAAGACTGGGGCTGTTTTGAATTAGGAGTAGTGACAAAAATTACATTTCTTTTTTATTGAAAGGATTAAACTTACATTATTTACAATTACAATTATTTACAATATGGTTACAGTATACTACATCAACCCAGTATACACAGGCATTTCTTTACATGTGCATAATCCCTCCTAACTGACAATTTGCACTTCTTGCTTTAGTCACTGGCTACTCAGACACAGTAAAGAATTAATATACTCTTTTGTGAACATTTTATTTATTCTTTCTTAGTCATTGTTTTTTAATGTTTAATAGCCAGCTATCATATCCAAATTTGCTGTTAACAAAGGCATCTGTTTCCTCTTTCGTATCACGTTTCTTTTTGCTGACCCAAACAGCATCGTATAAATACCCTACAATTAATACAGCTGCACTATTTTGTCCTATAATTGAAAATGAACATTGACATATTTAAAAAAAAAAAATGTCTCTATGTTAAAAGTATGAAATAGCACACTTTTGAAATACTTCAATGTTGGTTTTATGTTACTCAAAATATTAAAATTACATAATTTTTGTTTTCACTAATGGTTTCCACGACCCCCTTTCACAGGTTACAGCGACCCTCATCGGTTCTTCTTACGTTTCAAAATACAATTTGGGTCAAGTTTAACGAATATACAGAAATACCCACACATAAAATAAGAAAAAATAAAATGAAAAAGTAAATATAAAAAAATAAGTATGAATAAAAACAATAATTGAAAATAAGAACAAATGAAAAATAAAATTAAAGATAAATATAAATACTAATAAAAAGGGAAAATTAAAATAAACAAAAATACAGTACAGATTATTACAAACACGTTTCATTTCATACTGAGTAGAAGACAAGAAAAACATTAACTTTCAAATTAATCTTTGCAAGACAGAACAACCGCAGGAGGAGAATTTACTCTCAGAAAGTAGAAACGGAAAATAAAAATAGAAAATTTGGTGTAAAGATAATGTTCTCGAATTAGCAGAGGAGACAGATAAAAGGAAAATAAATCAGGAGTTGATTTCAGAACCTGATAAGAGGAAATGACATTAATGTTGTCCAGAAACTGAAAGAATCGAAATGAAATGCAATCACAGATTTTGAGTGAAATTCACTGGAATTAGAAAATAAAAATAAAGTCACGCCCACTGAAACAAACCACGCTACAAAAGTAATTTTATTTTTAAATAGGAGATGAAAAGCAGGAAAATTACAAATTAAACAAAAATTAAAATAAAAGGAAAGAAGAGAACCGAAATTCAATCAAAGTTTTTGAGCGAACTTCACTGGAATCAGAAATTAAATAAAAATGAACAGTCACGTCTACTGAAACGACGCGTTGCAAAAGTACTTCCTATTTTTACAAAGAAAATAAAAAGCGGAAAAATACTAACATTAAAATAAAAAATAAATAAAAGAGAAGGTGGACGACGGGAAAAAAATCTGCTCCGGAAAAAACGTCAGAAGGTCGAGAAAATTTTATGCAACCTCGTCTGAAAGTCTGCATCGCTTTTATGACCTTTTTTTTTTTTTATTTTTGCGTCAGTCGGAATATTTCCAGACATTTTCCTGAGAGTCATAAGAAATGTGGAGACTGACTAAAACTAAAGATGCATATTATGATGTCTTCTAAAAACTGGCTTTCGTCCGTGTAGTTAATGTATCATTTATTTTCAATGTCTGTATAATTCTAGTATATACATTTCAAGACATTTGTTCTGAGAGTTAGTTACAAGTAATTTGGATATTGGCTAAACCTTCAGAAATTTTTTATTATGATGTCTTTAATTCTGAAGCTTTTGACTGTGTGATGAATAGAGGAAATTATTTCAATTATCCATAAAATTCTAAAGTAGTTAGTATATCCAGGAATTTTAATTATCAATACAAGTTCTTAAGCAAAAATTATTTAAAAGGAAGTGATAATATAAACTATTTTTATAAATCATTTGTTACATCAAGATTTTAAAGTAGAAAATATCTAAATGAAGAAAACTAATATCAAATAATTATGATTTTATGAAATCCTTCTGTCAAATATCACCACAAATCGAAGAGTAAAGCAATTATGAATTAATAAGACAAATCATTATCCCTTGACAGTTAATGCACGTAAGTGAAATTCTCTCTCTCTCTCTCTCTCTCTCTCTCTCTCTCTCTCTCTCTCTCTCGTTTGTGTCCATATTGAAACTTCGAGAGAACCACAGACGCAGATTCTCTCTCTCTCTCTCTCTCTCTCTCTCTCTCTCTCTCTCTCTCTGTTTTGCAATTTCATGTCCATATTGAAACTTTAGAGAACCACAGACGCAGATTTTCTCTCTTCTCTCTCTCTCTCTCTCTCTCTCTCTCTCTCTCTCTCTCTCTCTCTCTCTCTCTCTCCGTTTATGTGGCCTATATTGAAATTTAGAGAACCATAGACACAGATTCTCTCTCTCTCTCTCTCTCTCTCTCTCTCTCTCTCTCTCTCTCTCTCTCTCTCTCTCTCTCTGTTTCTGTGCCCGTACTGAAATGCAGAGAACCATATGCATGGATTGCCGAGCACTGAACCGGAGAATATGCAAATTCAATTCGTCACACATTCCTCTCATGGGAATGGAGATATTCCAACCTCCACAGTGGGAGTATTCCAAGCAGAACATTGAGGCTCTTGTAAGATTGACCAGAGGAGACTCAGTTTGCGTAGAATCCACAAGACTTTGGTGATTCTGTGAGAGTCATGTTTCAGTGGTTAGGTTAACTTTCATGCTTTACTAATGGAAATATTTAATGATAGTATCTGCGCAAAATTAGCAGCATTGGTCTTAGCTGCCTAGATTATGATAATGAACAAAGTGGATGCATATGTATGTGTACATACATATATTCACATACATACAAATACAAACTTATACAAATATATAATTTATATATATATATATATATATATGAATATTTTTTAACCAAATTAATTGAACTCTTACCTATTTATTATTATGTAAGTAAAATATGGTAGGAGTAGATGCCTGTAATTTAGTCTTGCTTACATCTGCAACCTTGCATTACGTGTAATGCGTTATTTATTATTATTATTATTATTATTATTATTATTATTATTATTATTATTATTATTATTAGTATTAGTAGTAGTATAGTAGTAGTAGTAGTAGTAGTAGTAGTAGTAGTATTGTTAATAGATACACAATTACGTGAAAAACAATCTGAAAATAATAATCCACAATTATATAGTATGTAATTACTATGTAAAATGAACTTAAGTATTCGAACACCTTTAGGTGTTCCTCATCAATTTAACGTTGACACTGATTGAATACCGTTCAGTGTTTGAAAGTCTTTGGCTCTTTTTATAGTAATATATTTATTTATATAATTGTATTTTTATTACTCAGCATTGTTATTATTATTCATACAACAGGTTATCATCTTTCAGAGCAAAAATAAAAAAAATAACCAAATAAAATAATTAAGAAAAAGACTAGAAGAGATTCACATGCAGTATAAATGAACGGGCTTCATTGCAATCATTTATCACGTTCTTTTATACCATTTCCCACTATTAGGATCTTTGGTTGTTTTATGGCCGGTACGGTAATTTGTTTATTTGGCTAATCCTCCCACCTCATCTTATTTTCACAGGAATGTTTACGTCTGTGTTGGCGTGGCGCCAACCTTCAGTCAGGTTCGGGCAGCAGTAGCGAACGGGTTGTTCTCTGGTATGAGACTTTTTGGGTACCAGCAGCAGTTCGACTTTGAGGACGTTTTTTCTTGGGCAGCCGGTGTGTTTTTTCAGGCTGGAGCAGC
>NC_089755.1:6286977-6391977 GCF_040412425.1 Macrobrachium rosenbergii
TTTAGTGATCGTGTCCATTTTATTGATATATTATTTGGTGACAAGAATGCCTGTCACTGGTGATTTTTGGTCTGGGAATTTCGATTCAACTGATTTGAATAGTTACCTCTCTAATTTGAGTCGTAGTTTCCTTTGATTCTGCGAGAGACCATAATTTATGACTCATAGTCTTTGCAGTTATGCTTTCGTTAAATTTCCAGAAAAAGTCTAGTTTTTATCACGGCATTTAATTCACTGAGCCTTAGTATTTGTTGGATGCAAGGAGAGAGAGAGAGAGAGAGAGAGAGAGAGAGAGAGGAGAGGGGAATGCTCCGCTCAACCTTGAAGCTGGCTAACGCTACCAAGATACCTCTTAGGGGTAAGTCCAAAACAACCTCATAGAGGGCGTAATAGGTGGTGGCAGCGAAAATAGATAGATAACCAGGAATAGATAGGTTATGGGTTACGCTTCTGAAGAGACATAATTTACAATAGGTTATTATATTAGGCTTTATAGGTCGGTTATATAGGTGATGATGGGCTCTGGTAGGTTGGCAATATTATCATCCGAGAATAGGATTTAGGTGGTTAAGCAATTCTGTTAAGGGTGAGGTTTGCGGGTTACCATCTGGTCAGTCTTTCTTGCGTGTAGCAGATTGTGTGTGCGTTAATTATGTGTCACTTTGCGCCGGTGTTTATTGCGTTTTTATGGGTGATACTGGACTTTAGTTTATCTTGAAGAGTGTTCAGGGAAGAATTTAGTGCGCAGTGTGTTTAATTGCAGCATCCCGTCCGTTTGTGCGTGTTAAGTACGCGCAAGTGTATTTCTGTGCAGAAAAGTGGGTGTTTTTTTTCTTTGGTGGGAAGATTTTGCATTGTTGTCGTCAGGCAGGAGTGTCCGTAAGTGTTCAGTTATCACCTTGGTTCTTTGATTTCTTCGTTATTTTTTTTTTCTGGAATACAACGCGAATGTCAGTATCATATGTTATAATTCGGCGACTTTTTTTTTTCCTGGTTAAGATTTTTTTTACTTGTATTGCATGCTTTTGTTTACAATTTTTTTTTAGTTATATACATACGTGTTTTATTTTGATTACATACGTGTACATATGTAAAAGGGGTGTTGTAACTGGGATCAGAGTTAAATGGGTGTGAGCTTACTCTGTGAATTTCGCCTTGGCAACTGAGGTTGAGAAATGGATGTGTCTCAAAGGTTTTGCTCCCAGCGATTTTTCTGCTTAGTTTCGCAAAGCAAGGTGTTGTTGGGGATAGAGGGGAGACTTTTTGCACTGAGGGGAAGGGAACAGTTTTCCTTTCTTCTCCTTCTGTCTCCTCGTCTTTCATTTACTTGAGTCCCGTTCTCTTTACTTGAGCGTAGACTTGCATTTCCTTTCATGGAGGGTTGACTGTGTTTGTGTTTTTTTTTTTCTTTTTTCTTTACCCTTGAAGACTTGGTGTTCACATTGGCCTAATTTGAAGGTCAGTTGTGCCCACGGCCTATCTATGTGTTTTTTTCCCCATGGGGTCATGAACTAATTGTGGGTTTCAATAATACTTCCTTTTGATTTTGGGGGTTAATTGTTGGAGTAAAGGGATATTAACAATGTGGGGTTCTTCCTGTGTGCAGTTCCTCGTTCGACGAGTCGATAGAGTTCTCGGCTAGCACTCTGCTAGGCCCGAGTTCGAATCTCCGGCCGGTCAATGAAGAATTAGAGGACGTGGGGCAGGGGTCAATGGTGGTGCTATGAGCAAGTAAGATGGGCCCTTCGGGTGAGGTGGCACTGGCACTCAGTCTGATTTTGGCCTGAGTGACCTAGGTATGTTCGGACTGAACGACATTGACTGTTCCATGGGACTTAGGATTGTGCTGAAAGGTGATAATTCAAGTTTGTTCGTGATAAACGGACTCAGTATGTCTAAAAGACTCAAGGTTGGTTTGAATGAATGGGTTTAGTATGTCTAAAAGACTCAAGGTTGGTTCGAATGAACAGATTTATTAAGTCCCGTAAGGACTTTGGATTGTTTGAAATGAACGGAGAGTTGGGAAGTCACGCAAGGACTTTGGAGTTTAGTTCATTCGAGTACACAATTAAATGCGTGAATGAAAGACTATGCTGTCGCTGCAGCAAATACTATAAAATCTTATTGCTCTGGGCAAAAAGAAGCAGTAGCTTCTAATTATATGCAATTGAATGCATGAATGAATGATTATGCTATCGTTACAGCAAATATAAAATTGTATTGCTCTGAGAGAGAGATGACGATAAGAAAGATAGAGTAAAGAGTGAAAGAGTCGATTCTGATGAGAGAGAGAGAGAGAGAGAGAGAGAGAGAGAGAGATTATGCACAATTAAATACGTGAATGAATGATTATGCTGGCATTGCAGCAAATGTTATAAAATTGTATTGCTCTGGGCAAATAGGAAGCAGTGCTTCTACGGGTACACAATTAAATGCGTGAATGAAGCAACTTAGTTGGCTTCTCACCCAAGAATAAATGCAGAAAACATGATGACAAAAAGATTGTGCTATTTTGAAGTGTGCGAGATTAAATGCGGTAGAATATGACAAATACAAAAAATCTTAAATCTACCATGTATGGGGAAAGTTATATTTGCTGAGATCACATGCACAAAAGATGGAAGGAAATTACGTTACTCTACTGGATCTGTATTTGGCACGTGACCGGTTTTGACAAAGACTGAGGGCAAGTGATGTCTGTTATGACGGGGTCTGCACGTGCGTGGCATCTGAACTAAAAGGGGTTGCATGGGATCTTTATGAAATGACCGAACAAGAGTGGGGAATCATTATTCCGCCTTTTATTGAATGCAGTTTAAATAGGCAAGGATTGTTCATGACTCCTGTTAAGGGGTAGATTTTTCATGTTCGCTTTGTCATGGATGGGATATTAATAATTTAAAGAGGCGATTCCTTCATGTGCAAAATTCCTGGGCTTACGTGGCCTTGAATAAAATGAGGTACGGGAATTATAAAGATTTCTCAAAGACGAATTTGGGAATTGTCTTAATTGAGTTTCTTGTGCTATTGTTAAGGCTATTGAGAGAGAGAGAGAGAGAGAGAGAGAGAGAGAGAGAGAGAGAGAGGGGGGGAGCCAGTGAGCAAAATTTGCTGGGCTAAGTCTGGGGTTCTTTCTCTCTTCTGGGAAATGAATGAAAGGGCGCGGTCTTCTCACTGTTTACTGACTGGGAAATAAAACGGAATGAAATGGAATTTACCACGTGCTGCGCTTCATTGAGGAGTTCAACAAACGCAAATGCTAGGCACAAATTTTGTCTTGTGTGGCCTGAACAAAGTCTTACACCATTATAATATTTACTCAGCAAAGGAAAATAATATGCTTTCCTAATGAATTCCTAACCTCTAAGAGGGAGAGAGAAAGAGAGAGAGAGTAAAAATAATAATTTCAGCAATGCAAAAAAATTTGCTGGACAAGGAGCACTCATGGCTTCTAATGTGTGCCTAACTAGGTTTTTGAATGGAAAAAATGTCCAAATCACATGGGGAGGAAATACCCACACTATTTCCTGTTGAGCACTTTGAAAGTCATTTTTCATGCTACCTAACTAGCCTATAGTGAAAGACACGCAAGCTATCATGCATTAGCTATCAAAGTTTGTGGAATAGGTAGTAACTCTCTTCTCTACAACTGGGTTGCATGCACACGGTCTGACAAATTCCTAACTCTGTTTCATTCAAGATTTTGGTCACACCTAACATAAAATAACAGATAACAACACTGTGCTTACTGTGGAATTGGATCGCTTGTGCACTTATAAGGGGAATTTACGCTAGTAACAGATTCGTTTCTAATCTTGCAACCAGCTTCTAGCAAAGCTACTCAGCCATAATTGCTATTGCAAGGGGCTTGCAAGGGTTGGGGGGGTGGGGGCGCCAGTGTGCAAGGCGATCTGAGCACAAAGGTCGCCACTGATATGGTTCTAAGCTGAAGGCTAAGGTAACTTATCTTGCGAAGGTGAATCCTGACTCTAACAATGGCTTCAGGTAGAACCTTATGCAAAGATTTTGGCTGAGGGCCTTCTCTAAAGGGGGAAGTTATCAGGTAAACTTAATTAATTATATTCACATTAGCAAAACACACATATCAGAAGAATGCAAAGCATAAATTAAGACAGGTAACAGAGTCCTGTCGTATAATAAGGTTAACAAAAAATGGATAATTCTCTGAAGAAACTCAAAGGCAACCCTCTTCAAAAGGGCAGACAGGGGAAAGGAACAGTGGTTATGGCACACAAGATGATAAACAGATCCACAGCAGGCTAACTCCTATCTGCAGTCAAAAACACACATGTTACTTAGATGCAGTAAGGCACTTTGATCAGGAATTGAGGAATTGCACAGAAGGTGCTTAGAAAGGACTCGATTCTGATATCTTGGATTTTAAACAATTATGTTACACTTCACTGGTTCATAAATTCAAACAACACAAAATAATAGCAATACAGGTCTTGTTGTAGGTATATCGCACTATGAAAGGAAATGGAAAATAGCAAAAGATTGACAGGGATGTGACTAACACAAGAACTTTGACTCTCGAACATTACCTTCTTGGAAGACGGATTCCTCGTCTTCGGGGGCGCCAATGATGGAAGGTAGTGTTTTGGGGATTCACTACAAAAGTAACTTAGGCTCTAGACAGACACATGGGACAGCAAAGGGGCAGCTCAGGGGAGCAAGGGAGGACAGAAAGTGTCCTGAGTAAGTTTCAGCGTCTTCTAAGAACAATGTGCCCATGTGATGCCCTTTTATAGCATCAGGAGATTAAGAGCCTGCTCCTTGTAGATGGTGCTGTATGGCAGCAGGACCACATTTTCTATAAGGGTCGCACACGTGGGACATGGGGTCATCCGGCCCAGGTGTTCAAGATAGCGCCAGTCACATGGGTCAGTTGCTAAGCACGGGAGCCACTTTCTCTTTTGACTTTTCTCCTCTGCCGGCTTTGCTTGCCTCAGGCAGGATTACCATCTCTGACAGAACAACACCTGAAATCAAGGTGTTTGGGCAGTCACTTCGACAAGGAAAGGAATTACGAGCTCACCCAAAGGGGTAGTGGTAGAGAGTCAAATCGGGCAAAGTTTACCCACAGTTAACCTTTACGGTTGAAATGAAAACAATGGACATCATTTCAAAAGAATGTAAAATATTCTTATACTGTATCTTACTTTACTTCTTGGAGGATGAGATGGCATGTGCGAGGTTCACCTCATTACAGTATATACACAAAAATAAAATAATAATGATTGGTACATTAGCATGAAATAAAATTATTGACTACCGAGAACAATTCTGGTAATTCTCTTGACTTTGCTGGTTATCGGTTTAAGTTGATAAAATTAAATTGTTTCTCTATTAACCTGTGATACATTCACGTAACCTAATGCAGAATAAGGTAACATTACAGTCTGCACACACACATATACACACACTGATATATTACACAAGTTCTTCATTTTGCTCAGGAACAAACGAATTCCGAAAAACATCGATATCTGCGACACTCAAAATGTTGGCCTTTACCTTATACATCTAGTTTACATATCAAAGACCAAATAACCTTCATAGGACTTTGACTCTGTAAAATTCTCTCAAACATCAAATCTCTTTTTGAGCAACAAAAGCAGAACATAAATTCGATACCTGTGTAAAGACGAAGTTTTACGGAATTCGACGATACAACTGAAACTTATTCTAATATTTTTTTTAGTTGGCTCAACGTTTCTTCAGCGAATGGAAGCTCATTTTGTAAGTAAACATTCATCGCTTCTGGGGTGATTTACCTATAAAGAAAATAAAGAAAAACTGGGACAGGAAAGTTTAAACAAACATTTTGTTTATCTAAGAAGCAGGTTTCCGCTGCGTCTAGTCAAAAGGCTTATGTATTTCATTAATGAAAGAATACATATATTTTTTCCCTGTGAGATATGATTTTACTTGATGTGTAGGAGAAAAATTCTGATGTATTTGATTTCAGTTGTGTTTTTGCCTCACAGATTTTTTATCTTGTTATGTTTTTCTAATCGAGAAACGGTAAAAAGGCACAAACCTAGGGGATGTGGCCTCTTTTCTAAAGGCGGAGTTGGGCGGTTGGACAGCGAGATAAAGAGACCCAGAAAATAAAGGAGATGAAGCACAAGGATCTAAAGGTGAAACTGGGAGAAAAAATCAGTTACCCTGTGAATAATTTAGTTAGAGGTGTTGGACAGCAAGACTGAAAGAAACAGAGAATGGAGGTCAAGTAAAAGGCCAAAACGTCGGTGCAGCTAGAGACCGAAGGCACGCTAAAAACATCCCATAGTAATGCCTACAGTGCACCACGTGAGGTGCACTGACGGCACTAACCCTCTCTTAGGCGTATACACACAGTCCTGTTTCAGACAGAGAGGGCTGCAAGTTGGTATGTTGATCATCGACCCTGCAATCATCAAACATAACAAATTGCAGCCCTCTAGCCTCCTCAGTAGTTTTTATTTTATTTAAGGTTAAAGTTAGCCGTAATCGTACTTCTGGCACCGCTATAGGTACAAACAACACAGGCAACCACCCGACCGTGGCTGAGTTTCATGGACCGCAGCTAAGAGTTTCATGGGCCGTGGCTGAAAGTTTCATAGAGCATTATACGCTGTACAGAAAGCTCGATTGCGCTGAAGAAACTTCGGTCCATTTTTTACTTTTTTTTTTTTTTTTTTTTTGGTGTGGGAGATTCTTCTGCCTCTTATCTTGGCCAGGAAAGTTTCCTTTTGAGAAGAAACGATTTCTCATCTTTCTTCTTGTGTCAAATTCGTCTTCTTAATGGACAGTAAATCGTGCAATCCTTTTCCAGAGTTAGTGCAGCAGATAATTGCATATTTCATAAGAATCGTTCAGATAGTGAAACAAGCATGAAATTTTGCACAAGTGCTCTTTAAAGTTCCCTCTATCAGAAAAGGGCGCTGGCCACGCAAAAAATTTAATATGGCGGCCAAATTCCAAGATGGCGGCCAGTATCGACAGATTTTGGCTAATTTTTCACTAGAATGGCATGTATTTGCTTCTAGCAATATGGTAAAGCTCTTCCATACTATTTCTTGTGAATATTATGTTTCTGTAGCTTCCCAGTACAGTTTACCTTTAAATATGGGGCTATATGGCTGCCAAGAAAAGGTAGAAACAATAATTATAATGAGAAATAATGCCCGTTCAACAATTATCGTTTTAAGCATGGATCTTGGTTTCTGTGGTTTTAGATCCTAATGAGGCCATCTCTTTCGAATAACTCATCAATTTTGAAGGAAAATTAATAAATGTAAAAGAGTGTATGTCTGCACACAACCAGGGCACACTGGTGACATCACTGCTGTGTAACTCAGCAGGGGTTCAGTGCCAGCTAATCCAGCTTTACTAATCCTGTAGTCTTAGACTAGTAGTTGTAGTATAGTTTAGTTTAGTGTCCCAAATGCTTTCTAACAGCCCCAGACCAGCTATAGTTAGATAGCCGCACCTGAATAGACAGGATGTGCCAGCGCGGAGAGCCGAGCCAAGGGTATGGGGGCTGTACATGATGGTTCATGTACTTACCCGGATGGTGTACAGATCACGGGACTTAAATGGCACTGGATGAATGATCGGGCTAGGTGTAGGGAGACCGAACCTAGTTGAATCCCATACAGGAATGTGTGCTTTGTTTAAGGTGGTAAAAGGATAACCCTCGGCCTTAATCAAAAAGTGAAATCATGGCAGAATGTGATGCCAATCCAATATTGAGCAGTAGAAAAACAAACTGGAGTTTGTGTTGTCTTTGTCAGAAGGACAAAAGAGGTGAGCACTTGACATCACCTCCAAGTCATCATGTCCTAGACCATGATGGGTACACAATGCTGGCAAGGAACATTCCCATGTTCAGTGAAATTAATGAAATGCCACTGATAATGGATCCAGCAAGGCTGGATGAAGGTGATGGCATAGAGGCCACTCTCAGGAAAAATGCAGCAAAATACCATGTGAACTGTGGCTTGTTGTTTAACAACACTAAACTGGACCGTGCAAGAAAGCGACAATCCAATGACCAGACCAGCAACACTGAGACTAGTCGTGCAAAACTGCGCCGAACCAGTCATGACAATGAAGTTTGCATTTTCTGTGAGAAAGTGGCACCTGCATCTGATCTCAGACAGGCTAATACTAAGGGCCTTGACTTGAAATTGCGTGAATGTGCAGAGATACTTAGTGATGGCAAGCTCCTTGCTAAGTTGACTGGTGGGGATGTCATTGCACAGGAGTTTAAGTATCACCATGCCTGTCTTTGTGCCCTCTACAACAGAAAAAGGTCCTACCTGAGGAGCCTTGAGAAAGACCAAGGTAGCACTGAGTCAGAATCAGATGTGTATCCACTAGTTCTGTCAGAACTGATGACATACATTGTTGAAAACAACCTTTGTTCAGATGATCCAGTCACATTTCGGCTGGCAGATATTTTGCCACCTCTACCAACAACGTCTGGAACAATTGGGTGTAGAGTCACCAAGTGTAAATTCCACGAGACTCAAAGACAAACTTCTGGCAGAAATTCCAGAACTTGAGGCTCATAAATCTGGCAGAGATGTATTACTTGCATTTCAAAAGGATGTGGGAAAAGCACTTGCTCAATCATCTGATCTTTCAGAGGCAGTTATCATTGCTAAAGCAGCAAATATTCTCAGAAAGTCTATACTTGATCATCAGTCACGGTTTGATGGCACATTTTCTGAGGCTTGTGTACGAAATTCTGTGCCTCCTCTCCTGCTCCAGTTTGTAGGGATGGTTGAGCATGGGGCTGACATCAAGTCACAGTTACGATTTGGAGCATCAAAGTCAGACCAGGCCATTGCACAGCTCATGCAGTTCAACTGCTACTCCCGATACAAAAGAGGAGCAACAACTCATAGACACTCCAAAGACAGAGAAACACCATTCCCAGTCTACATGGGACTCTCAGTCTATGCCAAAACCAGGAAGAGAAACCTGGTTGAAATGCTACATCAGTATGGCCTCAGTATCTCTTATGACAGAGTACTGGAGGTCTCTGCACAGTTAGGAGATGCCACAGTTAGCAAATATGTGGAGGAGGTGTGGTCTGTCCCCCAGTACTGCGAAAAGGGTTGTTCACCACTGCAGTGATGGACAACATCGACCACAACCCATCTGCAACTACTGCCACTACCTCCTTCCATGGAACTAGCATCTCCATATTTCAGCACCCCACCAAGGAGAACACTGGACAGGAAAGACAGCAACTAAAGTTTGCACCTGAGAAAGTGAGGTCGGTGCCTGAATTGCCGGACACATTCACAAACATCTAACCAGCTTCCTTTCAAACAAAGAACCCTGTGCCACCAAACACTGCAATACCAAAGCCACCCACAGATATCTTGGGGCCACAGCTTGCACTGGAGTATCAGTGGCTAGACAAGGTCATAGTCACCCAGGAAATAGATGATGCAGTGAATCTGACGTGGTCAGCTCATCACGCTTCAATGAAGAGAAGCCCAGAATTTGAAGTAACCATAACTTCATTGCTTCCTCTCCTGCGTGATCAGGCTCATTCTGTTGCTACGATCAAACACGTGATGCAGAAAGTGCAGGATGTCACTGATTTTCTGAACCCTGGCCAGATACCCATAATCACAGCTGATCAGCCAATCTATGCCGTAGCAAAGCAGGTGCAGTGGCAGTGGCCTGATCAGTATGGCGAAGACAAGTATCTGGTAATGTTTGGTGGTCTGCACATTGAGATGGCAGCAATGACATCTCTTGGTACTCTTCTTCATGGCAGTGGTTGGACAGGAGCTCTGGTGGAGGCAGGAGTTGCTTCATCTGGAACTGCAGAATCCTTCCTGTCAGCTGCAAGTGTAACCAGGACACGGCAGATGCACCAGGTTACAGCCTCTAGTTTGTACAAACTCCTGAGGACAGCATACACTGATTACTGTGCTGAAAGCAAACAACAATGAGCAGGCATTAGAGTTTGAGGAGTGGTGTGACCTTCGAAGACAGCAGAGTCCACAGTTCCACATCTGCCACATGGTGTTGTCTATGGAACTTGTGATATTCCTACTGATCAGGTCCTTCCGTGAGGCCAATTTTGTCCTCTACTGCCAGGCATTGCATGAGCTGATACCCTACTTCTTTTCCAACAATAATACAAACTATGCTCGTTGGCTGCCTATTCACCTCAGGGACATGCTTACCCTAGAGAGTTCACACCCAGAGTTGCACAAGGAGTTCAAGGCTGGCAACTTTGTTGTGCACAAGACCAGTCGCCAGTTCTCAGCAATGGCTCTTGACCAAGCTCATGAGCAGACCAATGCCTTTATAAAGGCTGATGGCGGAGCCATTGGGCTGACTGAAGATCCGTCAGCACTCAGAAGATGGATGGTGGCTGGCCCAGAGATCATCCGCTTGGTGTCTGCATACGAAACAGAGTCTAATGAGCAGACAACACACCATGAACAAACACCTCATGCGCAGAAGACATTCTTGGAGAGAGTCAGCAAGCTGTCATTGGCTTTGCAACACTTGGGAAGTCCTTTTCAGGAAGAGAGCCAGGATCTGTATTCCATTGACAACAAAGACATTGCCCACCCCAGCTCAGCAGAACTTCTACAGACACACCTTGACAGAGGCCGCACTAAATTTCAGAAGTTTTCAGACTCTTTGGCAAACAATGCAGTCTCCTTCTATGAGCCGATAAAGAAGAACAGAACTGACTTCTTCAGGCAAGAAGCTGCTCCTGTAGAACAGTCAAAGCAGAAACTTCTGAAGGAGGATTGCCAGCTTTCTCAAAGCTATTTATATCCTGTCAGAGCCGTGAATGTGATCTGCAGGAATTCTTCCAGCACGAGAATCAAACATTCCCAGCTTCCCTTAGTGAGGGTGGTAGGCTGTACACATGTCAGAAGTCTCAGCTGACCTCGGTCCTGGAGAGTCATGTTACACTAGAAGACAAAGAACCAAAGACTGATGTCCTCATTGTAGATGGATCAGCTTTGGTCCATGCCTGCCACCAAAGAAAGGAAAGACCTTTGAGGGCTATGCACTTTGCGACTTCTTGCCTGTGATACAATCCTATAGCAGCAAGTACACATCATCACATCTTGTATTTGATGTATACAATACATCCAGCCTCAAAGCTGAGACCAGGCTCCAACGTGGTCAAGGAGGAAGGCGCAAGGTGACAGACAAGAACACAATTCCATCCAACTGGCACAATTTCCTAAGACACGATGCCAACAAGACAGAGTTGTTCCAGTTCCTGGCAGACAAAGTTGCCCAGATGTCTGCCACAAATGTTGTCATTGCCACGAAAGGGTCTGCTGTCCTCAGCACTCATGAGGCTAGTCTTCAGGGACTGGAAAAAGTGCTCTCATGAGGAAGCTGACACCCGCATCTTTCTCCATGCCAAATATGCCACAGAACATGGAGCCAAGACCATCACGGTTAAAGCAAATGACACAGATGTTCTTGTCGTTGCAGTCAGTGCTTTCTCCACTCTCCACAATCTAGGGCTAGAGAAGCTATGGGTGGCATTTGGCCAAGGCCAGAGCCTGCGCTGGATTGCTGTGCATGACCTGTGCAACTCTCTGGGCCAGGAGAAGGTGAATGGCATGCTCTTCTTCCATGCGTTCACAGGCTGTGATACAGTGTCAGCCTTCGGAGCAAGGGCAAGAAGACCGCCTGGCAGACATGGAACATCTTTCCAGAGGCCTCCACTGTGTTCTCCAAACTGAGTCACTACCCTCTCAGAGTGGAAGAGAGTGACCTGAAGGTCCTGGAGGTTTGTCATACTTATGTATGAAAGATCCAGCACTGCTGGCACTGTGGATGAGGCTAGACTTGATATGTTTGCCAGAAAACAAAGGGCATATGAGGCCATTCCACCAACCAGGAGCTCTCCTCCAACACACCAAGCGTGCTGCGTACCAGGCTGGTTGTGTGTGGGGGCAGGCCACCCAGTGTCAGCCACAGCCAGAGAACCCTGCTGAGTGGGGATGGCAAAAGTCTGGTGAAGCATGGCAAGTCCTCTGGACAACCAACTCGCCCTTAGCCAAGAGTTGCCAACAGCTTACCAAATGTGGATGCAAAGCAGGCTGTCAGGAAAGGTGCAAGTGCTACAAGCTGGGTCTTCCCTGCACAGCTCTGTGCACTTGCAAATGTGAAGTCTAGATAAATATTGCCCTCTCTTCAGTAGATAATCTAGCTTGAGCATCCAACGTGTCATGCTATGCCTACCTTCTTATCCTCGAATTTTTCAAAGGTGTAGGTTGAGAGACCTATACATAGATTGGTTGCGTTTAGTCCGTATTTCTCTTCTTTTCTTTTTATGGTTACAGTCTTAGACACAATGTTGTATGTGACCATACCATTACTATTTCAGTTGAAAATAGCATATTAGTTAAACTGTCTGATCACATGAATATACCATTAAATAAAAACAGCTGGTCTCTATGTCTGCTAGCGCTGTGGATAGAAAAAAAACTTTTATGGCAACCATTTTGTACGCCATCTTGGTTACAATTCATTTAGTAAGGGTTTTCAATAAAATGTGTGGTATGGAACATTTTATAACCTAAAAGTCGAGGTTTAAAAAAAAAAACTGGCATATTCCATCCAATAGATGCTCCCAAACCAGTGAATCTCAACATAGATGGCGGCCATTTTGAAAAATAGCCGCATCTTGGATTTTCAGGTGGCCAGCGCCCTTTTCTAAGAGAGCGTAGTCTTAGGAATGTTTGTGCCAAATTTCATGCTTGTTTCACTATCTGAACGATTTTTACAGCAATCTGCTGCACTAAGTGGCGTTTATTTATCTCTCTCTCTCTCTCTCTCTCTCTCTCTCTCTCTCTCTCTCTCTCTCTCTCTCTCTCTCTCTCTGCCCGTTTCAAATCCTTTTTTATGCTTTATCTTTCAAATGTGTTTTAATCTTTCTTCATTTTTGTTTCGCTGTCACGAAATTGGCAGAGAATTTCTGAAAGAATGTAAAGAGAATTGAAGGGATTCTTCTTTAGGTTGGACAGCATTTCTGAACAGCATTTTCGAATAAACAGCATTTACTAGCGCTTTCGAACAGCATTTAAACAGCATTTTCGAACTTAATATTTTGACAGCATTTTTGCACATTTCAACAGGATTTTTGCACATTTTACAGCATTTTAGAAAAGCATCTTTTAACAGCATTTTCGAACGGCATGTTTAACATTTTCGAGCAGCATTTTAACAGCATTACCGAGCAGTATTATCGAACAGCATTTTTTAACATTTTCAAACAGCCTTTAAAAGCACTTTTGAGCAACATTTAACAGCACTTTCGATCAATATTTTAACAGCATTTTTGAACAGCATTTTAACAACACTTTCGAACAGAATTCTAAAAGCACTTTCGAAGAGCATTTTAACAGCAATTTAACATCACTTTCGAACAGCGTCTTTCAACAGCATTTTAACAGGCCTTTCGAACATAATTTTAACATCAGATCCGAACATCGTTTTCATAGCCTTTCGGTCAGCGTCTTTCAACTGCATTTTAACAGCCCTTCGGAACAGCATTTTAACAGCACTTTCGAATATATTTTAACAGCAT
Organism: Macrobrachium rosenbergii; assembly: GCF_040412425.1. NCBI lineage: Eukaryota > Metazoa > Arthropoda > Malacostraca > Decapoda > Palaemonidae > Macrobrachium > Macrobrachium rosenbergii. The sequence goes on from NC_089755.1 coordinate 6,300,590, forward strand.
TTCGAAGACCATTTTAACAGCACATTCGGACAGCATTTTCAACATTTTGGAACAGCATTTTACAGTATTTCCGAACAGCATCTTTTTACAGCATATCCGAATAGCCTTTTAACAGCACTTTCGAAGTACATTTTGACAGCATTTCCGAAAAATATTTTGGCAGCATTTCCGAACAGCATTTTAACAGTGCTTCCGAATAGTATTTTAACAGCATCTTTTAACAGTACTTTTGAACAAAATTTTAACAGCACTTTAGAACAGCTTCTAACAGCAATTTAGAACAGCATATTTAACAGCATTTTCGAACAGCATCTTTTGACATCATTTTAGAGCAGAAACTGTTAACAGCATTTTTAACAGCACTTTCGAACAACATTTTAACAGCATTTTCGAGCAGCATTTTAACAGCAGTCTTTAACAGAAATTCTTAACAGCATTTCGATAAGCATTTTCAACAGCACTTTCGAACAGTATTTTCGAGCAGCATTATAGAACAGAAACTCTTAACAGCATTTCGAGCAGCATTTTCAACAGCACTTTCGAGGAGCATTCTAACAGCATTTTCGAGCAGCATTTTTAACAACATTTTCGAACAGCATCTTTTCACAGTATTTTCTAACAGCAGACGATGTGTGCCCATTTATAGCTGAGTGAACTGGTGAGAGGTAGGCTGGGAGATATCTACAGGACTAGCAAATATGAGCCCAAGTGCTGTGGTGCTAACTGCAACGATACGTTATATATATACATATACATACATATATATATATATATATATATATATATATATATATATATATATATATATATATATATATATACATACATATATATATATATATATATATATATATATATATATATATATATATATATATACAGTTATATATTATATATATATAGAAAGAGACATATATATATATATATATATATATATATATATATATATATATATATATATATATATATATATAATTTCGCATGACACCAGGACTGAAAAAGCAAAAATAGTAAAATGCAAAAGTCTAAAGCAGACAGATAGACACACACACACACACAGGTCAACGAGCAGATGACCCCAGGAGGCAAACAAGGGTCAAACATAGGTCATTAAAGAGGTCACCCAACTTGACCCCGTCAAAATGAAACAAAATAATCAGGCCTTGGAGGAGCAGATACAGAATAAATTAAGATACATCAAAATAGAGAAAACATTAAGATACAGAATACATCAAGAAAATACTCTGGTTTTATTAGATGATGAGGAATAATCTGTATTCCCAGAGGGAGGAATGAAGGGCCCTTCAAATTCTTCCGAGTTTCGAGTGGACCTTATGTCTTCCTAAGACGTTCCTAGGAGAGGGAAAGTCTGAAATTATATATATATATATATATATATATATATATATATATATATATATATATATATATATATATATATATATATATATATATATATATATATATATATATATATATATATATATATATATATATATATATATATATATATATCCAATGCAGCATGACCCAGGAATGCATGCTTGAGAATATTACGAAGTCCACGTAAGAAGGTTAGTGAAAACCGGGACTTTGAACAAGTACTTTCGTAGTTTATTCTACATTTTCAAGTTTACACTGAATACAATAGAAGTTAACAGAGCTTTATATACAAAAACAGAAGGGGGACGGGGTTACAGTTTGTTAATCTGGGCAGCATGTTCTTTAAACGAAAAAGGCAGGGACAAAGGATCAAGGGATACTCCAGGGTGGAGATTAACATTCCTGGTGCACGTGGCTTCAATAAACACAGTCTCCAGCAGATTCCTTTTCTGACAGTCGTTGACCTTGTAGATTATCAAAGACTTATCCCATTTCATCGCATGGCCTGGCTTAAGCCAATGATCTGCAATGCCATTATTTGATAAGCCTCTTGAAATGGCATATTTGTGTTGGGAGCTTCTTACTTTTAGTCCTTTAGATGTTTGACTGATATAAATCTTATTACATTCTTTGCAAGGAATATTGTATACAATATTGTTTGAATTGGTTGGGCTATTCTTAATTAGCTTATCTCTCAAAATATTGTTATATCTAAATACTAAGTTAATATCAATAGTTTTTAAAATGGGCACTGCAGGAATGAAATTAGGATGAAATGGTAAGCAGAGAATATTCTCAAGTTTTTTCTTAACACTGGTTGGAATGCAATATGTCTTTTTTGCTTTATTTTTACAAGTTCTAAGAAATATGGTAACATAATGAATCTACTGTTTTATCAATAATTTTAAACTCCTCTTCCAAAAATTCAGGACTACAAATTCTAAGAGCTCTAGTTACTTACTGGAAAATGTTGACACCTTAATTTGTTTAGCATGGTTAGAGTAAAAATGAATATATGAAAAATTATTCGTGGGTTTCCTATATACTTTAAAACAAAAATTGGTGTTATTTCTAATAACTAGGACATTCAAAAATGGTATACAATTATTTTCTTCATATTCTATTATGAACTTTATGAATGGTACAAGATTATTAATTGAATGGAAGAAATGTGGAATATTTAAATTTTCTTTTACAATACAAATATACTGTATATACACACAAACAAACATTAAGCTACAAATGTCGTTTTTCTCTCTCTCTCTCTCTCTCTCTCTCTCTCTCTCTCTCTCTCTCTCTCTCTCTCTCTCTCATTTCGGTTCCCCATTTACCCTTCCGAAATTCTAAGAGGCCATCAATCACTCGACGCGGAAACAAAGTTTCGCGAATCACCATAAATATGACGATTCCCTTTTCAATGACCCGGATTTATGGGATGAACTTTCGGTTCATTGTAGAATAATAATTCATCCCCGTCATTCATTCCTCTTCATATAACCCCTCCCGTGTTATATCTGTTGGTACAATTTGCCTCTCATAACATTTCTGGGTTATTCATGCCGTGGAAAAGTTTGATTTCATGAATATATATTTATAAGTCTGAGTGGGTTGAGAGGGTCCCTGGTGTAAAGTAATTCAGAGGAGGTAGACAGATGAAAATTGTATATAATACATATATTTATATATATATATATATATATATATATATATATATATATATATATATATATATATATATATATATAATGTATATATACACATATATACATTATATATATATATGTGTGTATGTATATATATATATATATATATATATATATATATATATATATATAATATATATATATATATATATATATTATATATATATTTCATTCGTCCGTTGTCATAAATAAAAAGAAACAAGTTAATTATATAAATCCAGTATAACAAACGGTTCTAAACTACCCAAGATACTTCACGTAGAATGGAAGAATGTTCATTCTATCCTGTGCTACGAAATCTCTCAATCTCCCGCCCTTCAACTTGGTCTCTCTCTCTCTCTCTCTCTCTCTCTCTCTCTCTCTCTCTCTCTCTCTCTCTCTCTCCCCCCCCATCAGTCAGTGTTCTCTGTGTAAACGATCTCCAAAGTCCTAGGAATGCCATTGACTCCCTTTGTGATGGCTGCCTCTTCTTTCTTTCTCAGTTGTGACTCCTGAAATTCGTTAGGTCTGTTACTCGTGAGATTTAATATGAGTCTGCTCTCATTAGAACGTGACGTGGCTGTAACATCTATGCCAGTAAAACTAAAAATATTTCATAGAACAGCCTTAGTAAGTCGTTGGGTCATATTCTTCTTAAGGGCAAATTATTTCCAAATTCGCTCTACGCTCAATTCTTACGAAAGGGCAGCAGAACATAATGACTCTTCTCACAGCCGGATTAATTTGAAAAAGAAATCGTTACGAAAGTATTTTCGACGCAAATCTTCAGGAAACTCATTTTATACCGATTTCAAATAAAAATCTATGGTGTGATAAATTACAATAGATTTTTATAATTCTTGGACTTGATGTGATGAAAAATCAATAGATTTCTATTTCGCAAACATGATGTTACTTATATTTTTGCTAATAAAATCAACATTCCCTTGTAAGTAATTGTTAAGCAACTGAATATATTTCATAGAACAGCCTTAACAAGTCACTGGGTGATACTCTTATTGAAATGAACGCGGTTTTGGAAAAGAGAGAAGCTATTTTGTCCAGGTTTACAAAGATATTGTTGACCCTGGTCCCACCGCGAAAATCTCTCTCCCTACCCCCTGCCCAAGTTAAGTTAAGTATACCTTAGTTTAACCAGACCACTGAGCTAATTAACAGCTCTCCTAGGGCTAGCCCAAAGGATTAGACTTATTTTACGTGGCTAAGGACCAATTGGTTACCCAGCAACGGGACCTACAGCTTATTGTGGAATCCGAATCACATTATACCGATAAATGACTTTCTAACACCAGAAATAAATTCCTCTAATTCTTCAATGGCCGGCCGGAGAATCGAACGCGGGCCTAGGCGAGTGCTAGGCGAGTACGATATCGACTCATCCAATGAAGAACTTGAAACCACTAAGAGAGAGAGAGAGAGAGAGAGAGAGAGAGAGAGAGAGAGAATACTGCAACCGCTCAACGAGAGAAAACTCCTCATCACTGGGGAAAAACATCTTATTTGCATATAAATCAAAGGGTGAGGAAGTCGGGCAAAAAAAAAAATAAATAAATATAAGTAAAAACTGCGCCGAAGTTTCTTCGGCGCAATCGAGTTTTCTGTACAGCATATAATGGTGTATGAGCCCGCGGCCCATGAAACTTCAGCCACGGCCAGGTGGTGGCCTATCCTACAGCGATGCCAGACGCACGATCATGGTTAAATTTAACATTAAATAAAATCAAAACTACTGAGGCCAGAAGGCTGCAATTTGGTATGTTTGATGATTGGAGGGTGGGTGATCAACATACCAACTTGCAGCTCTTTAGCCTCAGTAGTTTTTAGGGTCTGAGGGCTGACAGAAAAAGTGCGGACGGACAGAGAAATAGCCATCTCCATAACAGGCTAAAAGGTCATTTTTCAAAATGAAATGCTTCTCTCCTCTCGTCTTCTGACTTTTGTCTAGTCTTTGTGGTTTTCATCTATTTTCTTATTCTTGTTTTTGCTGCAATGCATTTCGATTTACAGGAAATCCAAAAGAAAAGGATAAAGGGAGGAAAAACAAATTCTATCCATAATGAAGAGAAGCCTTGAGAGGAAGAGGTTAAAAAAAAAAAAGATCATTTCAAAACTCGCTATCTTCCGAGTCGAGAACGTTTGAATTTACAGGAAATCTAAAACTCCCAAAAAAAAAAAAAAAAAAAAAAAGGGATAATGGAAGGAAAAACCCAATTCTATCCTTAATGGAAAGAAAACTTTAAAGGGAATATAAATATAAATTCGAATAGAGTTATTTCTTGGAAGTTATTTTCCGAGCAGAGGAAAAACCCAACTTGGGGAGATAGGCTAATTCGCGCCGCTTCTGCAGTTCTCAGAGAGAGAGAGAGAGAGAGAGAGAGAGAGAGAGAGAGAGAGAGTCTTCTTCTTCTTCGGTTCTTGAAGATTTATGAAAACTCCAGTTGTTTTGTGGGTGGGTGGGCGTTGGGGGGAGGGGGTTGGGAATAGGGGTTTGGGGGTTTGGGAGATACTGAATTACGATGTAACTATTTATCATGAACTGTAATTCTACTAGAGTTGTTAAGATCTCTCTCTCTCTCTCCATACTTACACACACACACACACACATATATATGTATACTCTCAAGTAAATGTGTTCGAGACTGACAGAACTGAATGACATAAGGGCGCTCGAGAGCGCTTCCGTTGAACGGGAGCTGATTGGTAGCAATTGAATGTTGCCTGGAGTGAAATGAATTTGCGATTGACACTTGAGAACTTTCTTGCTGGATTTGTGAAGACATTCCTCATCTCATTTTGATTTGCATTGATAAAGAGTTAGTTTATATTTCTTCAACATTCTGCGTGAAGCAAAACGTAGATGAATAAATGATGATTTTAACTAATATATCTAAAATAGCTATGACCGCTCAGTTTTAAGAAATGGGATGAGAAATCCTGACTTTATATTAATAAAGTTTAAATTTTATATTTCATCTACATTCTACATATAGCAAAACATGAATGATTATTCTAGCTAGTATGTCTAATAGCCATAACTGTGCAGTTTGAAGACATACGATGATAAATACCGACTTCTTTATTTTGAGGCAGCGATAAGACAGTTTCTGCCCGAAGTGGCTGAAGACATCATTCGTATCACAAACTTTCCCTGAGAGATTGGCTGAGCTTCTTTTTTTTTGGTTTTTTTTTTAGGGATTTCATATCTGCTTGGGACGATGATTCAGAGTTCGTCAGATTAGGCGAAATGGAAAGTTGGTGGTTCTCAATGCAGGTTTTTTCAAAGGCGGGAAGTTTGATAGCTTTTTTTATTTTTATAAAGATTGTAAGGATAATCTGTAGTTCCTGTACATAGGAAATAAACCTGTATGAAAATGAGCTCAGTATATGTACGCGTAGAAGAAGAAGTGATGTTGACATGTATACTTGAGGATACAGACAATAAAGAGATCCAAAAAATAAATGAGATAAATGAAGATCTAAAGGTGGAACTGGGAGAAAACCCCACAGCTGCACCAAGAAGTAATAGTTAGAGATTTTGGACAGCAAGACTGAAGGAAGGAAGGAAGAGAATGGAGGTAAAGTAAAAGGCTAAATTGCGGGTACAGCTAGGGGCCGAAGGGACGCTGCAAACACCCGTTAGTAATATTTTAAATAAACTGCTGGTAACCCTTTGGTATTTGTGATGTGGTCACTTGGGTTAAGGGAATATTTTAGCTTTCACCTAAATGATTCCCTGGGTAGGGAATTATAGCTGTCAGCTTGACACAAGACCTGAAATAATAAATGAAAAGAAAAAAAGCACATCACAGCTATCACAAAGAAGTCATAGATAGTCTAAGAAGTGGTTCCAAGTCTTCACATCTTATGAAAACACATCATGACAATGAGTTTCTGGTCGGAGATATTATTATTATTATTATTATTATTATTATTATTATTATTATTATTATTCAAAAGATGAACCCTATTCAAATGGAACAAGCCCACCACAGGAGCCACTGACTTGAAATTCAAGCTTCCAAAGAATATGGAGCTCATTGGGAAGTAAGAGAAGGTAATGGGAAACACAGAAAGAAGAAATAAGAGATCTCACTTATGAGATAAAGCTTAAAATACAAATCTCTCTCTCTCTCTCTCTCTCTCTCTCTCTCTCTCTCTCTCTCTCTCTCTCTCAGTGACGCCTCCAACTCCAGACCAGAGTCTCTGAGCCTCGAAATGATCGAAGACTCAAGTCACACCTCGAGAAAGGGAAAAGTTCCTGAGAGCCAATTTGCCGACGATGGACGTCGTCATCGAGTGATAAGGAATCTGGGACACGAATTGAGTCTGTGGCCTGTGCGCTGTATTGGTGGCCTATCCCCTGCTTTTGCTTTTTACGAATATACTGCTCAATTTCCCTGACCAAATCTACTTTATTATCGTTATCATTAAGGTCTATGAACATGGCAGTTATTAGCAGACAAACTACATACCTACTCGTTTGATATGAAACCACAAATATCTCTCAACTTCTCCAATTCCTCAAACGTTTTTTTTCAGGAAACGTCTCCGAAACGTTTGTGAAAATCGAGAGGAAATTAAATGTCTTTATGGTATAATTTAAAAAAAATATATTAAAATGGTGATTACTGTCACAACACGAAAGGGTTGTATTGTGTGGAACTGCTAATAAGTGAGAGGCTTTTTCAAGTTACTGGAGTTGGTTAAATCTGTTACTTTAGAAATACTTTACATTATATAAATCAAAAGTATTTACTTATAGAGAAACATAGTAACTCTCTCTCTCTCTCTCTCTCTCTCTCTCTCTCTCTCTCTCTCTCTCTCTCTCTCTCACTCTAGGAAAGACAGAAATATGAAATAACAACAAGGGAATTTTTAAAGGTGCAGAATTGCGCACGGGGTCTGTGGTGAAACTTTCCGAGCTCAAGATATTATGGTTTTTTTCGTTAGCTTGATTTTTGCCACTTCAAAGACATTTTAATTTTTACCTTACTTTTAGACTTTCAGAATTCCAGACTTCCAGACTTTTAGACTTACAGACTTCCAGATTTTCAGACTCTCAGGCTTCCAGACTTTTGGACTTCCTGACTTGAAGACTTTTATACTCTTAAACTTCCAGACTATAAGACTTCCAGTCTTTTTAGACTTTCAGACTTCCATACTTTTAGACTACCAGACTGAAAATATCCATTTTCACCATTTTTGTTCGTTTGATAATTGCTGCGTCAAAGACATTTCAATCAGACATTAAATCAAACGCATTCAGATACAACGAAGCAGTACGACCGACCTACTCGATGTAGAAAAAACAAAACAAAAAAATCTCGTCATAGCGTCAACAGAGCATTAGCGTGCAGTTCTGTTCCTGCAGAATTCAGTTGCTATAATCTAGCTGCTGTAACCTTGTTTTAAATTGTTTTCCTATTACAGACACACTTTTAAATAATAATTTTCATGTACCTGAACACTTTCCAAACTAGGGGTGAGAATGAGGTTAACGAATGCTGTCTTACTCTCGAGTCGACATTTATGAAAAGTACTTGTATTTCACTTTTACTAAATTTTTTGACAGTGAATATAATATTATACACCAGTCATCAATGACTACAGCCGTTGTTATTTTGGTGCCAGTTTTGGGAAATCAATCAATCAATCATGTTAGGTCAGGATCATTAGGATAAAGAAAGTTCTGAGACGTATAAAGTTGCAGCAAGTGATTCTGGAAAGCTGGAATGTTTCCTACTACTACTACTACTACTACTACTACTACTACTGCTACTACTACTACTACTACTACTAATAATAATAATAATAATAATAATAATAATAATAATACTAATAATAATAATAATAATAATAATAATAATAATAATAATAATAATAATAATAATAATAATATTGGCTGTTTCTACGGCATTCAACTGATATAGAGTCGTCTCTATTCGTCAGCGTGTAGATGGTGTCTGAAGTTTCCTAAGGACATACATATAAAGTTTTCCTGTTGTCTTGGTTTAACCAAGACAACAGAAAACTTTACATCACCTCTTAGAGGTAATAGAACTAAGATAGCAGGAAAACTTTATACTACCTCGTAGGGGTAATAAAACTAAGACAGCAGGAAAACTTTATACTGCCTCGTAGAGGCAATAAAACCAAGACAACAAGAATACTTATATATATATATATATATATATATATATATATATATATATATATATATATATATATATATATATATATATATATATATATATATATATATATATGTCCTTAGAAACTTCAGGCACCATCTAAATGCTGATGGAAAGAAGATCGTAAGGCGAATAGACAAGATTCTAAATCAATTGAATGCCGAAGAAACAGCCAATAATAATAATAATAATAATAATAATAATAATAATAATAATAATAATAATAATAATAATAATAATAATAATAAAGTTTCCAAACTCTTATCTCATCTTCCACCAATTCATTTCTCCTTCTTGGAGAAAAAATCTTGACGGAAAAAGAAGAAGAAGAAGAAAGGAATAGTTCCCTTGACAACTAGTAAATCCCTCTCCTTTCAAAAGCTATTATTGGTTGATGACGAAGGCAGCTGGAAGGAACTGTTCATTTCTTTGGGGGTTTTTCTTTCTGGTTTTATCCTCCAGTGAATAAGGTCAATGATTCTTCCTCCTCCAGGGATCTGGAATCTTGATCAAAGACGAGTGGGTCTTTTGTGATGATTCCCGCTGAAGAATTTCCAAATTTTGGGAATAATCTGGGCTTTCTGTGCCTTTCTGTTACTGCAAATCTCGATCAGGAGTTTGTGTGGTGTCTTGTTCTTAATGGGACCAGATGAGAGAGTTGTGTTACTTTGTTAAAAAGGAAATAAAGTGAAAGGAAGGTTCGGAAGAAACTTCTAATAGATGTGATGAGTCTAACGCGGCGGCAGCTGGGAAAGTTCCTTGTTTATGAAGGCAGTAACAGAGCCATTTTGGTTTTAAAATATTGCCCAGTATCCACACTGACGTGTTCAATAAATCTAAATGAAATTAAGATCATAATAAACAAGTAAATGCTGTATGAAACTTTCAGCCACGGCCCGGTGGTGGACTGTGTTGTTGGCACCTATAGCGGTGCCAGTCGCACGATCATGGCTAACTTTAACCTTAAATAAAGTATAAACTACTGAGGAAGCTAGAGGGCTGCAATGTGGTATGTTTGATGATTGGGGGTGGATGCTCAACATATCAATTTGCAGCCCTCTAGCCTCAGGGGTTTTTAAGATCTGAGGGCGGACAGAAAAAGCTTGAAGTTACCAACAAGTAATTATATATACTCGTATTGGCTTTAGGAGTCCCCCCGCAGCCTCTTCGCTTCTTCAGCCCAGAATTGTTTTTACAGAGTTTCCAACTCGGAAACAGTTAAGCGGAGGAGAGCGGAATCGATCAACAGACTCACTGTGGCCAGGAACTGCTTCTTCTCTCTTCTTTCGCCAGGAATGAATATAATTTTCTTCAGTGTATAAGTTGATTTTCGTTTGCACTGAATAGCCTGGTTGTCTCTAAGTGGAGGGCGTCTTTAATCACGGTTGTTAACCAAAGTATTAAGATGTATCACGTAAATATTTCTATAAAAAATGTAGGTCTGTGTCTTTTTCGCTTGGAGTTTGAAAAGGAAGACATTGCTGTACCTCAGTAATGACTTTCTCTGTATGTATGAACTAAAGTATTTATATATATATATATATATATATATATATATATATATATATATATATATATATATATATATATATATATATATATATATATATATATATATATATATATATATATATAACATTATAATAATCTCCTTTTCATATGTCATATGGTAAGGAGAGAAATGAACCTCATTTATCCTTCCTGATATCACATATCATGGAATATTAAACCATCTTTAATTCTAAAAAGATATCGAAAGCAAGAGGGTGAATTTCTTAATACCTCACATCAATAGATACAGAGAGCCAGCTTGTAGGGAAAATAAAAAAAAAATCTTGTCTTATTTTGAAGGCAAAAATAGGGGGAGCTCTTATAATCATTTTAATTTATCTATTTTTTTTTTGTAGTGCCTGCAGGTCGCATTTTGTTGCAAGGAAACTAAAATAAGCAAAGATTTTCCATGCTGAATGAACGTGAACAACAGAAAACCCTAATTAGAAACCCTTTCAATAAAAAATATAAACAGAAATTAAATTCATATGAATTTAACAAGGCATTTCTAGCTTTTGTGCTGTGCTAGAGATTGCATTTGCATTCCACTGCAGTTAAACTGCAATACACAGTAATTTTGCAATAAAATCGAAGTGAGAGACTGGCATCTCCGATGTGAATAACTATCAGCTAAATATTTCAGGATGAAATAAAATAATATAAAAACTAAGGAACAGAGATAATTTTCCTCAAAGAAGTTTTTGTCAATGAAAAAGCTTATGTTAATCATCTATTGCTTCCAATACAAGAAAAAGTTAAGCTTTGCAATAACGGAAAAACAATCATAGCATAATTTTTCATAAAAATATTTCTTATCTAATTTCACTGAAACTGGGTTGCTCTGTGTTGCGCATTCAAGAGATATAGGCAGGAGCTCCCTAGACTGTGATCCTCTGTATATTGGAACTCAATTCGTGCAAATGGAATCGAATTCGTAGAAAACACCTGGGTCTTGTGGTTCAATTATCTTCTGCAGTTTATTCTCATCTGCTAGTTTATGCTGTGTATGAGAGCAGACGCACAACGACAACAACAACAACAACAATAATAATAATAATAATAATAATAATAATAATAATAATAATAATAATAATAATAATAATAATAATACTTAGGAAGGTGACCATCTGGTAAACATGTTTCATTAGAAATGATGGCTGCATCAGCATAGCTTATTTGATACAAAAGTTTCTCTCTTTTTCTGATTCCTTTTTTCTTTGGCGGAAAGATCACTTAATAATAATGCGAGCAGTGTACTTTATCAATTACTGGGTCATTCACGTTTTTGTAGAATTATCTACGTATTTATTTTCGTTCATCATTATACATAACAATTTGCATATCATTAACATCGTTTCCAAAAATCTAAAAGTTTCCGGTTGCTGAGATTTGGGAACACGAATACGATGTTTACATGGTCCATTTCCTTCCCAGTGGCATCAATAACCACTATTTGCTCATACTTCAATGTTTGTCTCTCCCCCTCCCTCACCAGGTAAACAGAACCTCGTTGGTACAGGTTATTCACTGACGAAGTAATGCAAGTCTTCTGATAATTCTTGCTTCTGGCTTTTGTTTGTAGATATAAATCTTCCTTCTCGCGAACTGGAATTTAATCTCTTTTGGATGGTTTAGGCACCTTCTCTCTTCCCTTTCTCTTTTGCTTTCTCTCGGAATTCGTAAGCCATTGGAGAAAAGGAGAGATTGCAATTGTCCCTAGAAGCTTTAGGAAAATCAAAATGGGAATCATGAGCAAAGACTACTGATATTTCTTATCATTATTTAATGCATGGATTCTAACCCTCGTATTTTCGCACTGCGAAAGAATATCTATTAGTTCTTGGAACTCATAAACGAACAATTCTTATTAAGAATCAGTTGCTCCTTCGATCAGCCTTGGAGCAGGAACTAACACTTAGCATTTTTTTATTACCTTGATAAAATGTCGCCGAACTAAGAGTTTAGAAAAATAAAAGCATCTTCTAATTCTGAATGATTGTACGCTTCATGTCTTTCTGCTCTGTTTTCAGACTGTTTCCTTGCTTGCAGGAAACGAAAAAGGAAGAATGAATTCATACTTGAGGAAGACCGATGTCTCTAAGATATCGGTACTCCTGAAATCATTGGAGGTCCTTACGGAACTGATCTAAATTATGATTTTAAAGACTTTCCAAATTAACTGGTTCTTTAACAGTGATACTACTACTGCATAATCATTAATGCTCAAAGAATTAGTGATTTTGTTCGGAATTTTCCAATACGAGAAGCAAAAGAAGAAGAAACTGATTTAAACATTGTATCTTCTTTCGTTAATAAAAAGACCTAACTCCATCAACATCAATTCACTGATGAGTGAATTCCCATCTTATAGCTATCTGGTAGCAATCTCAGTAGAGACATCAACCATTAATTTCCTTATTATTTTATAAATATGATACTGTCCCTCTCAAGAGACTATAAAACTACAGTCACTAACATTAACAATGCCTCTATAAACAGCAGTCATTATTACGGCGTTTTTCTCAGGAGACTGAATCTTTTATTTGACAGTTCACTTTTCTGGACTGATATCTTTATATATATAATTATTTATATTTGGCTATATGTTAAACATATATAAATATATCCTTCTTGCATATATATTTATATATCTTTTGGATATATATATACTTATATCTATATACATATAAAGCAGGTTTCCTATATATTCGTAAACCATATGTATATTTAGGGATAGATATATTTATATATCTATAGAATATATATATAGCCTATCAATATATATAATCATATATTGACTATGATATATTCTTTTCATAGGCTGCTTATATATATTAGAATACGCAGGGATATTTACTTTATATATATATATATATATATATATATATATATATATATATATATATATATATATATATATATATATATATATATATATATATATATATTATTGCCTTGATAATATATATATATATATATATATATATATATATAATATATATATATGATATATATATATATATCTTTTTATATCTTATATATATATATACATATATGCATCATATACAAACACAAACATACATGTATATATATATATATACGGGGATATATATATATATATATATATATATATATATACGACATCATATATATAAAAAATAAAATCACAAACACAGATAAAATGTATATATAGTATATATATATATATATATATATATATATATATATATATATATAATGATCTTAGGCAAATCACAGTAGATAAAAGTGACATTCGTTTTCACAGGAAAATTAGGCAACAGAAATTACGAAGCGTTTTCACGTTTATTAACGCATCTTTCTGCCTGTCATTTCCTGTGTGATTCACCACAAACACACACACAGACACACACACACACACACACACACACACATATATATATATATATATATATATATATATATATATATATATATATGTGTGTGTGTGTGATGTATATATATATATATATATATATATATATATATATATATATATATATATATATATTATATATATTATATATATATATATATATATATATATATATATATATATATATATATATATTTATATATATATATATATATATATATATATATATATATATATATATATATATATATATATATATATATATATATATATAGAAACTACAGAAAAAGAAAGTTTGGCGCATCTGATTTCATAGAAATAATGGTGAATAAAAAATAAAAGTAAAACAAAATCTGTATTTAGAATAGTGTTCAGTCAAATGCAGGATCTGTGGTGAAGATATTCAGATGAACATTTCACGTTAAAAAGATCCTATTGTTTCCGATACATTACCGATGAGAAAAAAACAAAAAACAGAAAAGGGCTTTTCATAATAGTTAAGGCCGCGCCTTTGACTCGAATCCATCTGGGTGGAAGAGGAAGTCAAGTCCATAACGAAGCATTACACCATTTTTTTTTTCTAGCTTTTATCCCGGGAATGTCTCCATCAGCCTCTCACAAAGGCAAATGTGTTACAACTCACGAACTCATTATCAGATCCAGTGGATTTTTGTTTTTTTTTCGTTTTTGCACTTACTTTTTATTTTCATTTTATAATCTATGTGTGTGTCGAGGGTAATCAGCGTAAAAGAATGAAGACGCTTAATTAACACGGAATGGCTAAGCAGAACAAAAGGAAGAAACCAAGAGAAGACGCGATGGTCATTAACTGCAGCGCCAACGACCGAGACGAATCATTATTCTTCTTTCTTCTTCTCTTAACGACGGAAGAAGCAAGAATGGATCTCCTCTTTTTTTCTCTCTCTCTCGTTAAATTCTCCTTCCGCTTCGGGATACAGATGAGTTGCTTTGTTCTGAAGATTCCTTTTTGGGGGAATCAAACAAAGGTGGGTGATGTTCTATGCACAGGAGGCTCATCTTGATTTGTAGTGATAACTTAAGTCAAAGAATTTAGGAGATTAGCTCACAGCCATCCTGTACAACAGGACATGTTTAAAAGAGGGACTACTTTTAATTTTCTGTAAAAGAACACTATTATAGAGATGGCTATTTGTCTGTCCGTCCGCACTTTTTCTGTCCGCCTCAGATCTTAAAAACTACTGAGGATAGAGGACTGCAAATTGGTATGTTGATCATCCACCCTCCAGTCATCAAAAATACCAAATTGCAGGCCTCTAGCCTCAGTAGTTTTCATTTTATTTAAGGTTAAAGTTAGCCATGATCGTGCGTCTGGCACCGCTGTAGGTGGCAACAACACATGCCACCAACGGACCGTGCTGAAAGTTTCATGGATCGTGGCTGAGTTTCATACAACATTATACGCTGTACAGAAAACTCAATTGTGCCGAAGAAACTTCGGCGCATTTTTTTTTTTTTTTAAAGATAGTAATAAAGCGATGACAGCTCGTGACACTGGAAGAAAATCCTCCAATGAAAGTCGCCTTCTCAGAGCAGCTGTTAAGCTGAAGACTACATCCCTTGCTTGGCTCTCTGGAGATAAAAAGCTCAGAAAAAAATGAGGAGGTTTAGGAAGGAACAGATGTTTCTCACGACGCCCCTCTCTCTCTCTCTCTCTCTCTCTCTCTCTCTCTCTCTCTCTCTCTCTCTCTTACACCTTTTATCATTAACTCGATTGGACTATAAGGATCGTTCAAGTCAATTGGGGAGGGTAATTGAATTTCTGAGGTGGGAGAGAGAGAGAGAAGAGAGGAGAGGAGAGGAATTGCGCAAATTTCACACTTCCTCATAAGATGGCGTTTGGTCATCATCCTAGTGGTGCCACTCTCTCTCTCTCTCTCTCTCTCTCTCTCTCTCTCTCTCTCTCTCTCTCTCTCCGAAAGATAATGATCTAGATGAGTGGGGTAAATTTACGAAACCTTGTCGCAGACTCTGATAATTCTCTCTCTCTCTCTCTCTCTCTCTCTCTCTCTCTCTCTCTCTCTCTCTCTCATCAACAAAGGTAGAAGAACCCAGAATGAAAAACAACACGTCAAATGGAAGGTTACATTATTTAGGGAACACAGAATAGATTCGAGTTCCAAAGCTTAGCATGGGAGAGAAGGAGGTGGTTCTCGAAGCGCAGAGAAATTCGAGGGCTTGGTATGTCATAAATATAAACGTGGGAAGACGTTATCTGACAAGTGATTCCAAAGCTGAACGGAAATATTTTTCTCATAGGAATTTCATTTACAGAAATATTTTATACAGAAAGACAATCTTTAGAAAACAGACAAAGTTAACAAGGTCAGGGTCAAGGGTCACACGTTATATTTCTTATATAATCGTACAGCAAGAACAATAATTGATGAAAGGATAAGGAAGGTATAAATTTTTTATAACTGGATGAAAAACAAACTAAAATTTTAAACATACGAAATAACTTTTTGTGTATGTTTTTATAAGCGTGTTTATCAGTTTAGGCTATTTAATGTTTTCTAGACGAGTTTGAGGTAAATTAATGACTCTAAAGGCTGATACAAGTTAGAGGTTATTGTTTTGTGTGTGTGTATGTATATATATATATATATATATATATATATATATATATATATATATATATATATATATATATATATATATATATATATATATATATATATATATATATGTGTGTGTGTGTGTGTGTGTGTGTGTGTGTGTGTGCGTGTGTGTGTGTGTGTGTGTGTGTGTGTATGTGTGTGTGAGTAAACAGGTATCACAAAATGCTTCATATCAATCGTAAGTGATACTTCAGTATAAGATAAAAGATAGATAAAAAGATATATATATATATATATATATATATATATATATATATATATATATATATATATATATATATATATATATATATATATATAATATATATATATATATATATATATATATATATATATATATATTATAGATATGCACATACATATATATTATATATATATATATGTGTGTGTGTGTTTTGTGTGTAAGTCTACTGGCCTTGATAGTCGCATTTTTTCTTGACGTATCAAAAAAACAAAATTTGAAGCAGAAATGGACAGAGGGAATCTTTGATTCCAAAGAGTCGCAAAGAAAGACGATTTCAATTCTGAAAAAATACCTTGATTCCATTTGGTGTCTTTGAAGGCACCTGAGGGAACCCAAGTGGTTTCATAACTTCGTTCTGACGCAAAAGAGAATGAAATCTGGGACCTGTTTCTTTTTCTCTTTCCAAAACTGACGGAAAGGAAAAGCAATAAAATGTAAAGCGAATCCTGACCTGTATTGAGTAATGGTCGTTCTCACTTAATTTGTTGAAAAATTCTCTTTTTATATTTGTTTGCTTTTTTTTTGTCTGTATTTTACCATGCATTGCTTCTTCTCCTCATTTATCTCGTATTCTCTCTTCTCATTCTATGGGCATCAAAGGGACCGCCCATGAAGTATTCAGTGCCACCCACCTCGCCCCAATCCCAGGTGATTATAATTTGGGATCTCTTTACAGTAACGTACAAACCCTATGGTGGAAAATACCTACTGTACACCTTTCAAATTATGTGACAGACTTAATCCCACGATTATCGCTGTTGCTTAACCAGGGAACAGTTCGAATCCTGCAGGGGACGAAGTGCTTGTTTATAATTCTCACTGGGTGTAACTTATTCCAAAAGTATAGTGAAATGGATATTAAACGTAATTATTGCTCCATATTTGTGAATATAAAAAGTCATACGTTTATAAGTGACAAAAAAATATACCTATATATATGTATGTGTGTGCATATCACGAATTCTTCGCGCTTTTTGAATACGCTTGTCACTACAAAGCCTTAAGATCCACGTGCAAGAAATATGAAGAAATTCTGATGTCCGTTAGCGGGAAACGAACCCAGGTCCCCTAATCAGAACGAGGTACCATTGTCGACATGACCACGAGAATTCGAGAAAGTTAAGAGGGCAATGTGGCCACTACAATTATATATATATATATATATATATATATATATATATATATATATATATATATATATATATATATATATATGTATGTATGTATTATGTATATACATACATACAGTATATTATATACTATATATATGTGTGTGTGTATGTGTGTGTGCTCTAGGTGTGTGTGTGTGTGTGCGTGTGCGTGTGCGTGTGTGTGTGTATTTGTGTGTATAAATTACTGGAATATAAAAAGACACGGGAATCCAAAGAGAATTTGATCCTCTGATTCTAATGCTTTAACAAATCCTAATTCATTCTTCAACATAAAGACCAAATCACATCATTAAATGTCCAATAATAATAATAATAATAATAATAATAATAATAATAATAATGATAATGAGTTATTTAAGAGAGGTTCCTTCCAACGCATTCTCTATGGAACATTCTGTTTCCCCTAAATTCTCTCGAGAAAAACGTCTCCTTAGTCACGCTGACATTCTTCTGGTTCTTCCTCACTTTGTTTACAAACAAAAGGCTTCGTGTCAAGCACATCATTCCCTCTCGGCATTTCGTGTGAAATAAACTTCCCCGATGTTGTTTTGGAGTCCAATTATATTTGGCGAACTCCGAAAATGTTTATTCTGGCAAAAATTATGAATATTCATCGGAATTAGGACCAGTTTAGCGGTGTTAATGCGATTCAATTAATAGGATTAGCAAAAAATTATCATTTTTCGACACGGGACGCCAAATGAACGATTCGGTTGTATGTTAAAGAATATTATAGTGTTTACAATAAATAATATTTATGTATTTATGAAGATTAGCATTTTGTATTGTCTTCTAGGAATTAAGTTTCATATGCATCTCTGAAGGAACAAGATTCTGAAGCGGTTAGGCTATGTGTTACGAAACCAGGTTATGAAGACGTCATTCACATCTTAGATTTCATAAGTTAAGGAACGGAATGATTTATGACTTCGTTATATATCCCTTTAGGAATGGAATTAACCACCCTGTGGTGGGATAGTGCCATTAGTGCACCTCACGTGGTGCTCTGTAGGCATTACTAAAGTGAGTTTGCAGCGTCCCTTAGCCCCTAGCTGCTCTGCCCACTTTTTAGCCTTTTACTTTTACCTCCATTCTTGCTTCCTCGAAGCTGACCCATGAAAATTCGACCCACCAAGACATCAGTCCAGCTTTCCTGCCATAAATAACTGTCCACCTTGTAGCAGTTGTAATAATAATAATAATAATAATAATAATAATAATAATAATAATAATAATAATAATATTAAAATTCAACAGTCGTCTGGACAAGACAAATGAAAAGCAATACCTGAAATGCAAGTCAGGAGGGACGGCAAATGAGAAACAATACAACAACTTATGCATACGACGCATGAGGTTCCCCCTCCCCAAAGGGCGCTGCTCAGAGATAAATCGCCGGATCTTGGCGTCATCTGCTGAAGGAGACCTTTGCCTATTGGCTCTCTTCTTCTTACTGCTGCCTTTGGAGGGGGTTCTCTCTCTCTCTCTCTCTCTCTCTCTCTCTCTCTCTCTCTCTCTCTCTCTCTGTGATGTGACATTCTCTTGGTGAGACGTAATCGTTCATGGTCTGGATAATCTACCCGATAATACGCGTCTTACATACAATTTAGCGAATGAAATATAGCTAAAAGTGTTCGTGAACTATCGGTGATTAGCTTAATATCAGATTAGAGTGATAAACCGTCTAATAAGTTGTTTACGAGTGAATTAATAAAATCTGAAAATCATGGAGGAGTCAACCAACAGTGGCAAAGGTGGAGAAACCTTGCATGCATCGGAGATATTCAATATGATGAATTGGCAGGAAGGGAACTTGGTTTGCTGATCGTGGAGATGAATTGCAACATCGACCAAAAAGATGTGAAAGCATTCACAGACATATTGAAAGGATACGATCCTTCAAACTGGAGCAAATCTGTAGAAAATATAATGAAAATAATAGAAGGGATACCAATGAAAGTTCAAGTTATCAAAGACTTATAAAGAAAATCTACAAAAATCAACACATTCCATCAAAGAAAATAAGTACGGTGGAATTAGTGAATATACTGATTGATGCAATAGGCAAACGGATGCCTAAAGCATGTAAACTATGTAGAGTGTGGTATAGCATTGTAAATCCACAAAACCTGATTAGGAAATGCTATGCTTGCCACGTACACACCCTTCATGTGCTGAAGTTGAGCAAAATAGAAATAAGGACACAAAAATATTTTGCTCAACATGTCTAGTATGGATAGACAAGGTCATTAAATCAAGACTTAATGTACAGATTGTGGAGGATGAAGAAGATGAAGAAGATGAAGAAGAGGAAGAAGAGGAAAATAGAAAAGAAGAAAATAAGACTGAAGAGAGAGAAAAGATTAATGAAAACAAAGAACAGGATAATAGTATGGATGCAGAGAAACTCATAGATTCTACATATGAGGCAATACAGCAACATACATATGAAGAAATAAATTATGACATGATAAATCAAAATAAAATCCCAAAGAGGTTGTACCCGGATCTCCATACTGATGGGAAAGAACAAGAAAAAAAAAAAGAAAGACACAGTATGCACCCTTTTGAAAAGAGGGGAATTGCAGGTTTGGTGAAAGATGTTATTACAAACATCCCAAGATATGTCACAATTATGAGATCTATGGCAAATGTGCATATCTAGATGGCTATGAAGAGGAATGCAGCAATCTACATCCAAAAATATGTAGAAACTGGAAAGAAGGAAATGGATGTAGGTTTAATAAGAAATGTAGGTACATGCATTCTGTAGCCATGAAAAACCAAAATCAAAATCAAATACATATAAAAATCAAGGTAAAAATGAAACAAATAAAGAAAAGAACAAAGATCATGTGATGAAGGCAAAAAGCAAGCCAACAACACATTATGAAATGTCAGCACCACGATATGAGCCATCAGCACCTAGATATAGCACAAGGAACAAGCAATGTATCTATGATGCTAGGGGATGGTGCAGATATGGAGATAAGTGCAGGTTTATGCACAAAGTGAATATGAAGCTGGAAGAACAAATATAATGGAAAAGTTGGATTTTTAATGTACGAATTTCTGGAAATGAAAAAAAGATCAACATATCAGAACAGGAAAGAGACATGGAAAATCCTTATTATTACCCACATTAGATAATGGAGATAATATGCAAACCATCATAGTGATGAACGCGCAGTGTTTAGTTTCGAGTAACTCAAAAGAAAGATAGAGTTCTTAGAAGAACTAACCCAAAATGAAAAAATAGAAATATTGAATATAAGTGAAACCTGGTATTCCCAAGAGACTGGTAATGATGACCAGATAAAGGGTTTCCAAACTTATAGATCAGATAGAAAAAATAGAAATCAAGGGGGAACCGCGATATATGGGAGAGATGCCAATCAAGGAAAAATCTGTGAGAAATATAGTAACACAGAATGTGAATTAATAGCGGTAGAATTTGAATCTGAAAAATTAGTGAACATTGTAATATATAGACCCCTAATACTAAAAGAGTTTGACATAATAATTGAAAAATTGGATGAAATATGTAGAAATCACAAGGACTGGACTATACTCCTAACCGGAGACTTTAACTTTCCTTTTGTAGAATGGAAAGAACGAATAGAGACTGTGGTTGTATTTATACATATAAAAAAGAGCAATAGTAGTGCAGAAGATAAGAGGCAATTTGAAAAGCTATTAGATATGCTACTAGAACATAACATTCAGCAAATAAATCACCTACCAACAAGAAAGGATAATATTTTAGATCTAGTATTTGTGAACGAGGTGAACTATGTTAAAGAAATAATAGTATATAACACGAGTATTTCGGACCATAATGTCATAGAACTAACAGTCCGTTCCAGAACATACGAAAACAGAGAAAAGCAAGAGACGAAAAAATGGGAAGGATATGGAAAGTACAATTTCTATAGTAAGAATATAAATTGGTCAAAATAAATGAAGAATTAAACAAAGAATGGGAAAACATATTTGTAAGTGATGATATACAGGTAAATACCGATATATTATATAAAATATTAGAGGAAATAGTGGAAAAATATATACCAAAGAAAAAAGTAATCATCAGTCACGAATTCCAAGAGACAGAAGGATCTTGTTCCAGAAAATTAGAAAGTGGAAAAAGCTCTTGCAAAAGAAAAGAATGCATGGAAATTGATGGAACTAAAAAGTAAGATAGACAATGCAGAACAAAAGATTATACAATCAAAAGAAAATGAAAAATGGAACCTAGAAGAAATGACACTTCAAAATATCAAGCAAAAACCCTAAAATTTTTATTCATATGCAAAAAGATGAATAAAATAAGAGTAGAAATAGGCCCTCTAAGAATTGAAGGGTGATTAACGAATGAAAAAAAGGAAATATGTAACATATTAGCAGAAAGGTATAAGAGTGAATTTACACCTAGAATTGACAATGAAGATAATGATACAGAAATAAGAGATGAAAATACTGAATACTTATCAGATATAGATATTACAGAAGCCGATATTGTGCAGGCTATTAATGAAATTAAAAATGGATCAGCAGCAGGACCAGATGGAGTACCTGCCGTATTGTTAAAGAAAGTGGTTCATTCAATCGCAAAGCCGCTAGCAATATTATTAAGACAAAGTATAGATACAGGCAAGATTTATGATGACCATAAATTAGCATATATTACTCCTACTTTCAAAAGTGGTTCAAGACTAGAGGCAAGTAATTATAGGCCTGTGAGTCTGACATCTCATATTATGAAAGTATATGAAAGGGTAATGAAAAAAATATAATGAAACATTTAATGAAAATAGATTGTTCAATATAGGACAACATGGTTTTGTACCGGAAAAAGTACACAAACCCAACTGTTAGTCCACCATGAAAGCATATATAAAAATATGATAAATGAAAAAGATACAGATGTGGTTTACCTAGACTTTGCAAAAGCTTTTGACAAGGTAGATCATAATATATTAGCGAAAAAATTAGAAAACATAACATTGTTGACAAAGTAGGAAGATGGATAAAAGAATTTTTGCAAAACAGAAAACAGATAGTGATTGCAAACGATGAGAAATCGAATGAAGCTATGGTAATATCCGGTGTACCACAGGGTACGGTGTTAGCTGCATTGCTGTTTGTGATTATGATTGCAGACATAGACAGTAATGTTAAGGACTCAGTAGTAAGAAGTTTCGCAGATGACACAAGAATAAGTAGAGAAATTGCTTGTGATGAAGATAGGAACTCGCTACAAAGAGACCTAAACAAAATATATAAATGGGCAGAGATAAATAGGATGGTATTTAACTCTGATAAATTTGAATCAATGAACTATGGTGATAAAGTAGGAATGCTATATGCATATAAAGGACCTAATAATGAGACAATCACAAACAAGGAAGCAGTTAAAGACCTTGGTGTGATGTTGAATAGGAATATGTTATGCAATGATCAAACAGCAATTCTATTGGCAAAATGCAAAGCAAAAATGGGAATGTTGTTCGGCACTTCAAAACAAGAAAAGCTGAACACATGATTATGCTTTATAAAACGTACGTAAGTAGTCCACTTGAATATTGCAATATAATATGGTACCCACACTACCAAAAAGGATATTGCACAAATAGAGAGTGTACAAAGGTCATTTACAGCTAGAATAGAAGAAGTTAAGTACCTTGACTACTGGGAAAGACTACAATTCTTAAATTTATATAGTCTTGAAAGGAGAAGAGAACGCTACATGGTAATTCAAGCATGGAAACAGATAGAAGGAATTACCGAAAACATCATGGAACTAAAATTATCAAAAAGAGCAAGCAGAGGTAGATTAATAGTGCCAAAAACTATACCAGGAAAATTAAGGAAAGCACACAGGACATTAATCCACCACGCACCAGCATCGATAATGCAGCGTCTATTCAATGCGCTACCAGCTCATCTGAGGAACATAACAGGAGTGAGCGTAGATGTGTTTAAGAATAAGCTCGACAAATATCTAAGATGCATCCCAGACCATCCAAGACTGGAAGATGCAAAATATACCGGAAGATGCGTTAGCAACTCTCTGTAGACATCAAAGGCGCCACACTGAGGGACCTGGGGCAACCTGAACGAATTGTAAGGTCTGTAGGTAAGGTCTCTCTCTAGAGAGAGAGAGAGAGAGAGAGAGAGAGAGAGAGAGAGAATGAATGTACACTTGGGTCTCTAATTGCTGTCATTAGAAGGAATTCCTCACCCCTCTCTCTCAATATATATATATATATATATATATATATATATATATATATATATATATATATATATATATATATATATATATATATATATATATATATATATATATATATATATATGTATATATATATATATATATATATATATATATATATATATATATATATATATATATATATATATATATATATATATGACTATTTATCACATCACCGTGATTCATATACATTCAGAAAGCTACAAACGTCCTTTTTAATATCCAATTGCTCTACCTCGGAAATAATATATTTTCATATATGTTACCAAGGGGAATTTTTAGTTGATAATAAGTCCACCGTCCCGTGAGGGGTCGAACCAGCGACGGACGAGGAATCAGGACTACAGGGACGCACTAACGTAGTCGGCCACAAGAGAGGTATAAGTGAATATCATCTCCCCATCAACTCACCCGTCGAACTCAGGTGTTTTTGCGTTTGGAGATGATATCCACCCACCTCTGCCATGTTGACCGTGTAGTGCGTTTGGCGCACGTAACCATATTATGACTATTTATCACATCACCGTGATTCATATACAATCAGAAAGCTACAAACGTCTTTAATATCCATTCGCTCTACCGGAAATAATATATTTTTCATATATGTTATCGAAGGAGAATTTTTAGTTGATAATAAGTCCACCGTTCCGTGCGGTCAAACCAGCGACAGACGAATCAGACTACGGGGACGACTAAGCGGTCGGCCACAAGAGAGAGGTATAAGTGAATATCATCTTTAACTCAACGTCCGAACTCAGGTGTTTTGCGTTGGAGACGATATCCACCCACCTCTGCCATGTTGACCGTGTAGATGCGTTTTGTCGCACGAGCCATATTATGACTATTTATCACATCACCGTGATTCATAAATGGCTGGATACGCAAGCAAAACGCACTACACGGTCAACATGGCAGAGGTGGTGGATATCGCTCCAAACGCAAACACCTGAGTTCGACGGGTGAGTTGATGGGAGATGATATTCACTTATACCTCTCTTCCGCGGTAGTGCGTCCCTGTAGTCCTGATTCTCGTCCGGCTGGTCTGACCCCACGGGACGGTGGACTTATTATCAACTAAAAATTCTTCGGTCGCAATATATATGAAAATATATTATTTCGAGGTAGAGCGAATGGATATTAGCGACGTTTGTAGCTTCTGATTGTATATGAATCACGGTGATGTGATAAATAGTCATAATATGGCTACGCAAGCATAAACGCACTACACGGTCAACATGGCAGAGGTGGGTGGATATCGCTCCAAAACGCAAAACACCTGAGTTCGACGGTGAGTTGATGGAGATGATATTCACTTATACCTCTCTTGTGGCTGACAGCGTTAGGCAGCCTGTAGTCCTGATTCTCGTTCATCGCTGGTTCGACCACGAACGGTGGACTTATTATCAACTAAAAATTCCTTCGTTAACATATATGAAATATATTATTTCCAGGTAGAGCGAATTGATATTAAAGGACGCTTGTGGCTTTTGATTATATATATATATATATATATATATATATATATATATATATATATATATATATATATATATATATATATATATATATGACTTTTTTTCACATCACCTTGATTCATATACAATCAGTAAGCTACAAACGTCTTTTTAATATCCAATTCGCTTCTACTCGGAAATAATATATTTTCATATATGTTACCCGAAGGAGAATTTTTAGTTGATAATAAGTTCGTCGTCCCGTGGGCTCGAAACCAGCGAAGGACAAGAACTCAGGACTACAGTGGATTTATTAACCCACACAGCCAGCAAGTGAGGTATAAGTGGATATCGGCTCCCATCTACAAATCCCCGTCGAACTCAGGTGTTTGTATTTAGAGACGATATCCACCCACCTAACCATCTAATGTTTATGCACCCTTCCTCTCCTTCGAATACCGGCATCAATCGAGTAGACAGACCGCCAGCGCGCCAGCGAAAGGTGCGCGAGCGGTGGCCGAGTGACCCCATCATCATCACAAGCCTTCTTTCGGACAGCCTATCGGGTTAAGGTCGAGTCCGTGTAAAGACAACATAGGACAGCAAAGTCAAATATGTGGCATCCAACCGGGAAAGAGCAGGCAGGATGAGCGTGATCGGTAGGCTACGAGACCTCGCGTTCGCTTGTCTCAGATTCGCAATAAACGAGCGAATACAGGTGACGATCAAACCGAACAACAACCAGAGAGCGCCACGCTCCTCTCACACTCCAACCTTCTTCAAAGGAACAGATCGCTGGTCACCCTTGTAGCGGAACACGTCGCTCAGCGTTGGGAGGTTTCAGGAACCACCTAACAGACCAGTTAACCTTCACTAAGGTGCAAAGACAAATCAATAAAAGATCAGCGTAGTAGTTCAAATTTATAAATGGTCGACCTTCACTAAAAGAACACTAACATAATCTGCAACACCCAGCACCATAGTGTTAAAGGCATAAAAATAAACTCTGGTCAGCAGCTGGACAAATACTGTGTCCTCACGAGTTGAGGTGAGGGTTCAAAATACAGCAGGTAACCGGTTAGTTCGGTGGGGAACTGTAGCCTGAAGCGAAGAAGGACCCGCACATCTCAGTAACAGAATAATAATACCAGTTACCAGGAACATGCTGACAACATGCAGCAACAGCACTCGATGCCCCGCAGCCGACGATACATGAGTCGGGAGGAAGCACAACATATGGTTAAATCTTCAATACCAGAGGGAATAAGAAAGCGCCAATCGCCTAAAATAAAATAGCAGAGATGGTACTGATCTTAGTAGATAGCAATCTGAGATGAAGCCGGCCGTTACTGACCAGCAACAAAGAAGATACCACCGTAGGGACTCATCAGCCCCGAATGTAGCTATGAGATTGCACAACTGGCCACATACTATTACGGAATGGGGGTGGTAATCAGCTTATTTAGTTTTCCGGTAGCATGCACAATGGATTTGCTTCCGAATAAAAAGCGAATGAGCACAGGTCGGAAAAACTCAGCTGCCAATGAAAAGCAGAACAGCAAAACAATAAGTACGCAGACTTAGATATTAATGCTATTTAGTATGGCCTGTTACCGCAAGGGCGTACAGTATTATACAAAAGTAACTACGAGACTCAAAGAAAATTCAAACAAAAACAATGTTATGACATTCTGTTATCGTAATAGTAACCATGATATGTTCCATCAAAAGGATACATCTCGCCCAGAGCTCTGATGACACTGCCAGTGGTTTATAGCGCCAAAGCAAGCGTCTTTATAAACACAGGCACGAGCCAACTGTAAATGCGTTCCGATCAAAGACAACATATCGTTAATGCATTGCTGCTCATAAGTTTGATTACAAGATAGCGATACTAACAGCACCAAATAGATTTGCGCCGCCACTAGTAACACAAGCGTACTGCATACAGTAGCAACAAACAAAAGACCCGATTTAGCAGTGATGCTTCATGATCATGTACTTCAAGATTTCATTACAGGTAAGCAGCAAGCAAGTCTTCGTTAAAGTTCAACCAAAGACTTATCGCGTTCGAAATCATCAGGTAGCAGTTCTGGTCGTTATTTTTAATGTATTAACCGACATTATCACTAGCATGCCGATGATGCAATAATGTGATTTAGTAACTCTCCACCCTTTAAATGCATTGCCCTTAAAGTCTGTCAGACAGAGTAATAACGGTGCGGTCAGTTGCAGCCGAATCTCCGTAAAAACAAAAAACACATTGATTGGCCTGAACTGACGCCACCATCCTTCCTTTAGTGCATGACTTAATCAGCTTGGTGTGTCTTGAATAGTATCTGTTTCTGAGAACATATGAAATGTTAAACGTCAATATATTTATAAGGCTCATAGTACTATATCCGACAAACCAATTCAGCCTTAGTCATTGTCTTCTTTTAGACAGAGTGAACATTTAGCGATTTTCAGTCAACATCTAGTAGCTGTATTGAACACGATCATTCACTGTTGGAGATATTTGCTTTTGCAAAAGCGCAAAGTTTGTGTTTCATCATGTTCAGTTACCCGCTCACGCCCTACCAGCCTGTGCTTGTGACTGCGCAGTGTGTTCGTAGTTGTTTTTTGTGATGAAGCTGCGCATTGCTCTTTTCAGGTGACTCACATGTGGCGACCTTCTTTGTGTGACTCACACAGCATTCACACGTGAAGCTATCGTCCCTTCTGCAATTTTTTATGATGAACAGTGGAGGTTTGAAACTGGTTTTCAACACAGGTTAGTACAGGAACATATCGAGACTATAAAGAGCGTGATAGCATTGTAGTAATCATTCTGTTCTTCATGTTTATGAAGAGATGCACATTTGTATCAATCTAGCCCTTTTCTCCCATGCTCAGTGGTTCACACTCAGACAAATGATTTGACAATATTGGAATGTTTGAGGCCTCACGGGAAATTCAATATGAGTTTTTCCGTGTCTATCTCCTCTTTCTCCGCTTAAAGAGTTACAAGGGTTGAGGTGTCCTCCAGTAGAGCTTAGCTTGACATCGAAGAAGGTGGAGAGAGGACAGCAGTGGCGGCGTTCGTCTCTCCAGAATTTACCGTCACCTTCTCCTTGTGCGGTTGCTCAGAGCAACAACACCAATGGCTGTCGCCAGGACCGGTAGCAGCAGATGAGTCAGTGACAGCACTGCATCCATCATAGCTTGAGCTATAAGCCTGAGCAATGGGACAGGAGCCAGTTCCACCTCTGAAGACATCATGGGAACAGAACCTATCTGCGGGAGAACCCGAGCAGCTCCTCTTCACTGTGACTGTGTCTGCCTGCCAGGGTGTTCTCATAGTCAGACCCGATCAGCACTTCCAGCGGTGGTCGTATGTTTTCCGATCATTGTTTGGTACATCATTTACGAAAGAAGTAAGAGTCTCATCCACTTTATTGCGCAAACGCTGTAGTTCTTCTGACACAGTAACGCGCCATGTAGAGCCATCATCACAGCCAAGCAGTTTCAAGATTGCTGTAATTTTCAATAGTGGTCGATCTTGCGTAGTTGAACCCGACCAGTTATTAAGGCCTGAGAATAGCTAACGCCACTTAAATGGCATATAACAAAAGCGAGTATCACCGTCAGCACGAACTTGAGCAAACTCGGTTAGATTTTTTCAGACAGTAAAATACTTTGTAGCATCAGACTCATCAGTTAATGACACACCTTAGAGGACCTAAGTAAGCTAATGCTACATACATGTTTCTTAGAATTACGCTTCTCGACACGTTCCTCAACAAACAGGAAATGCCAGTGGACTCCTCTGTTGCTCGCTCATGGGCTTCTCGTAAATCAGATTATAAACAGATGCCGGGCATTCTCCTGCTGGGATTGCGACAAGAAGAATTACCCTCCTTTCCACTAGAGTTATCGAGGGAGGGTTCAATGCAGGCTGACAGGTCAGGATGTCAACACGCAATAGCTTCATTTCGATGAAATGTTAGTGACCACTGCAATATTGTAGAGTATTAATCGTGAGCACACAGCAATTATCAGGTGCCAACAGACATACAGAGAGCTGGGAGGTGGTCGATCCGCATCATGCCTCGATGCCCACCGCGAGTACTATTTTGTATCTCGCGATCTGTCAGGCAGGGGATAGCTAGTCCTCAAGGCAAGTACAATTTTCATCCCCACCAAATTCTCCTCTCCTTCGCTGGGCACAGCACCAGCAGATCTTTCCGCGGGCCTCCTGGACAGACGAGTGAGCTGCCTCAGCTCAGGTACGCAGCACAACAGACTGCAGGTCATCTCATTCATTTAGGGTCATGAACTATGGTTTAAAAATCTTCCACAATCACCCACACCAGTGCTGTACTGGTCAATTAAAGCCTTCACATGTTTTCTGTCTGGTGTTGGTTTGGGACAGCATACAGCAGATCCCATGATGACTATCTTCAGTTGTCGAGGTTATTAGGGATCAGGTCTCAGCCTCTGCAAGATTCGAAAGACACCGAGTCAGACCTTCCTCAAACATTAAAAATTTTCGAGGACATAGCGGAGGCGAGCCTGAGTCAAATGAACACCAGAATTACTTAATTCAACAGTAAAACATACGCATCATCTTCTGGTCGGGGCCGAAATGAGCCCAAATCATGAAACTCCTCGTCGCCAAAACACTGAGTCGACAGGCGCGCCCTAAATCAACGCAAGCCAGCCGACTGCCTACACGTGGCGCCGGTGTGCACGAACGGTGCATTTCGATTTGATCACCCGGTGGAGTTGTAGCAAAGGACATCTGGCAGAAATGGAGCCACAGATGCCTGACACAACAGCGACAGCCGCATCATCTCTCGAGCCGACCCACCCGGTATGAAGAACAGCGCGGTTGCGCCGACCCGACAACAGCGTTAACACACCAGCTGAAAGAAATGATCGTTTCGTTGTTCGTGGCCTTGGAAAAGTAAATAACACCATAGGACTCAATGATTCGTTTCACCACAGCAATGAATTGTTAAAAGCTTCCTCGCGTTTTTCAGTCCTCGTTCCGACACTTTCCGTCTATTCATGGGGATGGCACAGCGCCTGCTTCAGCTAATAGCGATCAACAGTAATTGCAACTGACTCAGAATGAGGTTATGGCATCTCTGTGGCCGCAGGCCGAGTGGTACAGCCGTATCTGCTCTCTTTCAGAGACTCAAAGACTTGAGCCTCACCTCTGGTTCAGAGAACAACAAGATGCCATCATGGTGAGCCCCTTGCTCAATAGTTCAGCAAGTCATGAGTGATTTGCAGAACGTTCTGCAAGAATAAAATGATCATTCTGTACCAGCTTTCCAGCTGGTACCAGGTAATGACTCTGTCTAATCATAATTAATACATCAGGTGAAGGAAGACATTTTCTCGGTGCACTCAGAGATGTTCACGCAGTCGCGCTAGTACCTGCCTTCACGTAGTCAGAGCATAACCGTCGGGCGACTGGCGAAAGTCCTGCCGCGACGGAGAGCGTTGCGCCTTGCTCCAGTTAACCCTATAACCAGGAAAGGGTCTTCGTGAATCACCTTCCGCCAAGAGCAGCATTTGACAACTCAACAGCATCCTCATCACGCCTACGCACATGACACAGTCTCAGTGACACTTCCTCATCTCACGACTTCAGCTCAAAGCTGGGATCGGTCTTTCAAGCTCTCACTTAAGTACTACCTCAAAGTTAGGTGTGGTGAGTAAAAAAGAAGCTCAGTCCAGTGTTTGGTTACATTCGAACCGCGTGATTGATGATAGCATGTGCTCTCACCTCTCACCAGCATAGAGCTGGCTCACTGGCTGGTGAGGCTCCGTGCAGAGTTCAGCATCTGTCAGAACAGATAACAAATCCCAAATTAAAATAGCCAGTACTTGCAGCCTTTCTCCGACAAAGACCTGATGATCATAGAGCCAGTCGCCACTCACGGTCTTCAGTCATAGTTGAGTGGCAGTCGCAAACAGGCCGATTGCATTGGAGAAGCCACTGCACCGAGTACCATTCTGTCAGCAGCGTAGGTTTGTTCCCAGAAAATACAAAATTTACTTTATGTCTTTCTATTTGTTCATTTACTTCAATCGATCTTTCTTCGGGCTTCTGTGCCAACTTCTGCTTCTTTTCATATGAGCATCTGATTTGGAAGCGAAAAGTGTCACCTTCTCGAGGGACATATTATGCAGCGCTTAAAAAATTAAAGCTGTGTGAGCATTTCTGTTTGAAAGTCTTTACTAGTAGCTCTTTCATTGTTAAAATGAACTTCTCAGACATGTTTGCTATGGTCATCTAAGCCTCATTATAGCTTCACAGCTGCACCATCTATGACTGTAAGACATTTCACATCTGATACTTTCTTATTTCTGTTAGCAATAAGCCAACATTACATGTACAGGATCGTCACAGCAATATGCTTATCTCCATTATTTTTGTTATATTTTTCATCATAGCATTGATTACATCTGGTATCACTAAATTCGGTAGGTTCCGTATTTTACGGATTTTCAGAGCAAAGAAATAGAATATGTTTCTGCACCACTCATCCGCCTTAGGGTCACCTTCTGTGGCTGAAAAGAAGCTGGACAACAAAAGAACATATAAGTGAAGGCATGAAACACTGATTAGACACTGAGCCGATTAACGTAAACTCCCAGGAGAGCTGTTAATCAGCTCAGTGGTCTGGTAAAACTAAGGTGTACTTATCCGGTGTTTCATTAAAATTTCACTTGATTTTCATGTAATGTTTCTTTTTTACCTTGTTAACCAACTTGTACCGATTTACAGGGTATTTTAAAGGTAGGATGAGGTGGTTACCTGTTAAGAGTATATTCTAACCTAACCACTCTGAAATCCGGCAAAATCACTAATCTGGAACCCTACAGGTCCTAGTGATGCCAGATTAGTGATGGTCAACCTTTACTGTATGATGAAAAAATATACAACAAAAATAATGGAATAAAATATAATTATGTGTGTGTCCTTAGTGCATGCCTTCCAGTGATTGAAGTAGTATTTGTAGGAAAATAAGAAAAGTAGTTTATCAAGATGTAAGAAATGTCTTACAGTTAAAGAAAATTAAGATGGGAAAAAACATGTAGAAGTATAATGAGCACTGACTAGATATTATGTAAACACTGTCTGAGTTCAATTTTAACAATATTGAGAATTTATAGTAAAAGACTCAAACAAGTCTCCTGCAACTGAATTTTTTTAAAAGTATGCACATAAACAAGATATTCAACACAAGTACAGTAATTATTATTATTCAGAAGGTGAACCCTTTTCATATGGGACAAGCCCACAGGGGCCATTGCCTTGAAATTCAAGCTTCCAAAGAATATAGTGCTCATATGAAAGAAGTAATAGAAGTTAACAAGAAATACAGAGAGAAGAGATCAGTTATCAGAAAAGAAAAAATAAATGAATAAATAGAGAAAATTGTAAAATAACAAATTTTAAAAGGTAATTTGTATTTTTCCTAAGAGACAAACCTACGCTTTCATAGATAGGATAGTACTCAGTGCAAAGTGAGCTGCAGCTGTCTACTGGTTTAAATAAAAAACAAA
This sequence comes from Macrobrachium rosenbergii, assembly GCF_040412425.1. NCBI lineage: Eukaryota > Metazoa > Arthropoda > Malacostraca > Decapoda > Palaemonidae > Macrobrachium > Macrobrachium rosenbergii. The sequence continues at coordinate 6,334,185 of NC_089755.1, forward strand.
ACCCTTCAGTAGGCCTCTGAGTCACCTGTGACCTGAGCTAAATTAGCTCTCCAATTTTTTAATCAACCTGTTTGCAGTACCACTCAACTCCATGACTGGGAAAGATCAGAACCGTAGGTGGCATTTGAGGAAGGTAAAACTTTCCTATGATCATGTAGGTCTTTATCCTAGGAAAAGTACAAATTACTGTATTTTTTAATTTAAAATTTGGTGTCTGTTCTGACAGGAATATGAACCTACACTTTCATAGATGGAGCCTCACCAATAAGTGGGAGGCCAATCTATCTGGAATGGGAGGTGGGCATGCCCTGGATTGCCAGTGCCATACTTATCAGTGCCTCCAAATCTACCTCCTATGGTTCAGGTCACCAACCAAAACCTGGACTAGGCCCTACTTTTACTCACCACACCTAACTTGTGGGGTGGGAGCCGGGTTGAACCTGTTAGCAGAACTTTTCCTTAGGGGTTCACTTGCTGGGCTTCTACTACTGGGCCCAGGTTGAAGGTGTCCAAAAGCTTGTGGGCCAAGTCCCATAGATAGAAAGACGTGAAGGTCAAGTGTCACTTCTGTGTTCCCAACTTCAGGACCTATAGGATGGAAAGGGTCTTCCTGTATCCCACTAAGGGACCTGTGCCTCTAATGTCATGGGCTTTAAGTTCTTGATGGGGAAGTTCTTAGTCTCCAAGGACGTGCATGCTCTGACTTCTCTTAGCCAGAAGGAGGTGGTGTTCTGAAGACCACTCACTTTACACATCCCCTGGTTATAAGAGGTTCTTAACTGGGCAAAGAACCAGCTTGCCCGTATCTCCACCCATGAAGTCCTTCAACAAAGGACTTCTTTTCATAGTCCTTGACAATGTTATACAGATCCCAAGTTCTTAAAAGATCTATCCCCCTTGGCCTGAAGATGTGGGCCAAGGTGGCTCTATAGCCTTTGACTGCTGTGGTGGAAAAGGCCTTCCCCTCATGCAGGTGCACCAGGAAGCCCTCTTCTTCCTTCACAGTGGTCTTGAGTAAATTATGGTCTCTCTAACAGTACCAATTGCTGAGGAATGTCCATTTACCCTGGTACACCCCAGCAGATGAGTGCCCAAGGGTGTCGGCAATTGTCTTTGCAGAACGTTCTGCAAATCCTTCCTCTTGCATGAGCTGCTGGATAGTTTCCAACTGTGAAACCAAAGGGAGCTCACCACTTGATGGCATCTCCCATTATTCTCCTGAACCAGAAGGTCAGGGGCTTCAGGAAGTCTTTGGAATCTCTGCTAAAAGGAGTAGGTCTGTGTACCACTCAGCCTGCAGCCACAAGGATGCCACCAACATCATTCTGAGTCCCCGGGACACGAAGAACCTGTTGATCACCTTCTTCGCCTGACTGAACAGGGGAAGGCATACACATCCATGTTATCCCATGGGTGTTGGAAGTCATCCTGCAACACTGCCTGTAGGTTGGGACTGGAAAAGATTATAGGGGAAGCTTATTGTTCATTGCTGTGGTGAGCAGATCGATCATTGGGTCCTGCTAGTTTCATCAAGGTGTTAGCTACTTTCCAATTTAGGAACCACACAGTGCTTAGTACTTGATCCGACCTGCTCAGCTGGTTGGTGACAACATTCTTCTTGCCTGGTAATGTGCATGGTTGTCAGGTCCAGGCCCTGGGACTCCAACCACTTATGTGTCTTCATACCAGATTGTTCAGCTCAGGGGAGATGGTGCCTCCTTACTTGTTTATGTAGGCTATCACTGTTGTGTCGTCACTCTTAGTGGCTCCCGACTTTCTGCCAGTTGTTCCTGAAGGTGTCAGAGTGCCAGCCAGGCTGCTCACAACTCCACCAGGTTGATTCATCCCAGAAATGCACACACCACTCAGATGTGCACACCACCCGTTTCGGGATGCTCTGAGAATACTAGCATCTCTGGCACAGGTCAGCTGAGTGGTACCCCCTGCAGGTGGTTCGTCGGGTCTCGCCACCACTCCAGGTTCTCTCTGATGCTGCCTGTCGACTCAATTAACTGTGACAGGGGTTTTCATGGTTTCCTCCAAGACATTTTCAGTTTCCAATTGAGGGATCTGATGTGTGCTTTCCCCCTGAGGACCAACTTCACTAGGGAGATCAGATGCCGTATCATGATTTGCCACTGTTTTCTGGTTGCAAGTTCAGAAATGGTTCTGAGATCCTCAGAAGGTTGGTAATTCTCATTTGATAGATACGCCCCCTCCGCTGCTGTATCGATCCTCCCCCCGAGGTACCCGATGGTCTGCTTTGGGGAGAGGTCTGACTTCTGGGAGATTCACAATCACTTCCAGATCCTTGCAAAGGAACAGGACCTGGTCCCTGTGATGTTCCGCCTCGACAACTGAGGATGCTAAGATCAGCCAGTCGTCCAGGTAACTTCATAGGTTTATCTCTTTTGTATGCGTCCAAACCAACACCAGTTGGAAAATATGTGTGAAGGCTTGGGTGACCAGTACCACTCCAACGCAGAGCCCTGAGTTGGTAGATTGTTGCTTGGGAGACAAACCATAGTTCCTTTCTGGAGGCCCTCATGGATGGGGATGTGCAGGTATGCATCCTGCAGGTCTGTTGATGCCATGCAATTGTTCTCCCTGAACAACTGGGGCAGCTCCTCGTGTTTGTCCAGGAGGACCCGCTGGAGAGATCTGTAGTTGCATATGTCACTGCTCTGCCTTGAAGCTTGAGGATCGGGGAGGAGGGGAGTTGAACAGGATGAGGGCCTGTATGTACTTGCTGCCTTGGGATGTACTGTATCCCCTGCCTGATCTGTTTCAAGATCAGGATGGGTGTCTCCTACCACTGAAACGTCTAGTGGAGCTGCTGCTATGCCACTGATGGTGGGACATCAGGGCATGATTGCTGGTTCTCAATCCGTACCACCTCCTCAAGGCACAAGGAAACTCATGATGTCTGGTCTTGAAGAGGAGAGGGCACCTGATGAAAAACGCCTTAGTGTATTGGGTCGGGGTGCCTCCACCCTCAGAGTCACAGTGCTGATTCTTTCTCAAATCCTAAAATGAAGGGAATTGCAGTGCAATTCCTTAACATTTCATCAGGGAATGGAGGGGCCCCTGGTAAACGTGTTGACATCCTGAACCTCCTAGCTCAGCCTCTGTGTCATTGGGTGTTTCCCTCCCTCTGATGAGCTCCTAGTTGGAGAGGAGTGAGGATTTCTTCTTGTCACCCAATCCCAAAGCAAGGAGATGCCACAGCATCCCATGTTTAGACACTGTTGTCTCAAATCTGGTTGTGTACCTGCAGGAAGAAACATGGCGGGGTAGTTGGGAGTCCCACTGAAGACTCCTGTTTTTCCAAGGTGAGTCAATTATGTGGACTTTAAGTGACTAAACCTTGCAGACCTAGAATGATGAATAGTATTAGTCATCCCGAGGGAAACGGCATGGGTCCTAAGAAACATGTACTGTAGCTTGACAAAGCCTTGCCCAAAACTTTAATACCTGTCTAGGGATCTCCTCTAAAGGTGTGTCATTAACTGATGAGTTTGATGCCTCTAAGCACAAAAATTATTTACACCTGTCTAAGAAAAATCTAGCCAGGTTTCTTCAAAGTATTCATTAACTGACAGGGGAGTGATACCTCATACACAAGGGTATATATACATTAAGTGAAAAATTTAGCCTAATTTCCTCAAGGGCACCCAATAACAAGTGGGTTCCATATCTATTACACAAGGTATTCACACCTGTTAAAGAAAATTCTAGCAAATCTTAAAAACTGCTTAGTAAGTGATGGTGTCTACATAAAAGCATTTATACATGTCAAGAAGAATTCCTACAAAAAAGCATTTATACTTGTCAAGGAAAATTCTAGTTAAAGTTTCTTAAAAACTGCTCATTAAGTGATGGTGTGTACCCAAAACCAATGATACATGTCAAGGAAAATTATACAGTAGTTGAATTTCCTTAGGAGATGCTGATTAACTGATGGGTCCTGATACTTATGAACCCCCACAAGAAAAAGGCAAAATTTTAAGGCACAATCACAGTGAAAAGGGAAAAGGAATACTCAAGGTTCTCCCTCCAAGTTCAGTTCCTATGGTCCCATGGTCTCTTCTCCAGGAGTGGAACCTACAACTCCTGAAGCTCCCTGACTGCTCCAAACTATACTTCCTTCTCAGTGATCGGTTACACTTCGTAGAGTGTCCCCCTCTTCCCACTGGTCTCATCTGATCTCTCCTCCTGGAGGAGGGAGGGATCCCTCTAATGACATTGCTCCAGTAAGTTGTTATCTGCTGCGGAAGAGCAACCCACCTAAGGAGGGAAAGGTGGTGGGGGTAAAATTCTGGAAGGGCATCAAGATTGAGAGCAAATTGCCTTGCTCAGCTCTCCTGCTAGCAAGGAAGCTCTCCCTCTTCCCTCTCCCCTCCCCTCCCCAACTCTCGGTGTCAAAGAGTTTCTCGCTCTACTTTTGAGACTTGGCTGGGGGGATCAGCACAGGGCCTCAGCCACTTCGTAGCCTAGACGACTGCTTGCCCCCCCCTGCCCCCTTTGTCAAAGTTGAGAGAAGGTAAAGGGGATGGAAAAACCCACAGGAAACTCATGTGGGTCACCACATTGGAACCTCAAACATTCCTGAAGGATGTAGCCTCCCTACATCGTTGTACCTTCTCCATCTGTCTGTCACAGGTGGAAAAGGTAAGACCACTGAAGAGCATGGGAAAGGGCTAAGGGTTGGTTCCCTAGAGGAACTGCCCTTCTTACAGCATCTCTTTCACCATCAGGGTGAGCCACCCTACACATTCATCACATGCTATCGTCTCCGATATGACAAACACAGAATGCAAGTCTGCCACAACCGGGGACAAAAATTTACTACAGGGTTTGCCCTTGCCCACACAATGACAGAAATTGGGTTTCAAAACCTCCATTTTGGCCATCATAAAAATTACAGAAAAGGGCAATGAAACACATGTGGATGCTACACAACGAGCTAGGTCACATAAAGAAGGTCACCCACATGGCTGGGTCACACAAAGAAAAAAGCACTGAAATGCCTCCCTTCATCACAAAAACAACTACAGATACACTGCACAGATCTAAAGCACAGGGCTACTGGAGGAGGTTAGGGCAGTGGAAGGGCAAGGTGCTGAGGCAAAATGAACAAAGGGCACAAACACAACGCACACAAAAGCAAATCTCAACTAGCGTGAGATGGTCAGTGACAACCACATACTAAGATGTTGGGAAACAGAATCCTTCCATCGTGAACCACTCTGTCTAAAAGAGATTAATGACCTAAAACAGATTGCATTGATTTTATCAGTTATAGATATATAAGGCCTTACATAAATACCTAACTTCCATGTGGCATTTGCTGACACTTTCCTTAGATGTTTCTCAAAAGTAAGATGCAATTCAAAAGATACACCAAGTACAGTTAAGTCCCATGCACCTGAAAGGGAGGATGGGGTGGAAAATCAGTTCAAGATCTACGAATCAATAGTGTTTTTGTTTTACAGGAGTTCAGCCTTATACAGTACCTAACTGACCACACCATTCGCTAACCCACTCTGTGTCACAATTGAGACTAAAGGCAGCTCATTTCTCAAAAGTGGAGAGTTTACTACATCCACAATTGTTGCATCATCAGCATACTGAACAATCTTGTTTTCCAGGCCAACAACCATATCAGTTGTATACATTTAAAAATAACAGTAAACCAAGAACACTACCCTGTGGAACTCCAGACACATTAAGTCTTGGTTTGCTAAAGACCCCATCAACAGGAACTTGCTGCTGCTTACCTGTATGGAAATCTTGAAGTACATAATCATAAAACTTATCCACCTACTCCATCCAAGATTCTGACATTTATACTGTATGCAAGTACCTTGTGTTTTACTAAATCAAGCAGCACTAAAATCTATTTGAATTACTCTACTCTCAGAACCGTTATCAAGGTTCTCTTGCAAATGGCATGTCAAATTTAAAGATGATTATGTAATCCTATAAGCTGTAGTACAGTCTTTGATATGAAATCTTTGTCAGGAAGCATTTTCTAGTTGAAAATAACTCGTGCAAAGAAAGTCCCAAGATCCTGTATTTATAAAGACCTTGCTGGCATATGTTAGCATATCTTTTTCCTGTAAGCAGAGTGAGTCATCAGAGCTCTGAATGAAGTCTGTAATCCTTTTGATGGAAACATATCAGCGGTTACTATTTCTGATATACAGAATGTCATGTATTTAATTTTTGTTTAGATTTTCCTTTGGAATTCTCATGGACTTAAAGCTTGTACATAATACTGTACATACTATACAGTGGTAACAAGAGATTAATTATACTCATAACATTTCTTTAACATTATGCATCTAAATTTTCCATCATAGGAAGTGATACACTGTACCCAGTAACACTATTCTGCTTTTAAATTTTTCATTGTAGTAATTTCTGGGTTTTCCGACCTGTGTCACCCGGTGAAATAACCATTCAGCACTTATTTCCAGGTAAATCCATTGCTAAATATACTAGAGAAAAGCTAAATGCCAAGCTGGAGTTACTACCCCCAGTGCGAGCTCCATGAAATGGAGTCGTGTATGTGAAAGGGTGAGATTGTCACAATCACAGGTCTCCGCCCTGTAGACATTCCCGATGTCAAAAGTCCTACCGAGTGAGGTGCCGATACAACGCCCGCACCACTCGCGGACCGTCAACACACCAGCGCCACCTACATTCCATTTTTAGCACGCATCGCTTCTTGTTGGAATTTTCCTTGGTGCGCTTATTTTGTGCCTTATTTTTGATATTATGGCTTCATCTCAAGATTCTTCATCTCCTAAGTTGAGTACCATCTCTGTATTTTATTTTAGGCGGTTGAGGCTCCTTATTTCCCTCTAATTTTGTAATTAGGGGGATTTATAACGCCCGCCTTGACAGCCTTCCTCCCGGCCTCATGTGACCTTCAGTCTCGGTACGGGGTTTTTATCGGGGCTTCGCTCCCCTGCCTTTTATTTATGTTTTTTGTGCCTTATGTTTATCCAGCATATCTACAGGCTTAATTCATTATTTATTCTGTTACCCTTTCCTCCTGGGGATGTGCGGTCCTTGTCGCTAGGCTACGAGTTTCCCTCACTATCCGCTCTTAACCAGTTTTATATGTATTTATTTTGACCCTCACCTCCAGCTCGTGGGTTTATTATTTGAGATGGTACAGTTATGCTTATTAGGTTTATTTTATGCCCAGCATCGTGATGCTTTAGATATTTACAGATTATGTTCATTGTTTATTTTTAGTGAAGGTCGGCCATTTTCCCTCCGTGCTCATATCGCGTTGGGTTTGGTTCTCCCTTCTACATGTGTCTTTTATTATTTGATTTATTTCTTTTACACCTTAGTGAGGTTAACTATTTAGGCTAGTCTGTTAGGTAACGTTTCCTCCTGAGCTACCTCCTGACCGCTGGGCTAGTTGTGTTAGGTTAGCCTAGGGTATTAGCGCATCTGTTCCCTCCTTGGAAGAGAAGGTTAGGTGTGTAGAGGCCTCATGGTTGGCGCTCTTTGGTTGTTCGGTTGGAGGTGTTTGGGCTCCATTTCCTCTCCCTATTTCGGCCTTTCCGTTTGGGCTACTGAGTCCTAGTAAAGTTAAGCTGGAATAGCGAGGGTCTCTTACGTAGCCTACCCTTGTCCGAACCGCACCTTCGGGACAGTTTCCAGCTTCATGTTATCCCCCTCTCCTACCACCTTCCCCTGCCTCCCTGCTCTTTTCCCCTTGGTTCGTTTTCACATATTTTGTTAACTTACCAAGGTTTGAGAGCTTTGCCCTGATCCTTGGCGTTAATAGCTTACACCCTTCCTCCGCATTGATTGTTCCCCTGTTCTCTCTACAGGATTTCCGACCTTAACCGGTCGGCACCCTGTCGAACTTGTGTGAGGTCCTGGGGTGCCTCCCCACCCTGGCCACCATCCCTTTACCTTTCCTCATGACTTGGCTCTTGAGGGTCCCCATCTTCTCTTCTCTCGGTTAGTCATGTCTGTACATGTTCGACCTCGGGAGAGAGTAGGGTGGACTCATGATGTCCGGGGAGCTCACTCACCCCTGGCCGCCTCTACTGGTCCTCCTGGCCTCGTCCTCCTTCCCAGCGTCAGTGTGTTGTTTTTACCCCCAGCCAGGGTGTCGCTCGTGACCGTCGCCACGGGAAAAATTTTTGTGCATGTAGCCAGTTAGAGTTTTCCACCTGAATCGTCTTCTGTCTCATTTTCACATGTCACTGACGTTATCCTCCGTTCTATTCATTTAGAACTTGTCCCTTTCCCAAGTATATATCTTTCGTTGACTAGTCTAATTTTGCATTTTCCGCTAGTAGTCGGGCTTTCTCGTTGCTCTCATTTCTTATACCACTCCGGTGGGTATGGTCGGTCGGTGCTCACCACACCACCTCCGCCGTCACTATATCAGGGTAACGTGACTCCCCCGGCTACAAGCGGAAACTTTTTTACCGCTTAATCATAAGTTAACCGTTCACTGTATATGTATTGTTGTTTTTAATTTTGTTGACGCATGTTTTTAACGGGACCTCCCTGTTTCTCCGGATTAACTCCGGCGGTCCCTTTGTTTTATTATTTTGTTTATCGCGGCGTCTAGGTGACCTCTTATCATTCCGGTATGTTCCGGTGGGGTCTATCTGGTCCTTTTACATGCCCAGTCAATCTATTATCCTAAGATGCTGCTCCGGCACCCTACTCCGGCGGCCTTATCAGCATACTCATGTACTTGTCCATTTACAGATGGTTCGTTGTCAGAGCAGGGGTGCACAAGGTCCTCCAGCAGGCGAGTGGACATGAGGTCTGCAGGTCCCACCCGGTGCAATCAGCCCACCGGTGGGGGACCTAATGTCTGGCACGCTGATGACTGTGAGGAAAGCACGCCTCTATGAGAGGGAATTTGATGAATCGGTAAGTTAGGTTTTCCTTTTCCCGATTCATGCTTTCTTTTGAGAGTTTTGTCTCTATGGATAATTGGAAGATATTAGTCTTCTAGGAGATTTTGGTTAGTTGACATTCTCCTCTCTTCTTCAGGATTGACCGCAGCCCGTGACTTCTTCGCTTAACCCTTAAGTCCTGGGTCAGCGGTCAGAGTGAACGTCGGGGCAGGGAAACCCCACAAGTTCTTCCAAAGGGACATCTGCAGCGTTCTCTTTCTCAGCTACTGGATCACGCCAGTTGCGGATGAGGTAGCCGCCCCTTTGATCGCTGGGATCCGGGAGATGACTCAACCCTCCCAGGAAGACGCAGCCGCATGCGGAGAGGTCACCGAAGACGTTGCGGCCCTTAATTTGAACTTGGAGCCCATGAACGTGGACCTGGATCTCCAAGCAGGTAAGGGGGTAAGTGAGGCAGGTGACTATCTCTAGTTCTCCTTCTTCTTCTGCTTCCTCTTCAGGGGATTCAGAAACTCTGTCTTATGGACGGTGCAAGGTCTACCGTCCCTAAGGTCAATCTATCAAGAAAGACCTTAACCCGCCAATGGGACGCATTAATACGTACGCCTTACGGTACAGTAATAAAAGACCGCGACGCACGCCATACGCTCTTTCATCCTCCTCGAAAGCAGAGCTGTTTTCAGCTTGATGGGTTTCAGGCGTAGTATTGTGTACGAGAGAGGTGAGAAGCTCCACCCACTATTCATTCTAGCCAGTGAGTGTCCGATGGTCGCTGCGGAGGCTGATATTCATATGGGATATTATAAGGGTACGTCCACAGCACATGCCAGTGCGCCTCGTTGTTATGTATGAAATAGCGTCACGATCTTGTGAGTAAACCATTTGGACTGAAGGCTAAACTTTTTCTCCTTTTGATTGCAGTTATTTTACAGGTTTTTTTTATTTTTCAGTATCATGATACTGGATGATAGTATTTCAGATTCTGTAATGCCCTACGATCTGTCAGATGATTATAGTGATAGTTACAGGAAGGTTTAGAGGAGACATGATAATTGAGATTTTAGAAGACATTGAACCCATTGTCGTATGAAGGTTGGCAGTTCATAACAGATCCGGTTTTAGACAGCCACCAGTCCCACCTCCGACACGGAGGGTGACAATGGGATCTCTGTTTGCACACCCGACTTCACCTGCCCACGAGATGCATTTGCTTTTTTGTGATGATTGACACACAGACTGTGTGAATGGATGAATGCTCGGGCAGAGTATTCTCGTCAACAGGAAAGTAATTATGTTTTGAAAACTCTTTCATTTTTACACTAACACGTAATTTTATTAATATTATTTCTTCTACTACAAGTTGTAGTAGTAGTGGTACACTGAATTTTATTATTATTATTATTATTATTATTATGATTATTATTATTATTATTATTATTATTATTATTATTATTACCAATGCTATAAACATTCATTGATTTATACTCAACTGTTTCAACTATTATATACTGCTATTACTACTACTACTATTATTACTACTTGTACTACTACCACTAGCATTATTTCTACTACTACTACTATTACTATTACTGCTATTACTTTTTCCACTAAATACCTTCTGATATATATATATATATATATATATATATAAGAGTATATATATATATATATATATAATATATATATATATATGTATGTATATAGCCAATGTGGTGAAAAATATTCATTGGTATGTGCCACAATGTTTTCACATAAGAATATAAATGAAAAATATGAATAACAGAAATGTAAGGGGAGCAAATGATGACTGATATACTCATGGTCTCATGCGGTATGCAAGCGTTATCGGCAGTGCAACAGGCCAGTGGCGAAGGGGTTAAAAACCCAGAAAGTCCGCTCCGGGGTTCCCTCGAAGGCGTCACGGGCTCCTAGTCCTGTGCCGTCCATGAGCAAGGCCTCTACTTCTGGTAAGGGTTCACAGACAAAACAAAGCAAGGAGGTTCCACCCCCTCCTTCCTTTGATGCAGAAACATTTTGCCGAGCTTTTATGCAGAAAAGCCGGACAAGAGAGTTGGACGAAGGTGTTGTCGCAACTCTCCCCTCTCAGCTTTCTTCATCTAAATGCTTCCGTGCTTTCCCTGTCACAGCAGGTTAAGTCCCAAGGAACTTAATTGGGGTCTTCATGCGAGCGGCGAGCGGCCGCCGGTGACCTTCACCGGTCCCGGACACCTCCAGCCTTCCTCCTTCGGGAGCAAGGGGGAACCTTGGCGACTGATCCTCATGCCTCAGCATGAAGGCACCCTGACAATTGAGGGTCTAGGCACTGCAGGAGGAACTTGAATTCTTTCCCTCCCAGTCTGAAACCCTTATCCCGGTTTTGCCAGGCTTACAGAGGAGGCGCGGATCCGCTCCGACAAGGTCCCAAAGGAGACGGCCTAGGGACCAAGCTCCGCCTGCCCCGTGCTAACATTAACGAGTGGCAAGCAGAGAACACCAAACTCACCTGCCAAGGGTGCCTTTACAATGTTCTCTTGGGAGAAATTCTCCCTACCAGAATCTCAAGTGCTTCTACTAGCAAAGCGTGCATGGAGGGTAACCTCTTCACTCGGGAGACAGATCCCACCTCTTGTCTTCCCTGAGATTTAAGTTTTGGGAGGGAGCCCACACCTCACAGTGACCCTGCCTCAACCCTGACTGCGCTCTAACTTGTTCAGCGAGCAACTCCCAAGATCCCGGATTTGTCTGAAGGCTGAAGCGAGACTCAAGGACAGGCTTAGTAGGCTCTAAACTCTCTCTGACTTTGCAGAGGCACGTCATATTCACAGCGAAGACAGCGAGCCAGGTCCCGACGAAATCTTCTCTTGGCGAGTTTTCAACAGGACCTCACGACGTCTTCACGTTCGGATGAACTGCCGGAAGCACATCTTTTCGGCAGCTTCCATCCGTCATGAGCCTAACAGGCTTATGAAGAGCTCCATCTGGGGAGCTAATCTCTTCCCTCAAGAAGAGGTTGATGCGGTCCTAGCTGAAGCAACTAGGGCCAATCAGGAGTCTCTGCCCTCGTTGGGGCCTGCCTTACAAGCGTAAGCAACCGAGCCCGGCCGGACCCCATCCTAAGTCCGGTAAGAAGTTCAAAAAGTTTAAACGGCTCCCTGCTCAGACTGTCTTGCAGGCTGTCCAGGTCCCCGCACCCGGCCAGCCTTCAACCTCGCACACCAGCCTCAGGCCTCAATATGTGCTGGTTCAACCAGCTCCTCAGTCTCGTTGCCCCTCAGAGCAGAGCCTTTCCCCCTGTTCAATGCTTCAGAAAGCCAGGGGCATTTCGGTCTATCCAGGAATGGGGGAACTAGGGCCAGAGGATACTACAGAGGCAGTGAGCACCTGCCCTCCCCTCCTGAGGAAGGGGAGAGGCAGAGCTCCAGAGGAGGCAGACCATCTCCCGCCCAGTGAGATATCTCAGGTAGGCGGAGGTTGTACCATTTCTGGACCAGTGGAACAGTCCCTGGGCCCAGAGCATAGCTCCAAAGGACTGGGGTGGAGTTATGCAGAGGTCCTCCCCAGTCAGGTTCCATCAATCACCATCCAAGGCTTTGAAGGACCCTCAGAAAGATCTATTACAAAAGAGGGCACAAAGAAAGCGAGACACTTGAAATTCCAAGGCAGACTGTTCATGTTCCAGAAAGGTTCCAGTCAACAGAGAGTACCCAATTGTCTCACTAAATTCTTACATCTGCGACAAGTTTCCGAATGCTTACAATCTCGCAGGTTCGACCCTACTGCCCCGTGGTCAGAATCCACCTCTATAGATCTTTCAGACGCTTCTCATCACTGCCCCAATTGTGAGAAGGTTCTCTCCTTATCTGTGGTTCAGACTGGGAAATCAAGCACACTGTCGAGTCATGCCATTCGGTCTCAACATAGCCCCAGAATCTAACCAAACTGGCAGATACGGTAGTTCAGCAACTACGGTCTCAAGGGATCATGCTGGCCGATACCTGGACGATTGGATCATTTAGGCATCCAACGCCAACGACGTCGAGCAACAGCCATAGTAATCGGCTTTCTGGAATCTCTAGGCTTTCAAATAAACAGGGAGAAATCCCGCCTAGTACTGGAGAGTCGCTTTCAATGGTTAGGGATCCAGTGGGACCTACGTTCACACAAACTATCTCTTCCTCTGGCCAAACGGAGAGAAATAGCCAAGGCAACCAGACAGTTCCTCAGAAACAAGAAAGCTTCCCGCCGTATCCAAGAAAGAGTCTTAGGTTCTCTTCAGTTTGCCGTAACAGATCTTCCACTGAAATCCAAACTGAAGGATATAAACAGGGCATGGCGTGGAGCTGGTCAACGCTTGTTCAGAGACAAGGTATCTCTACTCCGCCAATTTTGAAAGAGACTCGCCTTGGACAACAGTCAAGATTTATCGAATTAGTACACCGCTTCACTTCCTCTCCGCACTAGTGATTCACAATCGACGCTTTCTAAGCGGGTGGGGAGGATATCAACACAAGAAAGTTCAGGACTTGGTCTATTGTGTTCCACCGTTCCATATCAATGTCCTGGAAGCTATGGCAGTCTTTTCTAACTTTGAATAGTTATGTCCAAACAGTTCGATCCATATAAGACTGGTCTTGACAGTGGTGGTGGTACATTGTATAAAACAGAGGGGTTCCAAGTCGCAGCCGGATCAACCAGGTTATGGTAGCAATATTTTCCTTAGCAAACAAACACCGTGGCATCTGTCTGCTACTCATCTAGCAGGAGTCCAGAATGTCATTGCAGATTCCCTATCCAGGACAACTCCGCTGGAGTCGGAATGGTCCTTGGACAAAAACTTCATTCAATTGATTTGTAGTCAAGTTCCGGGTCTCGAAGTAGATCTCTTTAAACAGAATGCAACCACAAACTTCCTGTGGTTTCAACCTGGACCCTCTAGCACACTCCACAGATGCAATGTCAATAGATTGGAACAAGTGGCAGAGGATCTATCTGTTTCTCCAGTAAACTCAGTTACTGAAAGTCCTCACAAGCTCAGTGGACATTCACAAGCCAGGTACTCTGGTGGCCCCACTGGCCGAAGACAGCTGTTTCCACTTTCTAGAGCTGAAGCTTGGTGCTTACAAATTCAACCCAAAACTGACGCAAATAGTACAAACTCAGACTGGTAAGTCAGCTTCCTCAAGAATCAGAATGCCCTAGCTTTGTGATTTCATGAAGTTTGCAGCTCAGAAAGGTGCTAATATTGGACCTACACTTGTTCCTAGAATCAGACAAAGGGAATCCAATTCTCAGACAGTATGACTCAGCAGTTAAGAAATTAGCACTCTCTCTAAAAGAATCTGACAAATCCATAATGACCACGAACCTAGCAATTTCATTTTTTAGGTCTTTATTTGAAAGGTCTACCTCGAGTACCACACAGCAGCCAAATCAGCTTTGAAAAAGATATTTTTACACGGGTTCAATATTAACTTAACCCTTTAACAAGCCCTATTTACAAAACGCCTCCGTATGCCGCGGGCTGCTCGTGAGTTAGCGGCGGGAAAAAAGTTTTTTCAAAAATCAGCACGCTTAGTTTTTAAGATTAAGAGTTCATTTTTGGCTCATTTTTTGGTCATTGCCTGAAGCTTAGTATGCAACCATCAGAAATGAAAAATATCATTATCATATATAAATATTGGAATATATGACAGTGAAAACATATAATTGTATACAAATACGCAAAGGGAAAACGGTTAAAGCTAATGAGTTAATTTTTTAGTTGTATTGTACACTAAATTGCGACAGATTTTGCATATAAACAAATTTTAAAACGATCGTATAACAGAGAAAAATATTATCACAAAATGATGCATGAATTAACGCGCTGGACGTAAAAAAATGTTTTTTAAAAATTCACCATAAATCGAAATATTGTGCTAGAGACTTCCGTTTGTTGAAGAATGAAGCTAATTGATTGAATATTACTAGACTGTGCGTTTTAGCTATAATTGCAGTTTTAATTATTTGGTCGAGTTGCTGACCGAAAGTCGAATTTTTTCTATTTATCGTGATTTATATGGAAATATTTCAAAACTGATAAAAGCTACAACCATGAGTTATTTTCTGTTGTATTCTACATGAAATTGCACACATTTTCATATATAAAACTTTATGTAACGACCAATATAAAGCGGTGCAAATATTACGACAACGAGACGAAAGAATTTCTGAGATGTTCGGTCGAGTTATCACAAGCAGACGTAAGTGAAAATGTTTTTTTTTTTTTTTAAATTCACCATAAATTGAAATATTGTGTTGTAGACTTCCAATTTGTTGCAAATTAAGTTAAATGATTGAATATTACTAGAATGTGAGTTTTAGCTATACCGTGTTTACCATTTCTCGTATATCGAGTTAAAGCTGACCCCGAAGGCTGGAAATTCTTGGCAGTTATCGTGATTTATGTGAAAATTTTTCAAAACTGATAAAAGCTACAACCATGAGCTATTTTCTGTTGTATTCTACATGAAATTGCGCACATTTTCATACATAAAAGTTTATGTAACGACTAATGTAAAACGATGCAAACATTACGACAACATGACGAAAGAAATCTCTGAAGATGTTCGGCCATGCCACCGCCGCAGACGTAAGTGAAAAATTTTTTTTTTTTTGCGAAATTCACCATAAATCGAAATACTGTGCTAGAGACTTCCAGTTTGTTGCAAAATGAAGGTACATGATTGAATATTACTAGAATGTAAGAGTTTTAGCTTACAATTGCGTTTTTCGACCATTTCGGTCGAGTTAAAGTTAATTGAAGCTGAAATTTTGGCAGTTATCGATTTATATGAAAATATTTATTTCAAAACTGATAAAAGCTACAACCATGAGTTATTTTCTGTTGTATTCTACATGAAATTGCGCACATTTCCATATATAGAACTTTATGTAACGACTAATATAGAACAGTGCAAACATTAATGACAACGTGATCTAAAGAATTCTGGCTGGACGTAAGGAAAGTTTTTTCAAAAATTCACCATAAATCGAAATATTGTGCTAGAGACTTCCAATTAGTTGCAAATTGAAGGTAAATGATTGAATATTACTAGATCGTAAGAGTTTTAGCTTAAAATTGGTTTGCACCATTTCTGTCGAGTCAAAGTTGACCGAAGGTTGAAATTTTGGCAGTTATCGTGGTTTATATGAAAATATTTCCAAACTGATAAAAGCTACAACCATGGGTTGTATTTTGCCGTATTGTACATGAAATTGCGCACATTTTCGTATATAAAACTTTATGTAACGGCTAATATAGAACAGTGCAAAAATTACGACAAAATGACGAAAGAATTTATGAAATTTTTGGCTGAGCACGTCCGGGCGTAAGAAAAAGTTTTTTTCAAAAATTCACCATAAATCGAAATATTGTGCTAGAGACTTCCAATTTGTTGCAAAATGAAGGTAAATGATTGAATATTACTAGAATGTAAGAGGTTTAGCTTACAATTGCGTTTTTCTACCATTTCGGTTGAGTCAAAGTTGACCGAAGGTTGAAATTTTTTGTAGTCGACGTACGGTACGTCCACTCGGCACCCAACAGACAATTTTAGTCGACGTATGATACGTCCAATAGGCGTTTAAGGGTTAATGGACTCATATTTTTCTTCATTCCCTAAAGCCTGTGCCCGTTTGAGACCAGTAACCCGTCCACACACGGTTTCCTGGTTCCTAAATGATGTCCTTAAATTAGCCTCAGAAACCGATAATCAATCTTGTTCATTCCAAAGTTTATTGAGAAGACCTTATTTTAATTAGTTTAGCTTCAGGTGCTAGAATTTCGAGCTGTCTGCCCCGTCTAGAGCCCAATCATATCGATTTCCTTCCATCAGGTGAAGTGTTGCTAGCCCTCACCTTAAATTCCTAGCTAAGAATGAAGATCCTTGGAGATAGATGGTCTTCCTCTGGAAGGTCGCCCTCTCCACAAGACCTACTTATGTCTGTCTTACTTTAAAGGTTTATTTAGACAGGACCTCGCAAATAACTTCGGGGGCCTCTCTGTTTATAAGGGAAGGTGGAGGAACCTGTTTCTATGAAGCTATCAAACAACAGATCTTATATTTTATTAAACAAAGCAAACCCAGACTCAGTTCGAAGGTCTGAGACATTAGAGCGGTGGCCACCTCCACTAATTATTTCCATCACATGAATTTTGAGGATCTTACAAAATATACAGGGTGGAAGTCTCTGGTTTTCAAACGCCACTATTTGAAATCCTCAGAAGCTCTAAAATTCACCATTAGTGGCGGCAGAAGCATTGTCTTCCTCATTTAACTCTTTCTTTATATTCGGTCACTTTCCTCCCTCCTACCTGCCTCACTTATTCCCCTTCCATCACCTCCGGTCAGGCATACTTCAAAATTGTCTCCTGACCATGTTGCAATTTTTGTATTTGTCCCTGTTTGTAACGCGTTTAAGTACGTTTTATGTCTTTTGTTCTCTTTGTTTTGCGGGACATAGTTCCCCAATCTACTATAGTTTATGTATTGGAATATCTATTTGCTACTTGGATAATAAAGTTCTTTGTGGAATTATAGTTTTGTTTTTCCATACAATTTTCTTTTAGATTTTCAGGATGGTATTTTTGTTTCTCTGTTATTATTTCACCGTGACACAGGTCGGAAAATTATAAAAAGATTTGACAAAGGAAAGATCTTGGGATCCGTGTCACCCGGTGACCCACCCTTCTTCCTTTTCCCGATAAAAATACCACCCTAGGTTGTGGTGCCAACATGGAATGTGATAGCGCTGGTGTGTTGACTGGTCCGCAAGTAGCGCGGGCGTTGTATCGCACCTCACTGCAGGATCTTTGACATCGGGAATGTCTACAGGGCGAGACCTGGTGGATTAGACAATCTCACCCTTTTCACATACACGACTCCATCTCATGGAGCTCGCACGGGGGGTAGTAACTCCAGCTTGGCATTTAGCTTTTCTCTGGTATATTTAGCAATGGATTTACCTGGAAATAAGTGCTGAATGGTTATTTCACCGGGTGACACAGGTCTCTCCCCAGAAATAGATTTTTCCTTTGTCAAAATCCTTTTATTATGCCTTATCCTGGTAGTGCTATAGCTGCTGATGCTGTTAAGTTTGAGTCAACATCATTACCTCACGGTACCCTGGTCCTTTGCCATAAACTTTTTTGTAGTGTTGTTTACTTTATGAGTATTTTGATCTGCCATTTACCTCTTTTTAGATTTTTTGCTGCTCCTCAAGTTGTAAGCTTTTACATTTGGTGTTTCATATAAGTAACTTACCAAGTAATTACATAGCTAATGTTTCTGCTCATGCAACAGCCTTTTAAAAATTTGTCGTAGTGCTTCTATTGTTTTTTATGTAGGTGACAGGCTCCGCCCACTATCGGAGCACCCCGGGAAAACAACCGGCAGGTTAGTTCAGTTTTGTTTCTGCCAGCTCCTTTGTTTCAGTAGCCAACAAGTTTTTGTCAGCTTATTAGCTTTTTCAGATAGTTAGCCTAGTTTTTTAGACTTATGTCTGATCCGGCACTTCTAGTTTTCGCTATTGCAATGAAGGATGTAAAACTAGACTAAAAAAATCTTGTTATGATCCTCATTCAATATGCAGTAAATGTAGAGAGCAGGAGTGTAGTGCAGAGCAAACATATGATGCATATTCTTCTTGGGATGAGAAGCAGTGGAAAGTGCTTAAATCTTACCTAGATAAATTAGAGAGGGATAGGAAGAGGAAAGAGGCTTCTAGAGCCGAGAGAGAGTCACTTAGCTTAGAAACTACTCCTAAACCTAGTTTAGTAGCTAGTCCTGCTCTTCCTTCTACTCCTATTCCTGCCTTTATGCTGGCCCTCCTACTATTCATCCACCTACTCCTGTGCCTGGCTCCCTTGCTTCTGATCCTGATACCATGTCTCAAATCTCGGTTCGGTAAGAAGATAGGCCTTGTAGTTAGTACAGTGGCAGAATTGGGAGAGTCACTGAAAGTGATTATTGATAAAGTGTTCACCGAAAAGTGATGAGTAAGAGTGTAGTGCAAGTGGAGGAAGTGGCTATCCATGCCGTCGGTTCTAGACAAAGGTCAATGAATCTGGGAGAAGACATACCAGAAGTCCAAGGGAGGCTGATGGGGTTTGCCCACGGGTAGTTGCTCCCTCAGTCGAGCCTGTTGCACAGTCCCAGGTGTCGACAGACAATCATTGGAAAGGCATCACACTGGGGGTACATCACCTGTCTTCAAGTTCTGATGATTCCGACATGGACAGGCGGCGTAGGAAACGTTACATGGATGCTCACGACTGCTTAGGGATGTTGGTTGTCATTCAAACACACTTCCAGGTAAGTGGTATAGGAAGGCCAGTGCTAGTCCACAGCCTTCTTGTAGTCACATTGTAGCTACATGGGACAGTCCAGAGGCCTTCTCACCTGAGTGCCCTCACCTGGCTCCCAAGCACCCAGCATCCTCTCATAGGCACCCAGTGTCATCATCCAAATGTCTGGCTTATCTTTCTGAGTGATGGCACCACTTCCTGGATGCCCAGGATGCCCAGTACCATCTCCCGAGCACCCGCACCCGTTCCGTGAGCACCCAGCATCATCTCCCAAGCACCTGGCGCCATCTCCCAAACACCCGGCACCAGCTCCCAAGTGCCGGCACCAATTCCTCAGTAACCAACACCCACCTCTGAGCGCCATGCGCCTGCTCCTAAACGTGTTTCTCTTCTTTAGTCGGGAACTGACCACAGTCAACGTCGAATCTAGATCAAAGAAAGTACAAGATGGTACTTTCTTTGTCCTCCAAGAAGTCTCTCAAGGGGATGGGGAATTGGCTTTCAGCAAAAAGGGAGCAAGGAAAACCTCCTTTCGTCTTTCCTCCGTCTCACTTAGTCCGTAGGAGGTATTTATCATACGTCACCAGGGAAGCTCTTTCCTTGGGAGCCGCTGCCTCCTCCCAAGGGGACTTCTCTGGCTTCATCGACTCTTCTCAATGTTCTACGTTCTCGTCAGCAGAACTAGATCACCTTGTTAAGGATCTTTTCATGGTTTTTAAAGTTTTTAGCTTCCTTGGACATTGGGAGCTCTGGGTAAGAAGATTGAGGACTTCAAAGATTTATCAGGAGACATCGCCTTGGACTGGCTAGGAGTCTTGTCCTCTGCAGACAAAGCCATCAGAGATGGCTTTCTAGAGCTTTCCACTCTATTCACATTGGGAGTACAGTACTTAAGACAAGAGAGCTCTGGTGCTCCTTTACTACTAAGGAAGTCACTCAGACGCAGAAATTGGCCCTTATATTTTCTTTTCCAGACAAACTTCACCTCTTTCCACAGGACACTGTTAAGGAAATTGCATCCAATATCCAGAAGAAGTCGACACAAGATATGTTTGCTCAATCCTCCAAGTGCCCCAAGGATTCACCTGCCTTTGCAGCCAAGACAGGCTCCAGCAGCAGCCTTTTCATAAGGGCAGACCTAGATCTCAGTTTGGGACCTGTTTTAATGTTCATTTCACAGCAAGATCCATTAAGAAGGGCTCAGCCAAGATAGTGCCCAAAAAGAGAAAGCGAAGTCCTTCATGTGCCAGTAGGAGCCAGACTCCTGGAGTTTTGGGAAAAGTGGCTGATCAGAGGAGCAGAGCCGGGGATCATCGAGGTTCTAGAGGAGGGCTACGCCATTCCTTTCTAGGGGAGCCCACTATTAGTCACTTCTTCCATCGCATTGTCACCTTACTCAAAGAGACATTCGGCCCTTTTGAAGGAAGTTTCCTCCCTCCTCCAGAAGAAGGCCATAGAAGTCAAGAACGCCAACACAGAGGGCTTTTACAACTGTCTCTATGTGATTCTGAAAACATTTGGGGCTGGAGACCAGTCTTAGGTGTGAGCATCCTCAATCATTTTGTCCGAAAGACGAAATTCAAGATGGAGACAACCATTCAGTCCTTTCATCCATTCACCAGGCCATAAAAAAAAAAAAAAAAAAAAAAAAAAATGGATGACAACATTAGACATGCAGGACGCATACTCACATTCTGATCCATCCAGACTCAAGGAAGTATCTAAGGTTTGTTTTTCAGGACAAAGTACTGTATATCAGTTTCGGGCCCTTTGCTTCAGCCTTTCAACAGCCCCTCAAGTGTTCACTCAAGTCCTCGCTCCTCTCTCAAAAGGCTTCACTTGATAGGAATCAACATAATTCTGTATCTGGACGATTGGCTGTTTTGATCCCCGTCAAAGGAGAAGTGCATGAAGGACTTGCACAAGGTTTTGTTCTTACCAAGGAACTGGGCCTTCTTTTCAATCTACAGAAGTCTCAGTTGACCCCATCCTAAGAGATCCTCTATTTGGGGATGACTCTCAACTCTCTGACTTTTCGGGCTTTTCCATCTCCCAAGAGAATTTACAGCTGCCTTCAGACAGTACACAATTTTATAGCCCTTCCGTCTTGCTCAGCTCAACAATGTATGAGCCTGCTGGGACGTTGGCATCCGTAGAGATGTTTGTCAAACTGGGCAGACTATATATGAGAGTTCTCCAACTCTTTCTAAAGACCAACTGGGGCAGGGAAACACAGCCAGACACTTACATGCTTATGATCACCCCGGAGATCAAAGCGAACCTGCAATGGTGGCTGTCCAAAGAAAGACCATCAGAAGGGTCCCTTCAAAATCTAAACCCCGACCTAGACTTTTAATCAAATGCCTTGGACTTAGGCTGCGGGCTCATCTGGGGAATCAGGAAGTATCCAGCACATGGACCCCAGAGGAACATAGTCTATTACAGGTCATCAGAGAACTGAAAGCAGGCATCTAGGGCTTTCAGTTTTTCTCGACCTGATCCGCAACAAGACAGTGATACTGTAGTCTGTGCGGACAATACCACGGCCTTAGCATATATCCAGAAACAAGGCGGCACTCATTCCTTTTCTCTCTGCCAGGCAGCAAGAGACCTACTCTTGTGGGCAGATCAAAATCAAGTGACTCTGGTCACCTAGTTTATCCAGGGGAAATTGAATGTTTTGGTGTACAAACTGAGTTGTTGGAAGCGGGTCCTTCCTACCGAATGGACCTTGGATCCTCTGGTTCTTCTATATCTTTGGAAACTGTGGGGTACACCAACATTAGACCTGTTTGCAACTTCCAAGAACCATCGTCTTCCACTCTTTTGCTCTCCATCCCCAGATCCTCTTGCATGGGCAACAGACACCATGCTGCAAGACTCGTCCAATCTGGATCTGTATGCTTTTCCTCCCTTCAGCATGATCAGGGAGGTGATAAACAAATTTCAAGCCCACCACAATGCAACTATGACCCTCATAGCCCCATTTTGGCCCCTGAAGGAATGGTTCCCAGACCTACTTCAGTTATTGGTGGATTTTCCAAGACTCCTCCCCCAAAAACCATCTTTACTCAAACAACCCCACTTCAGAAGACACTACCAAGGATTGTCTGCTCTTGCTCTGACAGGCTTCAGATTGTCCGCGAGCTTGTCAGAGCGAAAGGGTTTTCAAGGGGAGCTGTAGAGGCTTATGCAAGATGCAGGCGTCGATTTTCTAGCCACATCTACCAGGCCAAGTGTGCAGTCTTTCGCCGATGGTGTCTCAGGCACAATTTCTTGTGAGACATCTAAAATGTGCAGATTGCTGATTTCCTTATAACTGGGGGGACTTCTATGGAATTTGTCTTCCTCCACCATTAAGGGGTATCGAGCTAAGCTTAGCTCGGTTTTTAAACACAGAGGCCTGGATCTTTCATCAAACCCAGATATTAACGACCTGATCAAGTCCTTTGATATGCCAAAACAGAGGAAGGACAATCTGGTCTCTTGGAACCTGGATGTAGTCTTGAAGTGACTGACAGGTCCTTCTTTTGAACCCCTTCGTTCCACCTCTTAGGAACCTCACTTGTAAGACACTCTTCCTCTTTGTATTAGCTACTGCTAAACGCATTAGTGAAATTCAAGCCATCGATAAAAGGGTAGGTTTTCCCAAGGGAATGCAGTTTGCGCATTTACCCTAGGTTTTTTTGGCCAAGAACGAGGACCTGTCCAAACCCTGGCCTCGTTTTTTTACCATTAAGAATTTAATGGACATCCTTGGCTCCAAGGAAGAGGAGATCGTACTTTGTCCTGTAAGAGCTCCGAGGTACTATCTGAGTAGGACAGAAAACATCAGAGGTCCATCCAGTGACCTCTGGTGTTCAGTTGAGAACCCTTCTCTTCCTCTGTTTAAGAACGCCTTGTCATTCTTCCTGAGGGACTTGATTTCGGAGGCACATTCGAAGACATGTTGCCTACTTTTAAAGTGAAAGTTCATGAAGTCAGAGCAGTAGCCACCTCTTTATTGTTCAGGAACATGTCCATATCTTCCATTCTTCAGTTGACCTACTGGCGGTGTCTATTTTGTCTTGCTATTTGAAGGAGGTGAAACAGTGTTTGATAATTGCAGTAGCTGGGGGACCATTATCAGTGGCTGGCATGTATTGGTGAGGGATTCTTAGAAGCACCCTCCTTTTCTCTTACTATCCTTCGTCATGGTGTAGAGTTTTTTGAGTTTTGGGAGCCTACGGGTACAGTGTACCTGGAACACCCTCCAGTTCTTAGGTGGATGGGTTGTGGTGTTTTCAGGAGTAGGTGACAAACGTTAGTTCGGCGCTTTCTAATTTAAGTATTGTGCCCAGGAAAGGACACTTTCATATGCTTTACTAAATATCAGACCTGCACCCTGCCAAAACCCACTTAAGTAGAGGCAACCCACTGCTCAACCTGGCCAATACCACCACGGGTTAAGATGAGTGTCAGCCAGAGGCAGTATTCACCTGTGTGCAGTTTCTACCAGGCAAGGAAACAAATGCTACTGTATTAATGGTGGCAGAATTGCTGCAAAGTCATTACCATGCTTTAATGTTTTGGAGTAGACTATGTCCATATATCTCACCTCCATTCAATGTGGGATTCAGCTATGTAATTACTTGGTAAATTACTTACATGAAAATGACATTTTCATAATAAAATTAATTTTCATTTATACTTACCAAGTAATTACAGAATCAGAGCCCACCCTCCTCCCCTCTTATGGACATAAGGGCACTAACAAAATTGGGCTAACCTGCGGTTGTTTTCCCCAGGTGCTCCGATTAGTGGGCGGAGCCTGTCGCCTACACAAAATACAATAGAAGCACCACCAGGAATTTTTAAAAGGCTGCCGCACGAGTAGAAGCGTTAGCTATGTAATTACTTGGTAAGTATATATGAAACTTAATTTTATTATGAAAATGTCCTTTTTTTTCTCAGATTGTCCAT
Organism: Macrobrachium rosenbergii; assembly: GCF_040412425.1. Lineage (NCBI taxonomy): Eukaryota > Metazoa > Arthropoda > Malacostraca > Decapoda > Palaemonidae > Macrobrachium > Macrobrachium rosenbergii. The sequence goes on from NC_089755.1 coordinate 6,358,407, forward strand.
TAATACATGCCAGAGTGAGGAGGCACAATTTAACTTTATCTGTGTGAGATTTGAAGTGTTTCGTCACAAGCATGCAGTGTACATTGCAATGTAGATTGCAGAATAAAGTAGCAACCTTAGCATTTTGAACTTCATACTTGTGCATTTGTGCACTGTCTTGCTGTGATTACTTGGCCAAAAACTCTTTCCTGTTACAGACAACATACTATACATTTGTACAATATTTTTTCCATTTTCTGTGACTTTCTTCTAATAAAATGGAAAGAACTGAATTCGTCCAGAAAAGTGAACTGTCTAAAAAAATAGATTCAGTCTCCTGAGAAAAACGCCGTAATTATCACTGCTGTTTATAGAGGCATTGATAATGTTAGTGAATGGAGTTTTATAAAGTCTCCTGAGAGGGACAGTATCATATTTTATAAAATAATAAGGAAATTAAAGGTTGATTTCGCTACTGAGATTGCTAATACGCAGCTAAAAGATGGGATTTCACTCATCACTTCAAGTTATTGATGTTGATGGAGTTCGGTCTTTTTATTAAAGAGAGAAGATGAAATGTTTGAATCAGTTTCTTCTTCTGCTTCTCGTATTGGAAAACTCGAACAAAAATCACTAATTCTTCCCCACAGGCATTAATGATTGTGCATTATTAGTATCACTGTTAAAGAACGAGTTAATTGGAAAGTCTTTAAAATCGTAATTTAGATCCGTTTCCGTAAGGACCTCCAAGGATTTCAGGAGTACTGATGTCTTACAGAGACATCAGTCTTCCTCAAGTATGAATTCGTTTCTTCCTTTTCGTTTCCTGCAAAGGAAACAGTCTGAGAACAGAGCAGAAAGATATGAATCGTAAAATCATTCAGAATTAGAAACCAGCTTTATTTTTCTAAACTCTTAGTTCGGCGACGTTTTATCAAGGTAATAAAAATAATGCTAAGTGTTAGGTCCCTTATCCAAGGCTGATCGAAGGAGCTACTGATTCTTAATAAGAAATGTTAATTATTGATCTCTAAGAACTAATAGATATTCATTCTCAATGTGAAAAGATGAGGGTTAGAATTAATGCATTAAATAATGAAAAAAAATATCAGTAGTCTTAGCCCATGATTCCAATTTTGATTTTCCTAAAGCTTCTGGGGACAATTGCAATCTCTCCCTTTCTTCAATGGTTTACGAATTCCGAGAGAAAGTAAAGAGAAAGGGGAAGAGAGAAAGTGCCTAAACCATCCAAAAGATATTAAATCCCAGTTCGCAAGAAGGAAGATTTATATCTACAAACAAAAGCCAAAAGCAAGAATTATCAGAAGACTTGAATTATTTAGTAAGTGAATAATTCCCTGTACCAACGACGTCCTGTTTACCTGGTGCGGGAGGGACAGACAAACGTTGAGTATGAGCAAACAGAGATTACTGATGTCCCTGGGAAGTAAATGGACGAAGTAAACATTTCCTTATTCGTATTTGATGGGTTACCTTCGTGTTCCCAAATCCCAGAAACCGGAAACTTGTAGATTTTTGGAAACGATGTTAATGATATGTAAATTGTTATGTATAATGATGAATGAAAATAAATACGTAGATAGTTCTATGAAAATGTGAATGACCCAGTAATTGATAAAGTACACTGCTCGTATTATTGTTAAGTGATCTTCCCTCCAAAGAAAAAAGGAATCAGAAAAATAGAGAAACTTTCGTATTAAATAAGCTATGCTGATGCAGCCATCATTTCTAATGAAACATCTTTACCAGAAGGTCACCTTCCAAGTATTATTATTATTATTATTATTATTATTATTATTATTATTATTATTATTATTATTATTATTATTATTATTATTATTATTATTGTCGTTGTTGTTCTTGTTATTCTGCGTCTGTTCTCATATGCAGCGTAAACTAGCAGATTAGAATAAACTACAGAAGATAATTGAACCACAAGACCCAGGTGTTTCCTACGAATTCCATTTGCATGAATTAAATTGCAATATACAGAGGATTAAAGTCTATGGAGCCCCTACCTGTATCTCCTGACTGCGCTACACAAAGCAACCCAGTTTCAATAAAATTAGAGAACAAATATTTTTTAAGAAAAATTATGCAATGATTGTTTTTCCGTTATTACTAAGCTTAACTTTTCTTGCATTGGAAGCAATAGATAATTAATATGAGCTTTTCATCGGCAAAAACTTCTTTGAGCAAAATTATCTGTATTCCTTAGTTTTTATATTATTTCATCATAAAATATTTAGCTCATAGTTATTCACATCGGAGATGTTAAGTTTCTCATTTCGGTTTTATTGCAAAATTACTGTATTGCAATTTAACTGCAGTGGAATGCAAATGCAATCTCTAGCCCAGCAGAAAAGCTAGAAATGCCTTGTTAAATTCATATGAATTTAATTTCTGTTTTTATTTCTAATTGAAAGTTTTTTTTAAGTAGGGTTTTCTGTTGTTCACGTTCATTCATCATGTGAAATCTTTGTGTATTTTAGTTTCCTTGCAACAGAAATGCCTTGTTAAATTCATATGAATTTAATTTCTGTTTTTATTTTTTATTGAAAGGTTTTTTAATTAGGGTTTTCTGTTGTTCACGTTCATTCATCATGGAAAATCTTTGTTTATTTTAGTTTCCTTGCAACAGAATGCGACCTACAGGCACTACAAAAAAATAGATAAATTAAAATGATTATAAGAGCTCCCCTATTTTTTGCCTTCAAAATAAGACAAGATTTTTTAAAATTTTCCCTACAAACTGGCTATCTCTATCTATTACACACACAAGTATTAAGAAATTCACCCTCTTCCTTTCGATATCTTTTAGAATTAAGATGGTTTAATATTCCATGATATGTGATATCAGGAAGGATAAATGAGGTTCATTTCTTTCTCTTTACCATATGACATATGAAAAGATATTATTATAATGTTATATATATTATATATATATATATATATATATATATATATATATATATATATATATATATATATATATCTATATATAATCTTTTATATATGGTAAAGAGAAAACTGAACCTCATTTATCCTTCCTGATATCACATCATGGAATATTAAACCATCTTTTAATTCTACAAGAGAAGAAAGTTAATACTTCATCATCAATAGATACAGCAATGAAATTTTTGCCTTCCCATACAAACTCATTACTGAGGTACAGCAGTGTCTTTATTTTTCAAACTCCAAGCGAACAGTTTTTACATTTTTATAGAAATATTTCCGTCATACATCTTAATACTTTGTTAACAACCGTGACTAAAGACACCCTCCACTTAGAAACAACCAGGCTATTCAATTGCAAATGAAAATCAACTCATACGAAGAAAAGTGTTAATTTCATTCCTGGCGAAAGAAGAGAGAAGAAGAAGCAGTGCCTGGCCACAGTGGTCTGTTGATCGTTTCGCTCTCCTCCGCTTAACTGTTTCCCGAGTTGGAAACTTTGTAAAAACAATTCTGGGCTGGAAGAAGCGAAGAGACTGTGGGGAACTCTAAAGCCAATATATAATTACCTGTTGGTAACTTCTTCAAGCTTTCTGTCCCGCCCTCAGATCTTAAAACCCCTGAGGCTAGAGAGGAACTGCAAATTGATATGTTGAGCATCCACCCCAATCATCAAACATACCACATTGCAGCCCTTCAGCCTCCTCAGTAGTTTATACTTTATTTAAGGTTAAAGTTAGCCATGATCGTGCGACTGGCACCGCTTTAGGTGCCAACAACACAGTCCACCACCGGGCCGTGGGCTGAAAGTTTCATACAGCATTTACTTGTTTTATTATCATCTTAATTTCATTTAGATTTATTGAACACGTCAGTGTGGATACTGGGCAATATTTTAAAACCAAAATGGCGCTGTTAATGCCTTCATAAACAAGAAACTTTCCCAGCTGTCCCCAGCGTTAGACTCATCACATCTATTAGAAGTTTCTTCGGAACCTTCCTTCACTTTATTTCCTTTTAACAACGTGACACAACTCTCTCATTTGGTCCCATTATGACAAGATACACAAACTCCTGTGGATTTGCAGTAACAAGAAAGGAACAGAAAGCCCAAATCATACCCAAAATTTGGAATTTCTTCAGGGGAATCATCTTAAAAGAGCCACTCGTCTTTGATCTAGATTCCAGATTCCTGGAGGAGGAAGAATCATTGACCTTATTCACTGAACGATGAAACCAGAAAGAAAAACCCTCAAAGAAATGAACAGTTCCTTCCAGCTGCCTTCGTCATCCACCAATAACAGCTTTTGAAAGGAAAAGGAATTATTAGTCTTGGGACCTTTGTGACAGGCGCCGCCTTTGTTATCAGTAGAATTATTCCTTTTTTTTCGTTGAGATTTTTTCTCCAAGAAGGAGAAATGAAGTGGTGGAAAAAGAGATAAGAATTGGGAAACTTTATTATTATTATTATTATTATTATTATTATTATTATTCTCTTAGACGTGGCTATCAATGAAGTTGATTTTTTTTTTTTTCTGTTTAGCTTCATTTTCAAGAAGGAGAAATGAAGTTGTGGAATGATGGTGACGAGAGAGAGACCAGATAAGCATCTGTAAACTTTGTTATTATTATTATTATTATTATTATTATTATTATTATTATTATATATTATTATGTATGTGTATTATTATTAGAGTTAATTATTATTATTATTATTATTATTATAATTATTATTATTATTCTTATTTTTGGCAGTTTCTACGGCATTCAGTTGATTTAGAGTCTTGTCTATTCGCCTTACGATCTTCTTTTCATCAGCGTTTAGATGGTGTCTGAAGTTTCCTAAGGACATTTATATAAAGTTTTCCTGTTGTTTTGGGTGTATTACCTCTAAAGGGTAGTATAAAGTTTTCCTGTTATCTTAGTTCTGTTACCTCTAAGAGGTAATATAAAGTCTTCTGTTGTCTTGCTTAAACCAAGACAACAGGAAAACTTTATATAAATGTCCTTAGAAAACTTCAGACACCATCTACTCGCTCATGAAAAGAAGATCGTAAGACGAATAGAGAAGACTCTATATCAATTGAATGCCGTAGAAACAGCCATTATTATTATTATTATTATTATTATTATTATTATTAGTAGTAGTAGTAGTAGTAGTAGTAGTAGTAGTAGTAGTAGTAGTAGTAAGCATTCCAGCTTTCCATAATCACTTACTGCAACTTAATACGTCTCAGAACTGTCTTTATCGTAATCATCCTGACCTAACATGATTGGCCGATTGATTTCCCAAAACTGGCACCAAAACAACAACGGCTGTAGTCATTGATGACTGATGTATATATAGTATTATATTCACTGTTAAAAAATGTAGTAAAAAGTGAAATATAAGTATTTTTTATAAATAAGGACTCGACAGTAAAACAGCATTCGCTAAATTCTTTTTCACACTTAGTTTGGAAAGTGTTCAGGTAAATGAAAATTATTATTTAAAAGTGTATTTACAATAGAAAAACAATTTAAAAACACTGAAGCAAGTGATTGTACTATAGATGATTAAATTTCCCCATTTTTTTTATTAATACAGTTGGATTCAGAAAAAAAAAACAAGACAAGGTCATTTACTAGATTATTCAATTTGAATTTTTCAGTTTTTTATTGAACGCTAATGTACTGTTGACGCTGTGACAAGATTTTTCTTATTTTTTTTCTTCCTACATCGAGTAGGTTGGTCGTATTGCTTCGTTATATCTGAATGCGTTTGATTTAACTAACAAAAATGGTGAAAGTCGATATTTTCAGTCTGGAAGTCTAAGAGTATGGAAGTCTGAAAGTCTAAAAGACTGGAAGTCTTAAAGTCTGGAAGCCTGAGAGTATAAAAGTCTTCAAGTCTGGAAGTCCAAAATCTTATAGCCTGATAGTCTAAAAATCTATTTTAGTTTGTAAGTCTAAAAGTCTGGAAGTCTTAATTCTGAAAGTCTAAAAGTTTAAGATTAAAATGTCTTTGAAGTGGCAAAAATCAAACTAACGAAAAAGAAAAACCATAATATCTTGAGCTCGGAAAGTTTCACCACGGAGCCCTTCAAGCATTCTGCACTTTTAAAATTCCTTTTAAATTTATTTCATATTTATGTCTTTCCACAGAGAGAGAGAGAGAGAGAGAGAGAGAGAGAGAGAGAGAGAGAGATTTATTTAGAGAGAGAGAGAGAGATTTAGATTTATATTTTTCCTAGCTATGGTATATTTTTATTTAATAAGTACTGTTTCTTTGATTTATATAATGTAAAGTATTTCTAAAGTAGCAGATTTAATCAACTCCAGTAACTTGAAAATACCTCTCACCTAATAACAGTTCCACACAATACAGCCCTTTCGTGTTGTGACAGTAATCATCATTCTAATGATTTTTTTTTTAATTAAACCGCAAAGACATTTAATTTCCTCTCGATTTTCACAAACGTTTTGGAGACGTTTCCTAAACAAACGTTTGAGGAATTGGAGGAACTGAGAGATATGGTTTCATATCAAACGAGTAGGTATGTAGTTTGTCTGCCAGTAACTGCCTTGTTCATAGACCTTAATAATAACGATAATAAAGTAGATTTGGTTAGGGAAATTGAGCAGTATATTCGTAAAAAGCAAAACCAGGGGATAACCAATCAATACAGCTAGAATATCACAAATTCAGCTCGTTTTCCGAGTTCCTGATCACTCGATGACGACGTCCATCGTCGGCAAATTGGCTCTCAGGAACTTTTCCCGTTCTCGAGGTGTGACTTGAGTCTTCGATCATTTCGAGGCTGTTAGACTCTGGTCTGGAATTGGAGGCTTCACTGAGAGAGAGAGAGAGAGAGAGAGAGAGAGAGAGAGAGAGAGAGAGAGAGAGAGGAGATTTTTATTTTTAAGTTTTATCTCATAAGTGAGATTTTTTATCTTTCTTTCATTGTATTTATTTTTACCTTCTCTCTTACTTTAATGAGCTCCATATTCTTTGAATAGGGTTCATCTTCATTTGAACAGGGTTAATCTTTTAATAATAATAATAATAATAATAATAATAATGATATCTCCACCCTGAAATTCATTGTCATGAAGTGATTTCATAAGATGTGAAGACTTGGAACCACTTCTTAGGCTTTGGGATTTCTTTGTGATAGCTGTGATGTACTTTTTTCTTTTCATATATTATTTCAGATCTCGTGTCAAGCTGACAGCTTAATTCCCTACCCAGGAAATCATTTAGGTGAAAGCTAAAATATTCCCTAAACCAAAGTGACCACATCACAAATACAATTTTACCAGCAGTTTATTCAAAATAATTTTACTAACGGTGTTTGCAGCGTCCCTTTCGGCCCCTAGCTGTACACTCAATTTAGTCTTTACTTTACCTCCATTCTTTCCTTCCTTCCTCCAGTCTTGCTGTCCAACACCTCTAACTATTACTTCTTAGTGCAGCTGTGGGGTTTTCTCCCAGTTCCACCTTTAGATCTTAATAATTTATCTCATTTATTTTTTGGATCTCTTTATTGTCTGTGTCCTCAAGTGTACATGTCAACATCACTTCTACTTCTACGTGTACATATTCTGAGCTCATTTTCATACAGGTTTATTTCCTATGTACAGGAACTACAGATTATTCTCACAATCATCTAACAAATAAAAAAAAGCTAACAAACTTTTATTATTTGAAAAACCTGCATTGAGAACCCTCATTTTTTCCTTCCGCCTAATCTAACGAACTCTGAATCATCGTTAAGCTTATATGAATTCCCTAAGAAGAAAAAAAAAAAAGCTCAGCCGATCTCTCAGAGAAAGTTTGTGATATGAATGATGTCTTCGGCCACTTCATGGCAGATTTAGTCTTATCATGGCCTCAAAATAAAGAAGTCGGTATTTATCATCGTATTTTTTTTCAAACTGCTTATTTATGGCTATTAGACATACTAGCTAGAATAGAATAAAAGTTAAGTATACCTTAGTTTGAAGACCACTGAGCTGATTAACAGCTCTCCTTTCATATAATAAAAGGATTAGACTTCTTTTACGTGGCTAAGAACCAATTGGTTACCTAGCAACGGGACCTACTCTTCTTATTGTGAATCCGAACCACATTATGACGAGAAATTAATTTTTATCACCAGAAATAAATTCCTCTAATTCTTCATTGGCCGGTTATTTACTGGAACTCGGGCCTAAAGAGTGCTAGCCGAGAACTCTAGACTCGTCCAACCAGAATAATCATTCATGCTTTTTTATTAAGTAGAATGTAGATGAAATATAAAATATAAACTTTATTAATATAAAGTCAGGATTTCTCATCACATTTCTTAAAACTGAGCGGTCATAGCTATTAGACATATGAGTTAAAATCATCATTTATTCATCTACGTGTTGCTTCACGCAGAATGTTGAAGAAATATTTTAACTTTTTTATCAATGCAAATCAAAATGATATGAGAAATGTCTTTCACAAGTCCAGCCAGAAAGTTCTCAAGTGTCAATTTTTAACTTCATTTCACTCTGGGCAACATTCATTTTTACCAATCAGCTCCAGTTCAACGGATTTATTTTTCGCGCCCCTTATGTCATTCAGTTCTGTCAGTCTCGAACACATATACTTGAGTATATATATATATATATATATATATATATATATATATATATATATATATATATATATATATATATATATATATATATATATATGTGTTTGTGTGTGTGTGTGTGTGTGTGTGGTGTGTGTATGGAAGAGAGAGGAGATTTATTTAACAACTTTAGTAGAATTACAGTTAATGATAAGCAGTTACATCGTAATTCAGCATCCCCCAACCCCCATTCCTAACCCCTCCCCCAACGCCCCACCCACCCACAAAATAACTGAGTCTTTATAAATCTTTTCAAGAACCGGAGAAGAAGAAGAAAGATCTCTCTCTCTCTCTCTCTCTCTCTCTCTCTCTCTCTCCTGAGAACTGCAGAAAAGCGCGAAGTATCTCCCAAGTTGGGTCTTTTCTCTGCTCGGAAAATTACTTTTATTGACATTAACTCTGTTCGAATTTATATTTATATTCCTTTCAATTTTCTCTGCATTAAGGATAGAATTTATTTTTTCCTTCCATTATCCTTTTTTTGAAGTTTTTAGATTTCCTGTAAGTTCAAACGTTGTCGACTCGGAAGATAGCGAATTTTGAAATTATCTTTTTTTTTTTTACCTCCTCCTCCTCTCAAGGCTTCTCTTCATTTTGGGTAGAATTTGGTTTTTCCTCCCTTTATCCTTTCCTTTTAGGTCTCCTGTAAATCCAAATTCATTGCAGCAAAACAAGACTAAGAAAATAATATAAAACCACAAAGACTAGACAAAAATCTGAAGACTAGATTTAGCATTTCAATCTGAAAATGAACTTTTAGTTTTCTGTAAAAGAAAACTGTTTGGATATGGCCATTTGCCTGTCTGTCCGCACTTTTTCTGTCCCCCTTTTATTTTAAAAACTACTGAATTAGACAGCTGCAAATTGGTATGTTGATCATCCACCCTCCAATCATCTAACATACCAAATTGCATTTTTCTAGCCTCAGTAGTTTTGATTTTATTTAAGGTTAAAATTAACCATGATCGCGCGTCTGGCATCGCTATGGGATAGGCCACCACCGGCCCGTGGCTGAAAGTTTCATGGACCGCGGGCGCTGTACAGATTTATTCGATTGCGCCGAAAAAGCTTCGGCGCAGTTTTTTACTTTAAATTTTTTTTCCCTGACTTTTTACCTCTGATTCATATGCAAATGACATGTTTTTCCCCCATGATGAGAGTTTTCTATTCGTTGATTATTTTTTGCAGTTTTTATTCTCTCTCTCTCTCTCTCTCTCTCTTGTAGTTTGTTGGGGAGGGGGTAGGAGAGAGATTTTTGGGGAGGGACCAGGGTCAACAATGTCTTTGTAAATTTTCCGGCAAATAGCTTCTCTCTTCCAAAACCGCGTTCATTTCAATAAGAATATCATGCAATGACTTGTTAAGGCTGTTCTATGAAATATATTCAGTTTGCTTATTAATTACTTCCAAGGAATGTTAATTTTATTAGCAAAAGTATTAGTAACATTATGTTTGCGAAATAATTTAGAAGTCCACTGATTTTTTTTATCACATAAAGTTCAAGAATTATAGAATTCTACTGTAATTTATAACATCATAGATTTTGATTTGAGTTCGATACAAACTGAGTTTTCCTGAAGATTTGCATTCAAAATATTTTCGTAACGATTTCTTTTTCAAATGAATCCGGCTGTGAGAAGAGTCATTATGTTATTTTGCCACCTTTTTATTTAAGAATTGGGGTCAGAACGTGGACTAAATTCGGAAATAGTTTGCCCTTAAGAGGAATATGACCCAACGACCCATTATTAAGGCTGTTCTGTGATATATTTTTACTTTTATTGGTATAGATTTTACAGACTCATATTAAATCTCACGAGTAACAGACCTAACGAATTTCAGGGTCAGAGCTGAGAAAGAAAGAAGAGGCAGCCATCACAAAAAGGGAGTCAAAGACATTCCTAGGACTTTTTGAGATTATTTACACAGAGAAGACTGACTGATTGAGAGAGAGAGAGAGAGAGAGAGAGAGAGAGAGAGAGAGAGAGAGAGGGAGATTGAGAGATTTTTAGCGAGATAGAATGAACATTCTTCCATTTTACGTGAAGTATCTTGGGTAGTTTAGAACCTTTTGTTATTTTAGATTTTCATAATTAATTTGTTTTTTTATTATTTATGACAACGGGAAGAAATATATATATATATATATATATATATATATATATATTTATATATATATATATATATGTGTGTGTGTGTGTGTGTGTGTGTATATATTGTTATTTAACCATTTATTTGGTTCAGCAGGTTTCTTTTAAATACAAAAATATCGGAACTGGAATGACTGCAGAAATTGAGGCAGACAAAGGAGGAAGGAGCTGAACGAAACAAAAAAATTACCTTAAACTAATTTATTATAACAAAGTTTATACATTATATACAAATGAGTCCAGGTTTGGCATTAAATAAATCACAATTAACAGAGTCAGTCAAAAGCAAAAATAAATGTAGCTGTTGGTTTTCTCTACCAAAAAGCAGTAACATCAATAACAATGAATAAACATAATGATTTTTTGTTTAGTCAACAATAAAATACAAATCAACAAACACTTCAGCTACATCACATAATCAAGTAATTACGTTACAAATAAACAACAGGCAGCATGCATTACAAATAAACAACAGGCAGCATAAATAATAGGAAAGCACAGCTTTTTTACATAATTAACAATAAACAACATAAACAACATACTAAAGCAGCATACACAAATGCACACTAAGGGTAGCACAATACAAAAAAAAAACAGACTATCTCCACAGAGACGTCGAGACAGACCCAGCTGTCAAAGAGGATGAAGATACTTCAGACGAACTCCGTGAAATCATCAAATTTACCAGTGACTGCAAACAGGAACACATCCAACACACAGATGATCATTTAGAAACGTCGAGACAGCCAATCTGCTGTCAAACAGGAACCAATTCCTCAGATGACTACGATTTAGTCATCCAGCCATCCTCTGCTACCACATCCAGCAGGTAAAATGATACCTGCACAAACATTAAAGACTTATTGGTGCTATGCTGCTGAGATTGACTTTTTTGCCATACCAAACCTGACTGCCACTGTCAGAGACAACACGACAGACGTCAACTTTCCTTCAAAGAAAAAATCTAAGGAGGCAACAACCCACCAAGGGAACAATCGGCAAACGATTGTCCCAACAGAAGTACTAAACCTCCACCTCCTTACTAACAGAAAAAAAAAAATTTTTTTTTATTTTTACACACTCTCTCTCTCTATGCTCTCCTCCAGTGCCGTCACAACCTGCCAGATAAAACAGAACCGATCCTGAAACACGGTGCCAAATGTTATGAACCACTTTTGGTTCAGCAGGTTCTTTAAATACAAAAATAGGGAACTGGAAATGACTGGCAGAAATTGAGGCAGACAAAGGAGGAAGGAGCTGAACAAAACAAAAAAATTACCTTAAACTAATTTATTATAACAAAGTTATATACATTATATACAAATGAGTCCAGGTTTGCATTAAATAAATCACAATTAACAGAGTCAGTCAAAGCAAAAATAAATGTAAGCTGAAACTGAGTTTTCTCTACCAAAAAGCAGTAACATCAATAACAATGAATAAACATAATGATCGCTTTAACTTAGTCAACAATAAAATACAAATCAACAAACACTTTAGCTACATCACATAACCAAGTAATTACGTTACAAATAAACAACAGGCAGCATACATTACAAATAAACAACAGGCAGCATAAATAATAGGAAAGCACAGCTTGCAACATAATTAACAATAAACAACATAAACAACATACTAAAGCAGCATAAAAATGCACACTAAGGGTAGCACAATACAAAAAAAACAGACTATCTCCACAGAGACGTCGAGACAGACCCAGCTGTCAAAGAGGATGAAGATACTTCAGACGAACTCCGTGAAATCATCGAAGCAGCCAGTGACTGCAAACAGGAACACATCCAACACACAGATGATCACGGCAGAAACGTCGAGACAGCCAATCTGCTGTCAAACAGGAACCAATTCCTCAGATGACTACGATTTAGTCATCCAGCCATCCTCTTTACCACATCCAGCAGGTAAATGATACCTGCTGCAAACATAAAGACTCCTTGGTGCTATGTTGCTGAGACCTGACTCGCTGCCATACCAAACCTGACTGCCACTGTCAGAGACAACACGACAGACGTCAACTTTCCTTCAAAGAAAAAAGTAAGGAGGCAACAGCCCACCCAGGGAACAATCGGCAAACGATTGTCCCAACAGAAGTACTAAACCTCATATATATATATATATATATATATATATATATATATATATATATATATATATATATATATATATATATATATATATATATATATATAAATATATATATATATATATATATATATATATATATATATATATATATATATATATATATATATATATGTGTGTTGTATGTGTGTATATATATATATATATATATATATATATATATATATATATATATATATATATACATATATATACATACATATACATACACACACACACAATTTTCATCTGTCTACTTTTCTAAATTACTTTATAGCAAGGACCCTCTCAAACCCACTCAGACTTATTGAACATATATTCATGAAGTGTTATGACAGACAAATTGAACAAACAGATATAACACGGGAGGGATTAAATGAAGAGGAATGAAAGACGGGGATGAATTATTATACACTGAGCCTGAAAGTCCATCCCATAAATTCAGGTCATTGAAAAGGGCAATTGTCATATTTTTGGTAATTCGGGAAAGTTTACGTTTCGCGTCGAGTGATTGATGGCCCTTAAACTTTCGGAAGGGTAAATAGGGAAGGGAAATGAGAGAGGGAGAGAGAAAGAGATTAAACGACATTTGTAGCTCAATGTTTTTTTGTGAATATATACTTGTATTTTGAAAGAAAATGTAAATATTCCTGATTTCTTGCACACAATTAGTAATTTGTACCATCCATAAAGTTCATAATAGAATATGAGGAAAATAATTGTATACCATTTTTGGATGTCTTAGTTATTAGAAATAACACCATTTTTTGTTTTTGTTTTAAAGTATATAGGAAATCCACGTATAATTTGTCATATATTCATTTTTACTTTAACCATGCTAAACAGATTAAGGTGTCAACATTTTCCACTATGTATCTTAGAGCCTCTTAGAATTTGTAGCCCTGAATTTTTGGAGGAGTTTAAAATTATCGATAAAATAGGGAGATTTATTATATTTACCCTCCATATTTCTTAGAATTGTAAAATAGAGCAGAAAAACATATTACTGAAATCCAACAGTATTCAGAAAGAACTTAAGAATATTCTGTTTACCATTTCATTCTAATCTCACTCCTGCAGTGCCCATTTTAAAAACTATTGATATTAAATTAGCGTTTAAAAATAATAATAGTTTGAGAAATAAACTAATTAAGAACAGCCCACCCAATTCAAACTATATTGTTTACAGTATTCCTTGCAAAGAATGTAATAAGATTTATACTGGTCAAACATCAAAAGAACTGAAAGTAAGAAGCTCCCAATACAAATATTCCATTTCAAGAGGCTTATCAAATAATGGCGTTGCAGATCATTGGCTTAAGACAGGCCATGCGGTTAACTAGGGTAAGTCATTGATAATCTACATGGTCAATGACCGTTGGAAGAATCTTCTGGAGACTGTGTTTATTGAAGCCACGTGCACCAGGAATGTTAATCTCTGTATGACAATCATCAAGATCGAATCACAACGGATCGTGATGTTTTATTGTTAACCAAGTATTGCCAATTTGGCAACACAGTTAGCATTGTATGTTTAGGCACATGTAAAAATACTCACATGTATTATTAGTGCCAGGAGCAGTAGGGAATCTGTAATCTTAGTATATATATACACTACATTCAATATCATCTCTACTGCTACATAATTAATATCATTGTTAGGATATTAGTAACTGTATCTGGCTACAGTGGTAGGCGGAAGAGAATAGTGATGGGATTTTCGGCTCCTTTCAGGAACCGGATCTTTGGCTCTTTTCAGTTTTGAGATCCGGCTCCTGAATGGCTCTTTCGGCTCCCAAATGGCTCTTTTATTAAGAAAACCAATACCGTAATAAAAGTTGGATGGCTTTTGCAATATTAAACATTTCATACATAAAAGAAAGGTTAATAAAAAACTCTATTTGTCAATTGTTCTTTTTCTATTAATCATCAACTAACACACTTCATTATAATGAAAATATTACTTAATGAAATTCATGAGGCCTATTCAATGTTTCCCTACTTTAAAAAACAAAATAAAAAAGTTTGAAATATATTAAACTTTTTATATGCCGGTAGAAATAATTGTGGATTTCCCATGGCAATGCAAATTGAAAGAATATAATGGTAATTACCAACTAAAATAATATAGTGAAAAAAAATAAAAAACGAATTAAAAAAAATGGAATTTCCTGTTTGGCCTCATGTTAATGGTATCTTATTGAGTTAAATGTGGTTGTGTGTGTGTGTGTGTGTGTGAGAGAGAGAGCCATGTAGTGTCTCGTATGTTGGCATTTAGAAAAACTAAATCACTGACTTTTGTTTGGGCTGATTCTGTTCCCTTCGCTCTGTTATAATCTGTCCCGTTTGGAGAAAATTCTCTCTGATGGGACTGAAGTTGCTACTATACTTAGTTTCCTTGCCATGACTTTGGCAAGTCAGTACACTAAGGCCTTGGATTTCCACCAGCTCAGAGGATCTGCTGCTCGCTGAATTATTGGTTCATCGAGGTAAGACCTAACTTCTAAAACTGCGTCTGTTGAAGGGATTTCTTCTTTCATTGTCCCCGATGCTCTTTCATAAAAAAACTCCACACAGTTGATGTATGTGGCTCTGGATTTACTCTTAAATCTTGCCCTGAAGGTGGCGAGGCTGGTTCACTGCGTGGATTGCATCTAGCTGCAGCAGTTGTCAGTCTTTGCACAGCATCATCAACAGCAGTGCTTTCATTAAAGGCCAGTTTCTTGAACCTTGGATCTAATATGCTAGTATCTGAGGACAGCATTGTATTCCATGCGGTGGAACCTCCTTTCCATTGAACTAGAAAGAGTTGTCACCAACTCAGCTACTTTTCAGTAGTTATTAATTCACTTGTCTGGTGATGGTTTGTTACAGTTTGAAGACCCCTACACAGGATAATAATTTTGAGGCAGTCATAGCTTTCTGCACTGATTTCTACTGTGACCTGTTGAAATGGCTCCAAGACAGTGCAGGCTTCTTTAATTTACATCCCATTAATTTTGGTTGGGTATGTCAACTGGGGCATTCATGATAACTATGGTAGAGATTATGGTCTCTCTTGACTCCAAAACCCATTTCAGCATATGAAAATTTGAATTCCATCTTGTGATACAGTCTTGAATGGGTCTTAACTCCGGCATTCCCATTTGGCATTGAGTACCCGCCTGAGCTTCTGTATTGCCGTTGAACTTTTATGAAAAAATTCCACCATTCCCTTCACCTTATCCACTGTTGGCTTTATCACCTTAAGTGCATCTCGTACTATCAGGTTGAGTGTGTGTGCAAGGCATGGAAAGTGAGTCCATTTAAGTAATTTAATGGCTTTTACAATATTGAAGCATTGTTCTGTGACACAACATACCACTTTGTTTTCAATTTTCCAATCTTTAGCTACTCGTAACAGTTCATCTGCCCAGATTCTCAGCAATATGTCTATCACTAAATTCGAAGCAACTCAATAGAGAAGTTACCATCTTAAAGTCTTCAATGTAATGGCATGTGATAGACATGAAATTTGTTGTAGCTCGTGATGTCCAACAACCAGTTGTAATGCAAACAGCTGAGGGCTTGACAAACCTTATCTTGTAAGTTTTCTCGTTCTCTGTCAACAAGCTTTTGGAATGATTTTTGGGACAGGTTTTCCCTAGATGGAAGAACATATGATGGATTGAGGGCATGGGAGTAATCTTTTAAACCCTTATCTTCCACTATATGTGGAAATGGTTGGAAATCTTTCATAATCATCTTGGCCAATATCTCATCAATTGAGTTTTGTTTTAGTGGAGTCATAGACTTGGGAGGTACTGGGCAATAGAGGTCTGTCTCTGGCTCTGAGGACTAATTCTTTCTCTACCTGCAGTGGTCAATCAAGAGTACAGTATTCATTACTACCCATACTGATATAGTCTATGGTCATAGACAACAGTAGATCTGGACATGACATTGAATCAGCTAAGGGGTCCAAACTGGAGTTTACCTTCATAAACTGATGAAATACTCGGTGAAACAAAAGTTGAAAAGTCAGTCTATCAATCAGCTGTGGCACATGCCATGAAGCGCAGGCTTACACTCACCATTCAACTCCACTCTTGTGGGTTCTCTTAAACAAGATTCCTGGAGTCTACCAGCAAATGCCCCCACTAACTGATATACTGACTTTTCAACTTTCTCTGAGAATTTTATCAGTTTATGTTGCATGCAGTCGAGATATTGATTTAAAACTCCAGTTTAGAGCATCTTATTAAGCAATTATCTGTTTCAGGGTCATGCCCAAATTGCTACAGTATTATTACTATTTTTAATATGCTTTATGTCTTCAAAGGGGTTCAAAATTCCATAACCTAACCAATTTTGCAGAGCGGAGAATACTGTGTGGTTTATACCAAAAGACCGACAGACAGACTTGCTTTTCATAGCCTACTAACTTGGTTTTGCAACTAGCCTACTGTACCTGTTTGAGGAGAGTTGTAGGTGTGTAGTGCTAGGGTCATCGGGATCAACTGATTGAACAGACTCATCATTAGTTTCAGAGCTGGAGGCAGTAGCTGCTGATGTTTGGGCATGTTGAGAATCTGAATGGTCACTAACTTTACGTACTTTCTCTATTAAAGTAGTAGGATGTACAACTCTCATATGCCTGTGTAGATTGTTAGTGGATCCTGCACGATAGGAAATCTTAACTTTACAGATTCTGCATTCTGCTCTTGAATTATTTATGTCACTAAAATGAATCCATATACTACTTCTCTTTCGATTTTCACTAAAATCCACTCATATTTATATACCACTGTTAGCACAAAATCAACTTTATGCTTGTGGGTGTGTGACTGTGTTGTCTGTTGCAGTGACTGGCAGTGGCGAGTCGAGGATAAAACGTTTCACAACACGAACTGAACTTGTGCGAGGCAGCAACTCCAACGAGACTCAGAGACAGTTATTTCAATTTTCATATACGGGTGGCCGACAACACTCAAACTAATTATTGCCAATGCGTTCCACTATCAATTAATTATGAAGAACAAATTATCTCATATTACAGCTGCAATGCATAGTACCAAAATTCCATTAATGTATATATAATATGTAAAAAAAAAAGGTGTCAAAAATGAACGAAAGGAGCCGGTTTTTCTCTTGAATGGGAAACGGTTCTCATCGTTCCTATAAAGAACCGGCTCTTAGAATCGGTTCGTTGTTCACGAACGACCCATCACTAGAAGAGAAGAAGAATAACAACACACGCCGACACAGCTCTCTCTCTGTATCCTCTTGTATACGTTAATTCTGTTCGAGAATACATTACCATTTTAAAAGAACCTACGGTATTCATTCAGTACCTTATACTGGGACTTGCACCCAAAGAAAGATTTGGCAGCAGTAGGTAGGGTAAAGTGGTAAAAAACTCAAAAGAAAAGTTTAAGGAAAACCCGCCCTCAGCTCAGTGTTTCAAGCGAAGTGAACTGTAAACTTTTCGTCATTTTCAAAGTGATACTGACTTTGCAGTTACTCGCAGTGAAGTGTATAAGTGCAGTGTAGTGCATAAAGTGTAGTGTGTATTACGTTTAGGGACTTTTATTCATCATTTAAGGAACACATGGCCCCTTTTCATGTTCGTTTCTGCTTCCTGATATATCCCCTCTCAAACACCGTCATCGGGTAACTGGTTACTGATCACACTGTCACACGCACGCACGCACTCGGCGACTCTGCGGGAGAGCGGCAGCCATTTCTCCTGCCTTCCTCCCCACTCCGTGACGTCATCTCCTTCACTGTTACGTCATCACTGACGACACACATCTTACGATGGGCAGCAAAAACAAGAATAAAGATACTACAGGGATGTCTACGCCTTCTGAGGATATCAGAGCTACAAGTATGGATTCTTCTATCAACCCCTCTACCTCTTCAGCCTCAACCAATGATGTTTTAATGCAATTGTTGCAACAACAACTGCAACAGCAGCAACTCATGCAACAACAACAGCATTTTTATGCAACAACATCAACAAATGACTCAAATTTTGGCTAATATACAGCAGGGTATTCACACAACTCCACAACTAACCCCACAACTCTCACTACAAGTGCACCAAAAGCTCAGGTTCTCTTACCTGAGAAGCTAAAACTGGATGTTTCACTTAGAGGAGCTCAAGAATGGAAGTTAAAATGGAGCGATTATACAACCCTTATTGATTTTCATACATTGCCTCAACCAAAGCAGTTTGCTTCTTTGAGACTTTGCTTAGAAGATGAAGTTTTGCGTGTCTTAGATCACACTTTGGGAGTGAAACCTGATTCAACTCTACCTGTGGACGACATAATCAACAAAATTATAACCCACATCAAGGAACAGAGGAATGAATCTCTTAGAAGATTGAAATTCACCAAATGCAGGCAACAACCTGGGGAGACCTTCGACAACTTTGGGTAAGATTGAAGCAAATTGCTGATGATATTGACTTGTGTAAAAAGGAAGCAATTGCGTTGATAATCAGCTGAAACATGCAATACTTGTTGGCTTAACAGATAATGAAACAGTGCAGCATTTATTAAGAATGAAAGCCAATACATCATTATCTGACTTCCTGACTGTTGTTCGTTCTCGTGAAGCAGCACAAAGGACTTCAAGTACCATACAAGTGGAGTATCAACCAGCTAAAGGCACAATGAATGCAATTTCAACATGCAAGAAGAGTATGAAGAAACAAAATCATCGAAACAAGCAAGAAGCCTCATCAAATAAGAAAGCAACCCCAGAAGAAGCATTGCAGAAGAAAACAAACACGGGCCAATCTTGTTATTGGTGCGCAGGTGATCGTCACCCTAGAAACAAGTGCCCAGCAAAGGATGCAAAGTGCACAACATGCAACAAAAAGGACATTTCGCAAAGATCTGCTTCCAAGTCCCAGCAAAGCAATTCAAGAGGACATCCATCTAACCAAAAGGGCAATCAAAATCAAGGGATCATATCAAGTTTTAAAATCCGAGGCTAATGTCAGAGCCATCAGTGCTGGAAAAAATAGGACCACCTTGTCCTGTGATTCCATTACAAATAGTATTCGGGAACAAGCAAGGACTATTAGATGTAATTCCAGACACAGGATCAAACACAACTGTTATAGGTAGACAACACTTACAAAGCTTGGGAATTCAACTAAAAGATTTGGACTCGTCTGATACCCTGAGACTAAAACCCTGACGACAGCGATTTCAACGGTAACATCCTGGGATCTATGCAAGCTACTATGACGTATGGGAATGAGGCATGACTGGATGGATAAATGTCATGTCCAATTTCTCCCGACCTCTATTATCATGGTCTCACACTCAAGCCCTTCGGGTTGTACCACAGGAATTTCCTCAACAAATACTGAAGAAAAGTGAACAAGGTCAAATAAAGCACGTATCTGAAAACAACTCCCTGCCGCAGCTGTCCTCATCTTCAGGATCACCATCAAGAAAGTCTTCAGCAGACATCAAGAGTGAACTTCTTGATGTGTTAGTAACAAAGGATGACCTTAAGAATGGCATCATACTTAAAAATGTCTGGTTCGCCTATGAAAATACATCTCAGGAAAACGCAAAGCCATTTGCCATTCATACTGCAAGACAAGTGCCATACTCTTGGCAAGAAGACGTCAAGAACGAACTAGAAGCACTGTTCACTCAAGGTATTATAGCACCAGCAGGAGATCAGCCATCTGTGTGGTGCCATCCTATGGTTGCAGTTCCCAAACCAAAAGGAGGTATACGGATCACCGTGGACATGACGAAACTTAATACTCAAGTGGATCGTCCAACCCACCCCTCACTGACGCCACAGGAAGCCATGAGGCGTATCGATCGAAAAGCAAAATAGTTTACAACACTTGACGCACTACATGGCTACTGGCAAATACCACTGGCAGAAGAAGACCGTCATCTTACAACATTCATCTCCCCACAAGGACGCTTCACATTTTGTCAAGGACCAATGGGCCTTTGCTCAACTGGTGATGAATATAACCGTCGAGGTGACGAAGCTTTATCAGGACTACCTAACCTCGCTAAAGTTGTCGATGATATCATCATATGGGATGACGACCTTGAAAGTCATTGCCAACGTATCAAAGACGTTTTGAACCGATGTCGTGCTCATGGAATAACTTTGAATGCTGAGAAAATGTGCATTGCTTCTCCGAGTGTATCATTTTGCGGATATACCATTTCTGAGACAGGTATAGCAGCTAACAAAGATAAAATAAAAGCAATCACTGAGTTCCCTACACCAACTAATATCACAGACTTAAGGTCATTCATGGGACTCGTAAATCAATTGGCTGAATTCACTCCAGACATCGCTTCAACCGCACAAGTTCTTCGACCACTTATGAGCCCAAAGAATTCATTTATATGGGCATCAGATCATAACGCAGCTTTTCTGAAGACGAAGAAAGCACTTGCAGAACCCCCCATATTGGCGCATTTCGACCATACTCTACCAACAGTGCTACAGACAGACGCATCAAGACTCAACGGTATTGGTTACGCCTCTTACAAGAACATGCAGGTGTATGGCGTTTGGTCCAATGTGGATCACGTTTTTGGCAGATGTGGAAAGCAGGTACAGTACAATCGAATTGGAAATGCTTGCAGTAGTGTGGGCCATGAAGAAATGCAAATATTATCTCCTAGGTCTAGCACAATTTAGTCACATAACTGACCATAAACCACTGATTCCACTACTAAACTCATATACTTTGGACTGTATCGAAAATCCAAGACTACAGAGACTATGAGAGAAAATTTCAGGATACGTCTTCACTAGTACGTGGCGCAAGGGCAAAGACCTCTGCATACCAGATGCTCTTTCACGTGACCCAGTGGACACACCTACAGAAGACGACGTAACCCTGGGAAATGAGACAAGTATGTGCATCAGAAGTGCCATAATACGCAGCATCGCCACTATAAGAAACCCTCTCTATCTCTGCAGGACCAGTTACAACTACTCAAGACACTTCATCTAGTGACCCCACCCTGGAAGAAATACGCCGTGCAGTACTCATCGACAAAACCTACAAACAGATCGTCGAACAAGTGATAACAGGATTTCCCCCCTCAAACAAGGCACTTCCAGAAGATCTGTTACCTTACTGGAAAGTACGTGACCAATTATCTTTAGATGGGAACCTCATATTATATGGTGCAAGAATCCTAGTGCCACAAAACCTTCGATGACAGGTTTTGACGAGACTTCACGACAGTCATTGCGGTACTGAAGCAACCAAACGACGAGCAAGACAAACCGTATGGTGGCCAAGTATCAATAATGACATCTCTAATGTAGTTCGCACATGTGAGGCTTGTCAGATCATGCTCCCAAGTCAACAAAAAGAACCATACCTCATCAATACTGACAAACCCTCCAGACCGTTTGAGTCCGTGTCTGCAGATTTCTTCAGTGTTGCTGGTAGGGCTTACCTCGTCTATGTTGACAGATACTCAGGATGGCCAGCAGTCTGTCATTGTGGAAATGATACTACAACGTCCAAAACTATTGAACTTTTCAGGACTTTCTTCAGGGATTTAGGTGTACCCATCAGACTCAGAACGGACGGAGGACCCCAGTTCAAGCCATGACTTCGCCGATTTTCTGAAACGCTGGGGAGTTCACCATGACTTATCCACCCCACATTACCCACAGTCAAATGGACACGCAGAATCTGCTGTGAAGGCGATCAAACACCTCATAACGAAAGTCTCAAGTAATGGAGATATCAGGAACTGCGAAGCATTTGATCGTGGATTACTAGAACTAAGAAACACACCTAAACCTGATGGTTGGAGCCCAGCACAAATCCTATACGGAAAACCCCTTCGTTCATGCGTGCCTGCACATGCAAAGTCTTTTGCACCTGAATGGCAGAAGAGAACTATTGATTGTGATCAACGAGCAGCAGAACAATCCAAGAATTCTGTTGACAGTTACAGCAAACATGCCAAACCTCTACCCCCTATTCCTGTCGGAGCAACAATTAGGATCCAAGACCCTATTTCAAAACGTTGGGACAAAGTTGGTACAGTTATGGGTAAAGGAAGGAATCGAGACTACCTGATAAAAACGGCAGCACGAGGAGTACTCTGGCGCAACCGCAGATTTCTACGTACCATCCGTACACTTGCCATACAGCATCAGGATGACAGTCCCCTTCAATCCTCTCCAGCATCAGCACAGTCAACCAAAACTATCCATCAACAAGTACGGCGATCACAAAGACTGGCTCATCGTCCATAAAACTTTTATGAACGCCAAGGGGAAGGGAAGTGTATGACAATCATCAAGATCGAATCACAACGGATCGTGATGTTTTATTGTTAACCAAGTATTGCCAATTTGGCAACACATTTAGCATTGTATGTTTAGGCACATGCAAAAATACTCACATGTATTATCATTGCCAGGAGCAGTAGGGAATCTGTAATCTTAGTATATATATACATACTACATTCAATATCATCTCTACTGCTACATAATTAATATCATTGTTAGGATATTAGTAACAGTATCTGGCTACAGTGGTAGGCGGGAAGAGAAGAAGAATAACAACACACGCCGACACAGCTCCTCTCTATATCCTCTTGTATACGTTAATTCTGTTCGAGAATACATTACCATTTTAAAAGAACCTACCGGTATTCATTCAGTACCTTATACTGGGACTTACACCCAAAGAAGAATCTCCACCCTGGATTATCCCTTGATCCTTTGTCCCTGTCTTTTGTTTACAGAACATGCTGCCCAGATTAACAAACTGTAACCCCTTCTGTCTTTGTATATAAAGTTCTGTCAACTTGTATTGTATTCAGTGTGAACTTGAAAATGTATAATAAACTACAAAAGTACTTGTTCAAAGTCCCGGTTTTTGTGCTATTCTCACATATATATATATATATATATATATATATATATATATATATATATATATATATATATATATATATATATATATATATATATAATTTCCAGACTTTCCCCTTTCCCAGGAACGTCTTACGAAGACATAGGATCCACTCGAAACTCCGAAGAATTTGAAGGGCCCTTCACTCCTCCCTCTGGGAATACAGAATATTCCTCTTCTTCTAATAAATCCAAAGCATTTTCTTGATGTATTCTGTAGCTTAATGTTTTATTTATCTTCATGTATTCTGTATCTTAATGTATCCTGTATCTTGATGTATCTTAATTTATTTTGTATCTGCTTCTCCAAGGCCTGATTATTTTGATTAAATAGTTGGGTGACCTTTTCAATGACCTTTGTTTGACCCTTGTTTACCTCCTGGGGTCATTTGCTCATTGACCTGTCTGTCTGTCTGTCTGTTTTAGACTTTTGGATTTTATGTGATTAAATCTCTCTTTACCTGAGGAATATTTTTTATTTTAGTTTTTGTAGTTTTTATTTTCGCTTTTTAGCCCTGGTGTTGCGTAAATTATATAATAATATATACATTATATATATATATATATATATATATATATATATATATATATATATATATATATATATATATATTATATATATATATATATATATATAATGTATACAGTATATATATATATATATATATATATATATATATATATATATATATATATATATATATATATATATATATATATACCCCGTGGTTAGGCATCACAGCACTGGGCTCACGTTTGCTAGTCCAGTAGATATCTCCCTTTCTACCTCCCACCAGTTCACCCAGCTATAAATGGACACACATCGTCTGCTGTTAGAAAATGCTGTGAAAAGATACTGTTCGAAAATGCTATTGCAATGCTGCTCGAAAATGTTGTTAAAATGCTGCTCGAAAGTGCTGTTAAAATGCTGTTCGAAAGTGCTGTTGAAAATGCTTCTCGAAATGCTGTTAAGAGTTTATGTTCTCAAATGCTGTCAAAAGATGCTGTTATAATGCTGATCGAAAATGCTGTTAAAAGTTTCTGTTCTAAAATCCTGTCAAAAGATGCTGTTCTAAAGTGCTGTTAAAAAGCTGTCCGGAAATGCTATTCTAAAGTGCTGTTAAAATGTTTTTCAAAAGTATTGTTAAAAGATACTGTTAAAATGCTATTCGAAAGCACCGTTAAAGTGGCGTCCGGAAATGCTGTCAAAATTCAGAAATGTTGTCAAAATGTTTTTCGAAAGTGCTGTTAAAATGCTATTCTGAAATGCTATTAAAAGATGCTGTTCGGAAATGCTGTAAAATGGTGTTCGACAATGCTGTTCCAAAATGTTGAAAATGCTGTGCGAAAGTGCTGTTAAAATGCTCTTCGGAAATCATGTTAAAGTGGTATTCGAAAGTGCTGTCAAAATGCTGTTCCGAAGGGCTGTTGAAATGCATATGAAAGATCCTGACAGAAATTGCTATGAAAATGCTGTTCGGAACTGCTGTTAAAATGCTCTGCGAAAGTACTTTTTAAATTCTGTTCGAAAGTGTTGTTAAAATGCTGTTCAAAAATGCTGTTAGAATATTGTTCGAAAGTGCTGTTAAATATTGTTCGAAAGTGCTTTTAAATGCTGTTCGAAAATGTTAAAAGATGCTTTTCGAAAATGCTTTTAAACATGCTGTTAAAGCATGTTCGATAGTACTGTTCGGCAATGCTGTTAAAATACTGTTCGAAAATGTTAAACATGCCGTTCGAAAATGCTGTTAAAAAAAGCTGTTCTAAAATACTGTAAAATGGGGAAAAATCCTGTGAAATGTGCAAAAATGCTGTAAAAAAATAAATTCCAAAATGCTGTTCGAAAATGCTGTTCAAAAATGCCGTTCGTTAGAAAATGCTGTCCACCCTAAAGAAGAATCCCTTCAATTCTCTTTACATTCTTTCAGAAATTCTCTGCGAATTTCGTGACCGAAACAAAAATGAAAAAAGAAGAAAAGAACATTTGAAAGATAAGGCATAAAAAGGATTTGAAAACGGGCAGAGAGAGAGAGAGAGAGAGAGAGAGAGAGAGAGATAAATAAATAAACGCCACTCTGGAAAAGGATTGTAAGATTTACTGTCCATTAAGAAGACGAATTTGACACAAGGAGAAAGATGAGGAATCGTTTCTTCTCAAAAGAAAACTTTCCTGGCCAAGATAAGAGGCAGAAGAATCTCCCTCCCCCACCCCCACCCAAAAAAAAAAAAAAAACAAGTAAAAAATGGGCTGAAGTTTCTTCGGCGCAATCGAGCTTTCTGTACAGCGTATAATGCTGTATGAAACTTTCAGCTAAGGCCCATGAAACTCTTAGCTGCGGCCCATGAAACAGCCACGGTCCGGTGGTTGCCTGTGTTGTTGGTACCTATATCGGTGTTAGAAGTAAGATTATGGCTAACTTTAACCTTAATTAAAATAAAAACTACTGAGGAGGCTAGAGGGCTGCAATTTGGTATGTTTGATGATTGGAGGGTGGATGATCAGCATCCCAATTTCTAGCCCTCTAGCCTCAGTAGTTATTGAGATCAGAGGGCGGACAGAAAAAGTGCGAACAGACAGACAAAGCCAGCACAATAGTTTTCTTTTACAGAACGCTAAAAGAAGAAAGAAAGAGATAAAAAAAAAACAGAGGAATCTTACAAGAGCTAAAAGCCTCAATGACTTAAAAAGTTGTTTTTATCTCAGATTCGTCTCTGCTTTGGTTCGATGTCTCTGTCTGAAACAGGACTGTGTGTGTGTGTGTGTATACGCCTTGAAGGGGCTTGTGCCGTCAGTGTACCTCACGTGGTGCACTGTAGGCATTACTATGGGATGTTGTTAGTGTGCCTTCGGCCCTTAGCCTAACTGCACCGACGTTTTGGTCTTTTATTTGACCTCCATTCCCTGTTTCTTCCTTCAGTCTTGCTGTCCAACACCACCTCTAACTATTCATTCATAGGGTACCTGATTTTTTCTCCCAGTTCCACGTTTAGATCCTTGTACTTCATCTCCTTTATTTTCTGGATCTCTTTATCTCGCTGTCCAACCGCTCCAACTCCCCCTTGTAGAAAAGAGGCCACATCCCCCTACGTTTGTGCTTCTTTTACCGTTTCCGATTAGAAAAACATAACAAGATAAAAAAATTGAGGCAAAAAACGCAACTGAAATCAAATACATCAGAATTTTTCTCCTACACATCAAGTAAAAATCATATCTCACAGGAAAAAATATATGTATTCTTTCATTAATGAAATACATAAGCCTTTCGACTAGACGCAGCGGAAACCTGCTTCTTAGATAAACAAAATGTTTGTTTAAACTTTCCTGTCCCAGTTTTTTCTTTATTTTCTTTATAGGTAAATCGCCCCAGAAGC
The DNA here is from genome assembly GCF_040412425.1 of Macrobrachium rosenbergii. Lineage (NCBI taxonomy): Eukaryota > Metazoa > Arthropoda > Malacostraca > Decapoda > Palaemonidae > Macrobrachium > Macrobrachium rosenbergii. The sequence goes on from NC_089755.1 coordinate 6,385,606, forward strand.
GATGAATGTTTACTTACAAAATGAGCTTCCATTCGCTGAAGAAATTTTGAGCCAACTAAAACAAATATTAGAATAAGTTTCAGTTGTATCGTCGAATTCCGTAAAACTTCGTCTTTACACAGGTATCGAATTTATGTTCTGCTTTTGTTGCTCAAAAAGAGATTTGATGTTTGAGAGAATTTTACAAAGAGTCAAAGTCCTATGAAGGTTATTTGGTCTTTGATATGTAAACTAGATGTATAAGGTAAAGGCCTACATTTTGAGTGTCTCAGATATCGATGTTTTTCGGAATTCGTTTGTTCCTGAGCAAAATGAAGAACTTGTGTAATATATCAGTGTGTGTATGTGTGTGTGTGCAGACTGTAATGTTACCTTATTCTGCATTAGGTTACGTCAATGTATCACAGGTTAATAGAGAAACAATTTAATTTTATCAACTTAAACCGATAACCAGCAAAGTCAAGAGAATTATTAGAATTGTTCTCGGTAGTCATTAATTTTATTTCATGCTAATGTACCAATCATTATTATTTTATTTTTGTGTATATATTGTAATGAGGTGAACCTCGCACATGCCATCTCATCCTCCAAGAAGTAAAGTAAGATACAGTATAAGAATATTTTACATTCTTTCGAAATGATGTCTATTGTTTTCATTTCAACCGTAAAGGTTAACTATGGGTAAAATTCGCCCCGATTTGACTCATCTTACCACTACCCCTTTTGGGTGACCTCGTAATCCCTTTTCCTTGTCGAAGTGACTGCCCAAACACCTTGATTTCAGGTGCTGTTCTGTCGGAGAGGGTAATCCCGCCTCAGGCGAGCAAAGCCAGAAGAGGAGAAAAGTCAAAAGAGAAGGTAGCTCCCGTGCTTAGCAACTAACCCATGTGGCTGGCACCATCTTGAACACCTGGTCTGGATGACCCCATGTGCTATGTGCGTGACCTTTATAGAAAACGTGGTCCTGCCACCATACAGCACCATCTACAAGGAGCAGGCTCTTAATCTCCCGACGCTATAAAAGGCCATCACACAGGCACATTGTTCTTAGAAGACGTTGGAACTTACTCAGGACACTTCCGTCCTCCCTTGCTCCCCTGAGCTGCCCCTTGCTGTCCCATGTGGCTGTCTGGAGCCTAAGTTACTTTTGTAGTGAATCCCCTTAAACACTACCTTCCATTACTGGCGCCCCCGAAGGCGAGGAATCTGTCTCCCAACGAAGGTAATGTATGAGAGTCAAGGTTCTTGTGTCAGTCACGTCCCTGTCAATCTTTTGCTATTTTTCATTTCCTTTCATAGTGAGATATACCTACAACAAGACCTGTATTGCTACTATTTTTGTTGTTTTAATTTATGAACCAGTGAAGTGAAGTGTAACATCATTGTCTGAAATCCGAGTTATTGGAATCGAGTCCTTTCTAAGCACCTTCTGTGCAATTCCTTGATTCCCTGATCAAAGTGCCTTACTGCAGCTAAGTAATCATGTGTGTTCTTGACTGCAGATAGGAGTTAGCCTGCTGTGGATCTGTTTATCATCTTGTCTGCCATAACCACCATTCCTTTCCCCTGTGGTGCCCTTTGAAGAGGGTTGCCTTTTGAGTTTCTTCAGAGAATTATCCATTTTTTTGTTAACCTTATTATACGACAGGACTCTGTTACCTGTCTTAATTTATGCTTTGCATTCTTCTGATATGTGTGTTTTGCTAATGTAAATATAATCAATTAAGTGAAACCTAAAAGTTTACCTGATAACTTCCCCCCCTTTGAAGAAGGCCCTCAGCCAAAATCTTTGCATAAGGTTTTACCTGAACCCATTATTAGAGTCAGGTTTCACCTTCCCAAGGTAAGTTACCGTAGCCTTCAGCTTAGAACCATATCAGTGGCGACCTTTGTGCTCAGATCGTCTTGCAAATTGCCCCACCCCTTGCAATTGCAATTATAGCTGAACAGGTTTGCTAGAAGCTGGTTTCAAGATTGGAAACGAACCTGTTACTAGCATAAATTCCCCTTATAAGCTCACAAGTGATCCAATTTCAAAGTAAGTACAGCGTTGTTATCTTTTATTTTTATGTTAGGTGCGACCAAAATCGTGAATGAAACAGAGTTAGGAATTTGCCAGGCCATGTGCATGCAACACAGTTATAGACAAGAGACTTAGTAACTATTCCTCAAGCTTTGATAGCTAATGCATGGCAGCTTGCATGTCTTTCACCATAGGCTAGTTAGGTAGCATGAAAAGTGACTTTCAAAGTGCTCAACAGGGAATAGTGTGGGTATTTCCTCCCCATGTGATTCGGACATTTTTTCCATTCGAAAACTTAGTTAGGCACATGTTAGAAGCCATGAGGGCTACTTGTCCAGCAAATTTTTTTGCATTGCTGGAATTGTTATTTTTACTCTCTCTTTCTCACTCCCTCTTAGAGGTTAGGAATTCATTAGGCATGCATATTATTTTCCTTTGCTGAGTAAATATTATAATGGCGTAAGACTTTGTTCAGGCCACACAAACCAAAATTTGTGTCTAGCATTTGCGTTTGTTTAACTCATCAATTCTGTTTTATTTCACAGTCAGTAAACTGTGAGGAGACTGCACCCTTTAATTCATTTCCCAGAAGAGAGAAAGAACCCCAGACTTAGCCCAGCAAATTTTTCTCTCTCTCTCTCTCTCTCTCTCTCTCTCTCTCTCAATAGCCTAATAGCCTTAACAATAGCACAAGAAACTTAGTTAACACGATTCCCAAATTCGTCTCTGAGAAATCTTTATAATTCCCGTACCTCATTTTATTCAGGGCCACGTAAGCCCAGGAATTTTTCACATGAAGGAATCGGCTCTTTAAATCATTAATATCCCATCCATGACAAAGTGAACATAATCTACCCCTTAACACGAGTCATAAACAATCCTTGCCTGTTTAAACTGCACTCAATAAAAGGCGGACGAATGATTCTCTCATTTCATAAAGATCCCACGCAACCCTTTTCGTTCAGATGCCACGCAGGTGCAGACCCCGTCATAACAGACATCACGTGCCCTCAGTCTTTGTCAAAACCGATCACATATGGGTCCAGTAGAGTAACGTAATTTCGTTCCTTCTTTTGTGCATGCGATCTCAGCAAATATAACTGTGCCCATACATGGTAGATTTAAGATTCATTGTACTTGCCTTATTCTACCGCATTTAATCCCATGCACTTCAAAATAAGCACAATCTTTTCCTCATCACGTTTTATGCATTTATTCTTGGCTGAGAAGCCAACTAAATTGTTTCATTCACGCATTTAATTGTGTACCCATTGAAGCACTGCTTCCTATTTGCCCAGAGCAATACAATTGCTGCAACACCAGCATAATCATTCATTCACGTGTTTAATTGTGCATAATCATTCTCTCTCTCTCTCTCTCTCTCTCTCTCTCTCTCTCTCTCTCAGAGCAATACAATTTTATATTTGCTGTGACGATAGCATAATCATTCATTCACGCATTCAGTTGCGTATTATTAGAAGCTACTGCTTCCTTTTTGCCCAGAGCAATAAGATTTTATAGTATTTGCTGCGGCGACAGCAAGGTCTTTCATTCACGCATTTAATTGTGTACTCGAATGAACTAAACTCCAAAGTCCTTGGTTGACTTCCCAACTCTCCGTTCACTTCAAACAATCCGAAGTCCTTAAGTGACTTCCCAAATCTGTTCATTCGAACCAACCTTGAGTCTTTTTAGACATACTAAACCCATTCATTCAAACCAACCTTGAGCCTTTTAGGCATACTGAATTCGTTCATCACGAATAACCTTGAATTATCACCTTTCAGCACAATCCTAAGTTCCAGGGAACAGTCAATATCGTTCAGTCCGAACATACCTAGGTCACTCAGGTCAAAATCAGACTGAGTGCCAGTGCCACCTCACCAGAAGGGCCCATCTTAGTTGCTCATAGCACCACCATTGACCCCTGCCCCACGTCTTAAGACCTTATTGTTATTCCCGTAGGGCCACGCCCATCAAAGCACCTTCTCAAAATGTCTAAGACAGCCAGATCACAGGAAAATGGGCCCAAAACCACTTATTCTGACAAAATACCTTTATAAAACTTCTTCCCCTCAGAAATATGTTCAGTATCAACCTGTAAGCTGTTATCAACTCCCAATCCCTTTTCATTATCCCTTTCAATCTCATCCATTTCCTCGTATGGGACGAAAACCCCAGGTACCCCAACAGCAATACCTCTTACTCCCGTATGAACTGAGATTCTGTTCCGCCGCCACGCTGGATGACCCAGTAAAATGTACTGCCCAAGGCAGCCCCTTTATACAACCAAAGATGGCTCTATGATAACCTTACTTCCCAGGGACAAAGAAACGTCCGCGTAACGTAAAACACTCAACCTATTTGCTTGGACATCACACACTGTCTCTTCAGTAGGCCTCAGACAGTGATTGGAAAACATCGGTTGATATAAATAATAATTTATCAGATTAACAGATGCACCAGTATCAATAAATACCGAGACATCGACACCATGCACAGACCCTTTCACAATTGGCTTCGGCTACTGGGCCTCAGCTAGAAGTCCTATATGTCATCCCGGCATATTACAATTAAAACAACGAAACCGTGGCATCTGATCCACAAATTTCCTATCGTCATCAACTTTGGCAAAAGGGCCACTGGAAGCTATATTAGGCTTTCTGTCAATTTCGACTTTCCCACAACAACTGCCAGGAGCAAAGGCTGAATCCCCTTTTGACAGGTTCTTTGAAACACACACAAAAGTCTTCGATACACCATCAGAAAAAGGGCATTTCGACATACGCTTACGAACCTGATAAAAAATTAATGCCTCATCAGGCGTAGGGTCCATAATCTTGTCATAACTATCAACTATAGCATCAGGGACATCATTTAACATCCCAGCAAATAGCAACAATTTATGAAGGTTATCCAGGGCGGTATTGTCAAACAGAGCCCATGGAGGCCCTTTCAGTTTCTCCACAAACTCTTCCGCGGCATCGAAAAGTTGAGAACTCAACTCAACCATCAACTTCTGGCCCTTCCGATTAAAAAAAAAAAAAAAAAAAAAAAAAAACTTTTAACCATGGACTGAACCTCCGCACTCCACAGCACCATAGGGTGTCCTACGAAATTCTTGGAGACCTGACCAAGTCATGCACCTGGCGAATTGATGAATGCCAATGTAGTAGTAGTCCCTGTTCATGCACCTCATGCGGTGCACTGTAGGCATTACTTAAGGTTCTTTGCAGTGTCCCTTCGGCTCCTAGCTGCAACCTCTTTCATTCCTTTTACTGCACCTCCGTTCATATTCTCTTTCTTCCATCTTACTTTCCACCCTCTTCTAGCAATTGTTTCACGGTGGAACTGCAAGGTTTTCCTCCTGTTACACCTTTCAAACCTCTTATTCTCAATTTTTCTTTCAGGGCTGAATAGCATTAAGGTTCCTGCGGCTTGAATTTCGTCCTAAATTATATATTCTCTCTCTCCCAATATAGGACCGCAACCAGACCAACAGAACTCTCGAGAGGTATAAAGGTGCCCAAGAAGAAGACTGGGCGTTTAACTGGGGAACTGCCCGTTTAATATAAATAAACTCTAAAATCGTCAGCATTTGGTGGTTCTGTGCCCTGCCCAGAGCTTTAAGATCTTTGTATTGGATGTTATTATATTTGTATTTTATGGGCTTGGTCTCGGGTACTTGAGAATTCAGGATTATTCCATTTCAAAAAGCGCGATGACTGACGCTCTGTGACAGTCGATTCGTACCTTCAACAACTTCGGGGTCCATCTCAAGTCCCCAGATTACATCTGGGGCAATCAGATTTATATACCCACCTGTGTGTGTGTGTGTGTGTGTGTGTGTGTATGCGTGCGTGCGTGTGTACGAGAAAATATGCCCAGGAGTGGTAAAATTTTCTATTAGCTGTTATTATGACATTCTTTAACTGATAAGCATTACATGAAAAAGCAGAAATTCTCTCTCTCTCTCTCTCTCTCTCTCTCTCTGCGCATCTCTCTCCTTGCGCATTTCTGTCCCAATTTGCACCCCACAAATCCCACAGCGGCTTCATTTGAGACTAAATCGAGCCATCTATCTGATGCTAATGCTCCTTTAATTCCATCTGAGCAAGCAGTGAGAAGAACATCAAGTGCAAATGGTCAAAGGAGGAAGCAGATTTCCTTCTTTAGCGTGGAAATTATTTGCTGCCAAATTATGGGGTTGCAAGTTCGTGTTATTAAGCAACGCCTTGCATGCATTCGCTTGCACTGTGTAAAATAATTGCTCTTATAAAAATCTTTATGAATCTTTGGTTATACATTAATTTTCACTTACATTTGCATTCAGAATGGAAGCGACAAGT
>NC_089755.1:6396977-6399477 GCF_040412425.1 Macrobrachium rosenbergii
CGCTCAAAATCTGTGGTTGCATTTCAATTCTCTTCTCTCAGTTTCTCAACAACATTAATATCATTTCATCTCATCAAGTTCTGAAATCAACTTCTGATTTGTTTTCCTTTTATCTGCCTCCTCGGCTAATTCGAGAACATTATCTTTAATCTAGATTATCTATTTTTTTATTTTCTGTTTCTACTTTCTGACAGTTAATTCTCCTCCTGCGGTTGTTCTGTCTTGCAAAAGATTAATTTGAAAGTCGACAGTCTTCTTGTTTTCTACTCAGTATGAAATGAAACGTCTTTGTAATAATCTGTACTGTATTTTTTTAAATTTTAATTTTCACTTTTTATTTGTATTTATTTTTATCTTTGTTTTTAATTTTCATCTGTTCTTATTTTCAATTAATGTTTTTATTCATACTTATTTTTGTTTATATTTACTTTATTCACTTTATTTTCTTCTTATTCTATGTGTGGGTATTCCTGTATATTCGTTAAACTTGACCCGAATTGTATTTTGAAACAAAAGAACCTATGAGGGTCGCTGTAACCTGTGAATGAGGGTCGTGGAAACCATTACTGAAAACAAAAATGATGTAATTTTAATATTTTTTAGTCACATAAAAACAACCCTTGATGTATTTCAAAAGTGTGCTATTTCATACTTTTAACACAGAGACTTTTTTTTAAATATGTTAATGTTCATTTTCAATTATAGGACAAAATAGTGCAGCTGTATTAATTGTAGGGTATTTATACGATGCTGTTTGGGTCAGCAAAAAGAAACGTGATACGAAAGAGGAAACAGATGTCTTTGTTAAGAGCAAATTTGGTTATGATAGCTGGCTAATAAAACATTTAAAAATAATGACTAAGAAAGAATAAATAAAATGTTCACAAAAGAGTATATTAATTCTTTACTGTGTCTTAGTAGCCAGTGACTAAAGCAAGATGTGCAAATTGTCAGTTAGGAGACATTATGCTCATGTAGAGAAATGCCTGTGTATACTGGGTTGATGTGTTATACTGTAACCATATTGTAAATAATTGTAATTGGAAATAATGTAAGTTTAATCCTTTCAATAAAAAGAAATGTAATTTTTCTCACTACTCCTAACTCAAAACAGCCCCAGTCTTGGTGGAAGTACAGCTACGATGGTGATATCACAGTCGTTCGTAATGAATTACAAGTACCTCACAATTATTACACTCTAATTACATGACTAAAGCGCATTAGAATAAGGGTCGTTGTAACTTATCAGACGTCGTTTCTCAGACACAAAATTTATGTGATTTTTGGTATTTTTGGAATAATAATAATAATAATAATAATAATAATAATAATAATAATAATAATAATAATAATAATAATAATAATATCCTTTATTGCAGCTCTGGGACATACACATGGAATATACAAATACAATCCACACAATCTAGATACATAAGATAACATGATAATAAAAATAATAATCGGCAGAATCCACACACTTGCTGAAGAAGTAGAAAAATAGAATTCCTAATAATGGTAATGACAGTAATTATATGGAGATCATAGTAAAGAGAAATATTAAAAATGACAGCAACCTTGCATGAAATACAGCTACAATGGTGATATTACAGTATTACAATCCCGCGTAATGAATTACACGTACCTCAACATTATTACGTCCTAATTACATGAATATGATGACACCCTCCTCTCCATGAAGAGTCCCAAATCATTTTGAAGGGATTATTCTTAACCTGGAACTCGCTCCCAGTCACGTTGATACACAAAGCTCATTAAATTTTATTTTTAGATATTTCTCATATAAAGCTCCTTTTGAAATTTTTTTTTCTCCTATTTTAATTCATTGCGGCGTCAATAACATAGATGTTGCGGTGCCAGGTTTAGTAGCCACAATCAATCAACCACACCTGATTGCTAATGAAATATCATTAAATGATATATTATTATATGAGATATTATTATTTTATGTTCCATTTTGGGCCTCGTGTTTTAGACAGATTTTATGGGAAGGTGAAATTCGTCCAGCAATGCAATCGTATTTTGTAATGACGTTCTCGGCAGCTGTGAAAATAATCTAGACTTGAAAATTGGACCTGGCGATGCTCAGGAGGCCTCATATGTGGAATCATCCATGTGGTTCATGTGGTCTCTGAAATGTTGATGGGAAATGTCTTTGAGGTTTTCAATAGGGAATAATGTTATAACAAGGGTCATTTCAGATATTAAAAACATATTCAGTTCTTTGGGTGGCGCCTTTTCTTTTTTTAGACACTTGAGTCATTTCCTTTTAGATGGGAATAATTTGTTGTAATCAGACATTGTGTTTCATATATATATATATATATATATATATATATATATATATATATATATATAGATAGATAGATAGATAGATAGATAGATAGATAGATAGATAGATAGATAGATAGATAGATAGATAGATAGAGAGAGAGAGAGAGAGAGAGAGAGAGAGAGAGAGAGAAATCAACACACAATAAAG
>NC_089755.1:6401977-6479477 GCF_040412425.1 Macrobrachium rosenbergii
ACTCTAAGTGCATATATTATATATATATATATATATATATATATATATATATATATATATATATATATATATATATATATATATATATATATATATATAATATATATATATTATTGTGTGTGTGTCTATGTATGCATTGAAATTATGTCCCTTACACAGGCATAAGTTTTATTTTCGCAAATAAGCCACAGATATCTTTTAATATCCAGTCAACTGTACCCTGGGAATATCTTACACTCAAGGGAATCATAACTGACAAGTACTTCGTCCCCCAGAATTTGAAATAAAGTTCCCGCTAATTTTCACAGCTATTGGAAAGAGGTGAGCATTCAAGCAAAGTTGGTCCGCTGGATTTTGGGGTTAATTACTGGTATATATTGGTATTTTCTCCCAGTTATAAGAGAGAGAGATATCCTGTTTAATATTAATATTAAGGCATCGGGACACGCATTTGACAAATAACCTACTGGAATGTCATTAAGACTAAACTTATTAGTCTGACTAATTTTTTAAATCATATTATCATAGGGCATTTACTACAAATACAGGTTTTATTTGTGATTGTAGTTAAATTACTAACAAAATAGGCTATTAAGAAAATAAATAATTAACAGCCTTCAAATCGTACTTAAATGATCGAAGAATGAGATAGATAAGGAATTAAATACTGAGCAGCAGCCTTCACATCTGACTTAAACGACCAGAGAACGAGAGAGCTGAGGACATTCCCAAAGAGCACCTCAGGACCGACTCCTCGGGCGAAGTGAGTCCGCTCTCACGAAATGACTCGAATTACGAGACGAGAGTTCCCCAAAAACGAGCGAACGGCGTCTCTCTCTCTCTCTCTCTCTCTCTCTCTCTCTCTCTCTCTCTCTCTCTCTCTCTCTCCCCCAAAGGACTCCGTTGAATTACACATTGCTTTATTTATGTATGGGCTTCAGTCGCATTGGAAAAAAGTCTGTACAGAATCTCTCCCTGATGTCACGACCCGATGAGGCTGCTTCAAAATCAGACGGTGGAGATTTTGAGTTTTTATTTTCCGTTTACACGATTTTAGTTTTCTTTCCTTGTGTTGTCTCTCTAATGGAACGGGATTTTTTTTATTTAACAGAGATCTGCCTTTATTCTGATTGTTCATTTTATCATTTTTATCGCTACATTTATTTTTGAGTTCCTCTTTGCTGATATTTAACTACGAAATTACTCTTCTTTTTTGGAAGATGTTCGTTTTGTTTCCTTGTATTGTCTCTTGAATGGAACCGAATTTCCTGCTTCACCTGGAGATCTGTCTTTATTTGGATTTTTCATTTCAAATCATTCAACTTTGATATCCTATCTATAACACAAACTTTCAGCACACCTGTCGTTAGCTGTGGACTTCCACGGTATAACGGTGTATGCCAGTCTGTGTGCATTGAGAGAATTCATTCTGCAGTATTCTGTATCAGGAACATTTGAATATTAGCCAACAAGCAATTGTAATATTCCCCATCGAAAACACGAGAGGTACTACTGAGGTATTACAATTGGTGGAATCATTCCATTACATTAGATTTATCACTGGATCTCCAGAGCACATTGAAATATCATCAGCCTACGGTTCAACGTTTATCATATTAATGTTGATATGCAAATTAATGATAGGCAAACCATCTTAAATTCTACTTTTACCCGAAAGTGAATGCTAATCAATAATTACCCTCCACATATTGGGATTCATTTTGTTTGCTGAACTTCAGGAATATTCATAAATAATATGTGAAATACGGAATTATTATTTATCCGCGTCATCACTGATTATAACTCGCTCTTGAACACTGTAGCTGATAAAGTGCAAAGATGAGATATTGATTTTTTTATGCAGTAAATGTCCCTTGCTGTCGAACTTCTCCAAAGTTCCAGGGTCCTTTATCCTCACACCGTTGGGCTGTGGAACAGCCTCTACTGAGGATGTCGTGCAACTGGAACTGCAGAAGTTCAAGCGAAGATGCAATGCATTACTTTCCTAATACAGTTCTCTTTGCAGTGTAGAAATTTACTTAAGTTTTTATATATTTATTAATTTGTTGATTTATTTTTTCTAATAAGTGAGATCTCTTCTTTTTGGATTTTCCTTTACCTCCTCTTACTTCTTTCTAATGAACACCTTAATATTCTTTGGAAGCTTGAATTTCAAGTCAGTGGCCCCTGTGGTGGGCTTGTTCCGGATGAATAGGGTTCATCTCCTGAATAATAATAATAATAATAATAATAATAATAATAATAATAATAATCCACAAATAGCAGGACAACTCCAGCATTGTCTCACAAACCACCATGCGCCCAAATGGATGACCACAGGGAGAACATCCTTAGTACAGAAAGACAAGAACAAGGGAAATATAGCAAGTAACTACAGGCCTATCACCTGCCTACCAATAATGAGGAAATTATTAACAGGTATCATCAGTGAAAGGTTATACAACTACCTACAGGATATAAACACCATCCCCCACCAACAGAAAGGCTTCAGAAGGAAGTGCAGGGGCACAAAAGACCAGCTCCTGATAGACAAAATGGTAATGCAGAATAGTATGAGAAGGAGAACCAACCTAAACATGGCGTGGATTGACTTCAAGAAAGCCTTCGACATGATACCGCACATGTGGCTAATAGAATGCCTGAAAATATATGGGGCAGAGGAAAACACCATTAGTTTCCTTAAAAATACAATGCGCAACCGGAATACAGTACTTACAAGCTCTGGGATAAGACTAGCAGAGGTTAACACCAGGAGAGGGATCTTTCAAGGCGACTCACTGTCCCCACTACTCTTCGTAGTAACCGTGATTCCCATGACAAAAGTACTGCAGAAGATGGATGCTGAGTACCAACTCAAGTATGGAGGCAACAGGATTAACCATCTGATGTTCAGGGACGACATCAAGCTGTATGGTAAGAGCATCAAGGAAATAGATACCCTAATCCAGACTTTAAGGATTGTATCTGAGGATAGAGTTTGGAATAGAAAAATGCACCTTGGTTAACATCCAAAAAGGCAAAGTAACAAGGACTGGAGGGTTACAGCTACCAAAATAGTATCAAACACATAGATGAGACAGGATACAAATACCTGGGAGTAATAGAAGTAGAGGATATAAAACACCAAGAGGTGAAGGACACGATCAGGAGAGAAAACACAGAGACTAAAGGCGATACTCAAGTCAAAACTCAATGCCAGAAACATGACGAAAGCCATAAACACATGGGCAGTACCAGTAATCAGATACAGTGCAGGAGTAGTGGAGTGAAGTGAAGGCTGAGCTCTGCAGCATAGACCAGAAAACTAGGAAACACATGACAATATACAAAGCACTACACCCAAGAGCAAATACAGACAGACTATACATAACACGAAAGGAATCGGAGAGGGCTAATAAACATAGAGGACTGCATCAACATTGAGAGCAGAGCACCGGGGCAATATCTAAAAACCAATGAAGACGAGTGGCTAAGGAGTGCATGGGAAGAAGGACTGATAAAAGTAGACGAAGATCCAGAAATATACAGAGACAGGATAATGAAAAACAGGACAGAGGAATGACACAACAAACCAATGCACAGACAGTACATGAGACAGACTAAAGAACTGGCCAGCTATGAAACATGGCAATGGCTACAGAGGGGAGAACTCAAGAAGGAAACAGAAGGAATGCTAACAGCGGCACAAGATCAGGCCCTAAGAACCAGATATGTCCAAAGAACAATAGATGGAAATAACATCTCACCCATATGCAGAAAGTGCAATATGAAAGACAAGACCATAAACCACATAGCAAGCGAATGTCCGACACTTGCACAGAACCAGTACAAAAAGAAGTGTGATTCAGTAGCAAAAGCCCTCCACTGGAGCCTGTGCAAGAAACACCAGCTAGCTTGCAGTAATAAGTGGTATGAACACCAACCTGATGGAGTGATAGAAAATGATCACGTAAAGATCCTCCGGGACTTTGGTATCAGAACAGATAGGGTGATCAGTGCCAATAGACCAGACGTGACGTTGATTGACAAAATCAAGAAGAAAGTATCATTCACTGATGTGGCAATACCATGGGACACCAGAGTAGATGAGAAAGAAAGAGAAAAAATTAATAAGTATCAAGACCTGAAAATCGAAATAAGAAGGATATGGAATATGCCAGTGGACATTGTACCCATAATCATAGGAACACTAGGCACAATCCCAAGATCCCTGAAAAGGAATCTGGAAAAACTAGATGCCGGAGTAGCTCCAGGACTCATGCTGAAAAGTGTGCTACTAGAAACAGCGCAAATAGTGAGAAAAGTGATGGACTCCTAAGGAGGCAGGATGCAACCCGGAACCCCACAATATAAAAACCACCCAGTCGAATACGACGACTGTGACAGACCAAAAAAAAAAATAATAATAATAATAAATAAATAATGATAATATTCTTTGAAAGCTTCAATTTTAAGTCATTGGCTCCTGTGGGCTTGTTCCCAGTGGACAGGGTTCATCTTCTGCATAATAATAATAATAATAATAATAATAATAATAATAATAATAATAATAAGGGGAGACGAGTATTTATTCCCGGGAAGTGTTCAGGAGTGGGAGACGGAGGAGCTGCCCCAGATCTCTCTGAAATGGGAACATAATATTATCGGTAGTGAGGAAGTGCATTTGGAGATTTGCTTTTTCTTTCGGTGAGAGAAACATTTATACAATCCACCACTTTTTCATTTGCCATTTCTTTCGTATATTATATTAATTTAACTTTCATTCATTGCAAAAGTAAAGGGACAATTTACACCAACCTTTCTGGGAACTATTGTATTCTTGTGTTGTTGTTTTATTACCTCTACAATATGGCAGTTTCACTACATACATACATACATACATACATACATGGCTCCTTTAAAACATATATTCACTGATATCTGAACCTTTATTTATGTATTCAACACGTACGAAATGAGGGTGTGGAAACATATTTCGCGAAAAAGTTGAAAGGATTTTGAAATTTACGAGTCCCAAAGATTTTCATCCTTCGTTAGTGAGGATAAGGAGTCAAAAGGGAGAGAGAGAGAGAGAGAGAGAGAGAGAGAGGATCTCGTTATCACTCTTTCGTCTGTCTTTGAAGCTCTTCCTTGAGACCTTTCAAGTTATGATCGAAAAATATTTCCTTCCGAGATAGGTAAAATGCCGAATTTATCTGTGCCTCCGGGTGGACAAAAGGGCCACTTGAATATGGAGTGCCCCTTGAGACATCTCTCTCTCTCCTCTCTCTCTCTCTCTCTCTCTCTCTCTCTCTCTCTCTCTCTCTCTCTGACTTTTAACCGAGGAACGCTTTCGCCCGAAAGATGTGAACTGAAATTTATGTGTCAGGGGGAAAAAAGTAATTTCGATATGTGCTGGAACTTAGATAAATATTTCTACTTGACCCTCCTTCTCTCTCTCTCTCTCTCTCTCTCTCTCTCTCTCTCTCTCTCTCTCTCTGTGTTAGCTGAGGTGTTACGATAATTCTTTCTAATCGTTTATTAAATCTAGACTAGTCTGAACGTCAAAAACACGTTTCAAAGCAATATTAAAACGCATGAAAAAGGAAATTATTGTTTCTGTGAACGTGGGAATTAACGCCAATATATTTTTTTCAATGAGACCAAATCAGAATAAAAAACTACTTTTTAAAAAAAAAATTGTCATTATAGTTTTGTTATTCATGACCATTTAGACTTTATCAGGAATATTTCATATTCATGAGGAAAAAAACGAGATGATTTTTGAAGTTTATGATTTACCGTTTCCAAAAAAGTAAAGCAGAAGATTTCAGGTCTTTTGCAATTCATTCGAGTTTTGTTATTCGTTATGTTCTTTTTAACATATCGAAAACAACAAAAACAATAAAATGAGCTTAATATTAATTTATTTAGAGTTATTTTATAGTCTGGTAAAAGATAAAACCATAAATACAAGAAAAACCAAAAAGCAGCACTAAACAAAATCAAGTTGAATAAACAAAAAAATATTAAAAAAAGGCAAAATGAGGCAGAAAAAAAATACCAAACATACGTCCTCCATTAAGCTACAACAGGGACTGTCGAGATGATTTTGCAGTTTCCACCCCGTCGTGCTCCATTGAAGCTCCAATTGCTGCTCAAAAATCAACGTCGTTTGCCAAAGACCAAAAGTTGCATCTCAAAAACCAAAAACTTGAAGGTAAAGGCAGCAATCCACAAAGGGGAACAGCGGGGAATTTCAGTTCTTTACGCAAAACCCAATTCATTCAGGATATATATATATATGTATTATATATACATATTTTTTTGCACATGTAACATATATATATATATATATATATATATATATATATATATATATATATATATATATATATATATATATATATATATATATATATATATATATATATATATATATATATATATATATATATATATATATATATATATATGCAGAATACTGGTCACTTTTACCAGAGCTTCTTATGTAATATACAATGCCCTCTTATCCTTCATTTATTCTTTTTTGGATATGCTTGTAACTATATCCAAAGGAAGAAATTGCCCACTTTTTTACGATTATATTAGCTCTAATAAATATATCTGAAAACGATAGGTATATATATGTACAGAGGTGATAGACTTTTATCCTTCTCGTAGCCAATAACGATGCCTCCTTGTGATTAAGGTAATCAGGTTATCACAGGCTCATTTCTTCCCTTTGGATATCGGTGTCAATAGTTACAAGCATATCCAAAAAAAAAAATACAGTAGTTATATATATATATAGAATATATATATATATATATATATATATAATATATAATATATATATATATATATATATTATAAGGTGATATAATATTTATAACCATTTTGTAATTGTTTGTAATGTCTCTGTGAAAATTTTTTATTTTTTTTGCTTGCAAGATTTGTCATTTGTTGTGAAGACGTGATTTTAAAATGTCTTTTCTTACAGATATGTTGTGTGTTATATAAACTTATGATTCTGTGGGATATTTTTCCCCTTTTGTTTAATCTTTTGAAATTGTATTTTGAAAAACTTATCAGGTCGCTTCTTCCTGTCTGCCGAGAGAGAGAGAAAAGGGTTCACTTCTCTGTTTATTCAGGTGCTTTGGGGAAAAACATCCACTTTCTTATCTGACGAACTGTCACCCAGTCGGCGAGTTAAACTGTTATGTTTTTATCACTGTGTGCTTATTACGTCATTATTAACTCTGCCTATGCCTGTTCTATTCGTAATTTTAAGGAAGAGAATAGAGAAATAGCCAATAAGTGCTGTTGTTTCATATCTAGTATTTATCCAGCTGCCCAGGTTGACAAAAGATTTTTGTAGCCCTGGCCAGGAAGTGTCAATCATAGCGATAACGCCAGTTGCTTCGAAGCGATCGTGTGTACAAGTATACTTGTATACATGTGTGTATCTGTATTCATACATGTGTATTCTGTGTGAACACCCTATGTGTATTCTCAGCCTACGAGACTTAAATCCAGTGTCTTCTTAGAGACAGATCAGTCTACTGGCAAGGGTCATTAGAGGCAGAACCAAGACCTCTCTCTCCCTCTCTTTCTCTTTCTCTCGATAGTCCCGATAATTATACGGGAATGACAGGAAAATATCCATTGTAAAAGCTCTGTTAAACTCGCCCCAGGAGTGTGTTAATTTTGTAGAAGGGTTCAGGAATTAATTTTGTGTACAAGTGTTGAAGAGGAGATATATATTGGTGTAATGTTTACTAAAGGTAATGTGGTGAATATTGAGTTTTGTTAATGTTCATGGTAAAAGAGAATTGTTGTGTATGAATGGGTCTTAGAAAGACGTGAGGCTTACTTTTTTTTTTATAAGGAAAGTTATATAAAAGATTGATGTAATTTTTAAACACATTATTGGTGATTGTGGTGTTTTCATTTTTGCATATCGCATTCTTATATGTCTGTGCTATCATATTATTGTGATTTTATTGTTGCCGTGTTTTGCTGGTGATTTCTTAGCATTTTGTTAGTGCCTACCTGTTATAGGGATTTTTGGAGAATGTTATGTGGATTTCAATCAGAATATTTTGGTGACTGTTTGTAATTGTTGAAACAGGTAAAAGCTTGGCACTTAAGTGATAGTTAATAGTTTGATTCTTACATAATCAGATTGTTTTCCTGATAAAGCAAAGTTTTGTGAATTAAACTTGATTAAGAGATACTTAAGTTTTACACTGTTGTCAATTAAAGGTAAATCTTTTGAGATTGTAAACTTTACATATAACTTTTGAACTTAGAAATAAACCTGTTTGTTTAAAGTTTTTAAAACATAGCGTTTCATTTTGAATACCAGTACTTACAGACATTAATGAGTGTGTATAAGGTAAGTGATATTCCTGTTTGTTCACCTAAGACTTATCTAGGTAAAATAGAACCAGAGAGACAGCTACAGTGCTGATTGAAGTGAAACTCATATTCCATTAATCTGGATATAACTTAGCAATTGTTACCTCATCCATAACTTGATAAAGTTACATTGATTTTCTCCAGTGATAAGTAAGTTTGTGGGATCACTGTACCTTTAGTGATTCAGTCGAAGCTTTGTTATGAGGTTTCAAGTATCTGGTCGATGTGAGGTAACTTTTGGTATTATCATTTGCACAACAGATTTGTTGACCTATTTTGTAATAACCAGGTGCTTGTGCAACAATATATATACATATATATGATCATATATATATATATATATATATATACTATATATATATATAACAATATATATACATATATATATATATATATATATATATATACGCACATACACACACACATAATATATACATAGCTAGAAAATATATTATATATTTACATATATACATTATATATATATATATATATATATATATATATATATATATACACACATATATATATATTCTATAAGACTGTTTTGTGTTTGATAAATATATATATATATGTATATATATATATATATATATATATATATATATAATATTTAATATATATTTTATTTATTTTCAATATATTATATATATATATATATATATATATATATATATATATATATATATATATATATATATATATATATATACATAAATACACATGTACAGAACAAATCAAACCACAGTGTATAAGCCAGAAAATATATAATTTTTTCTACGTTTGTCTCTTACAAAATTATGCTGGCGAACATATTAAAATTTCAGCCAGCCCGGACAATTATGTTTAGCCTTGCTTCTTTGCAACTGAAATGTAATTTTCTGTTTTTCAGAAGTTAAGTGTTATTTTTCCCACTTTGCGTAAAGTTTTACATTTTTGTTTCAGTTTTCCATTTTGCTGAAACTTATGCGTTATTTTCCCTTGACATTTGTGGAATATCTATCGAACTGAATGTGAATAGTTTGTGAAATAAATGCGCTTGGTTTTTCTAAACAGATTCAACCTAATGTTCCTTTGTGCGTGTGGATGTTGTTTCCCTGTTCGCAGAGACGCTTTGCTTATCTTTGTTTGCTCAAATGAAGCCTCCTTCAAAATTAGGCTACAAGTATATAATATGCAAATTGATGTGATAAGAATAATGACCATTATTTAGGTACCATTTGATATGAATGTCTGTGAATATGCTGCGATGAAACTCTTTGAAAAATATGATGTTATCTGTCACTGTTTCATTGTTAAAGATAATTATGTCCAACATGGCGTTTTCAGTCCTGAATTCTCGCGTTACAAATCCAAGTTATTTCCTCTTTCCGCATCTGGGTTGTTACTGTATACAGTCGTCGTGTTCCCTCTCTGTGTGATCATTCATTTGCCCTCAAATGTCTAATTCCATGAACACCTCAGAGGGGTCCTTTATTCTTCCCAAAAACTGATTCCCATTCCATACTTCGAGAAAATGTTCAGCGCAAATTCTACAGACGTTTGATTCTGGTGTCGAATAATAGATAAGACAGCGAGAGGACCAGAAATCATTTCTCCTTTTTATTTACACCAGCGTTTCAGGATCCTTTCCATCACCAGGGTTATATAAAATTTATTTTTGCAATATTAAAAGCATGCTAAAATAAGCTAATAATTATAATGAGAAATTTAGTTTTGTAATATAATAGTCGTTAAGCTAAAAGTAAAGTAAAAACTATAGAGTGGTTCCTAGTTAAAAGTTAATTAAAACTATACATAATTCAGTGAAAAATAATTCAAGTTTTTAAAAGGTGATGGCCACCTCAGACTCCTCCTCTTCTTCTCTAGACTTTGAGCAAAGCAAAATACTTAGTCTCTTTGTCCTTTGTAGCTGTAGTTTCCTAAGCGTCTCCCTAATGAAGTTAATGTGCAATATTCAGATTGCCTCCTCTCTCTCTCTCTCTCTCTCCCTCGAAGCTGAACGTTGATGAGGAATTACGGTAGAAAGGCCATCAAAAATTTCTCTCCTCCAGGATGACTTATTACTGGTCAGAAATTTGTACGCTCGGGGGATGGAGCCTTCATTTTAATAGCTATTCTGCTGGTAAGTGAAATCATTCACTGTCCAAAATTGTATCTGGAGGTTACGTAAGATTTTATATATATATATATATATATATATATATATATATATATATATATATATATATATATATATATATATATATATATATATATATTGTTACGTGTTTCATTCTGCTAATTGGTTAATAATTACTTAGTGGGATTTATATCGCCTTGCTTTACTTGAGACCCACGTAATTCTGTCAACTAAGGCTAAAATTAAACTCTAAAGGACAGACACTGAATAGATCAGGTCACCAGCTGAAAACTAGTTTAACAAAGAATAAAGGTTTATTTCATAACCACATGAATTAATTCAGCAAACTTACTGGAAAACTAGTTTCAACAAAAGTAAAATAAAACTAAATGGATTATTTACAGGAGCCAACAGCAGCTCAAAATATTAGTCCTAATTAAGAAAAATGCTTCAATGCTACATAGAAATGAACGCAAGAGAGTTATATGCCTCCTCAAAACGCTTTTATAAGGCAGTGGAATGCAGTGAACGTCAAAATGAGGCTTTTTGGCACTGACGGTGCAGATTCTTCTCCAAACGAGGATTTTTGTTCAGGCCCAAGGTATACACGCTTCTGGAAAAGACGTATCCAGATAACAATCTTCTACTACAGAAAATCTCACTCGTCATTACTTAACCACAAAGGATGAATCTTATATACAGAATAGTACTTTTAACACCATGGAGGATAAGTTATGTGATTTCACTAGACAACAGTAATTGTACTTAATATGACTTCATAAATGGGATATGTTTTATTAGGATTCCTCAGTCAGTGACTGTTTATGAGGGTAAAATTTGAACAAGGAAAAATGAGAGTTTCAGTTGAAGGGAAAGAGAACTGGGAGTAATTGTCAAAATCAGACTTACCGCTGGGTGAGCTAATGCAGTGATCAGTTGCATAAGATTCCTTGGTCCGTTTGGAATGACAACTTTCTCCCTCATGTTGAACAAGGGGAGAGACAATGTGAGCTTAGAGAGAGAGAGAGAGAGAGAGAGAGAGAGAGAGAGAGAGAGAGAGGGGGCTTACACGCCCTGCTCCGAGAATATCTGCTGAGTCTGCTGAGGCTTGGGCAGCTTCTGGCTGCTTGCTTCAAAACTCCTCCTACCCAGTGTTTGCCCTGAAATTGACAATAGACTCGGCAGTGCAAAGGTCACAGAAAAGTGGGTTTTAAGAACAATATATCTAAGGTCTGGCCCAGCAAAACTATATCACCTCTGTGACTCCCATGAGTTTAAAATTCCCACAATTGGACGGCTGGTGAGTTTAGTTTGAAAACAACTGCTTCCGGCTCAGCTTTTTCTCACGCAAGACACCTATATTCTTCCTAGCTTTAAATAGAAAATTAATTTTATACTACTAAGAGGCAAGGAAGAGAAGTAGCATATAATATATATAAATATATATTATATATATATATATATATATATATATATATATATATATATATATATATATTATTAAGCCACAAATCGTTTATATATCCAGTTCACACTACACCGTTATAATAATATATAAATATATGACAATGCTTATTATAGTATAAACCAGCCTATTTAAATTTGCTTATTGTAGTATAAACCCTATTTAAAGTAGAAATATAATTTAGTATCTCGTTCATTAATTTTCTTCTCTTTATCTGCTCTTGCAAAGTAAGACTTCCACCTAAAACAATTCTCCTCGTATTTTGATAATTAAATTATATTTTCTTCTAAGTATTTATTGATTTGTTCATTTAATTTTTTCTTTTTTAATAAGCGATCTCTTCTTCCTGTGTATCTCTATACCTTCTGTTACCTCTTTCTAAAGAACACAATATTCTTTGGAAGCTTCAATATTCTTTGGAAGCTTCTTGAATCTCAAGTCAGCGGGCCCTGTCGGGGATTTGTCCCACATGAATAGGGTTCATCTTCTAAATAATAATTATAGGCTGGTTCATCATGATCTCATCATCATCATCATCATCATCATCATCATCACCACTGACATCAGACATCACCATCATCATCATTACCATCGCCACCGTCATCATCATCATCATCATCAATCATCGTCATCACCATCACCATTATTATTATTATTATTATTATTATTATTATTATTATTATTATTATTATTATTATTATAATGCCTCCAGCCTCTGTCGAAATATACAAACAAACATTTCGCTACCTTTCAAATATGGTTGAGCAGGGTGACCCGCAACCACTCCGCCCCCCAGGGCGGTCATCGATTGAAAATGAGGCCAAAACTACTTGGAATTGGAACCAATATTATTCTGTTGATTTTAGAGGTTCCTTCATTTGCTTACGAAGGAGAAGTGGGTCGGTTCTTTGCTGTATTCTGAATACATTGTCAGAATTCTAGATTTTAGTTTCTCCACTTTTTATTTTTATAAATTAGGTAAAAGTTTGCTGAGTTAGTAAATTAGCTCAAGAAGTATATGGTATGTTTATTTCAGACTTCATTGATAATAATAATAATAATAATAATAATAATAAAATAATAATAATAATAATAATAATGATAATAATAATAATGGAAATAATTATTATTATTATTATTATTATTATTATTATTATTATTATTACTTTACCACTAGCAGACCCCCTCAGGTTCCTCTCTCTCTCTCTCTCTCTCTCTCTATCTCTCTCCTGCTATATATATATATATATATATATATATATATATATATATATATATATATATATATATATATATATATTGTGTGTGTGTGTGTGTGTGTGTTTGTGTGTGTATGTGTATGTATATGTATATGAAGAGAAAAGGCAGGCAAATCAGCCAAAGTGATAAAATACACAGGGAACAGGAGCAGGAACAAACATGGGGAAGTATTACAATTTATTCCGACGCGTTTCGTGTTCAGGTGAATGCATCCTCAGGGTTCTGTACAACAAGTAATGACCAATATGATTATATAAATTTGCAAGTTATCTAAGTAATCATTTATACACTAATTACAATGAAAACCAATACTTCACACACATAAAAGTACACTAAAGACTGACAAAATTACACAATAAATTAAAAGTACATATGTTGATTAAAAGTTCAGATAAAAATACACAAGAAATTACAAAATTAAGAAATACCTGAGGACAAGGCAAGAGATAAACAAAACCTAAAAGAATTCACACAAAAACAAAAGGTTAAGAAAGGTACAACCAACGTTTATGTATATATATACAGTATATATATATATATATATATATATATATATATATATATATATATATATATATATATACATATATATATACAGACATATATGTGAATATATACATAAATATATATATATATATATATATATATATATATATATATATATGTGTATATATATATATATATATATATATATATATATATATATATATATATATATATATATATAGTGATACAGGGTACAGGGAAACACTCCAGGAAACATTCAGAGGAAGACGGACGAAAGCCAGACATCACTAGGCTATCTTTTTTTTTTTTTTTTTATAGCCAACGTTTCGTAATTATTTACAGAATTACATCCTTAGAAGATCTGAAGTCCTAACGGTACAAAAAATGAATTTCTTTGCAACCTTCCTAGACATCAATGACTTAACCTTTCAAAAACGATCTACGAAAATCATCCATAAGCATTTCCCAGCCACATCAGCCAAATTAATTTCCAAAGATCCTCTTAGTATTCGCTCTTTGTTTAAAGTGAAGGGCAATATATCGCAATTTCCTTACAATAAGGCAATGTTGCAATCAGACTAAGATTCGTCAGAAAGCAAAGCAGTAGCCTAAGGCTTTGTTCGTAAACCAAATAGATCTTGCTTTCGAGCTGGATAAAACACAGCATATTGGTCCGCCAATGATGAATATACATTGAATGTAGTCGGGTTGCATAATATTACTGATTTATAACATAACGCTCCACAATCCATGGTTTGCCTTAATCCACGAACCCGGGTCTATGCTGTAGTGAGTCCAGTGGTGCCGGGACAGGTATACATATAAAAGTCTGTGGTTGACTGTATAAACGCTCTGCATACTCGCGTACACACACACACACACACAGACGCACACACACAAGTGTGTGTGTGATGCTATATATATATATATATATATATATATATATATATATATATGAACTGGTGATCAAAGTTGGAACTAGTTAGTGGAGCGGATGAAGGGAGCGTTAGCAGTCTCAGGCGTGGCGGATTGTCCCTTGTCACTCCAATCCTACGAAGTGTGATGGTGACTTTTGACGTAAATATGACTGACTGATGTGAATTTCGATTGCACAACCCGTCTTGAATGCCGGGACTTGGGATTTTCCTTTATTTATGTAAATTGGTTTATATGTTAATAATGCTTTGGTGCATCTTCCTGACTGGAGTGTCATGTGTCATGTCATGTCGATAGCTTTAGGGTCACCTTGTTAGGCCTATGGTTTCTGGAATCAGCGTCCTCGTATTTTTCCAGTGACTTTATCCTTATTAAGATAATAAGAGTAAATGGGAAGCCGAAAGTTTTGATTTTGAAAGAATACGAATTGAAACTCACAGCTTGGAGGTGCAATAAGAGACCTGCGTGCACGTGTTTGTGAAATTCGTTCACCGTCATTCTCGAAGGGAGGAGCACCATGGTACTATGAAGCTGCATACCTTCAATGGGTTAGTTTAGGTGCTGAAAGGGAAGTTCGTAAGGGAAGTGTGGTCTCTTTTTATTTCCTGTTCTGATGGAAACTGTCGCATACTTTGAGAAGCTAGGCCCACTTGACCTGTGATACGAAACGAGAATGTAAGAACTGACTTGGCAATCGTGTTCGTGCCCAAGTTGACTACGGCTCAACTAAAGTTTAATGCATTTATTTAAATTTAGATTTATTTTGTGGAACCGGATGTTGTGCTTGCATCACGCTTTATATGTAGCTAATGCAAATATGTGCTCTCTTCCTCATTTTTGTAGTTTAACGGAATATGTGTATAAGCCTAGGGGTTTGTGTGTGTGTGTGTGTTTGCGTAGCCTAACTACTGTAGGTGAGGTGAGTGACGAATACGAGCTTTGTGATTTCATCATTATTGTTATTATTATTGGCCCTTTCATGTCTTACCAACAGCTGTCTAGAAACTTGAGATCGCACCCACTGGGCTTAAGACATGAGAGGGAGTCTGAACTCAGACAGCCAAGCGCACCATACTGGCACCTGACTATATAACTGTATATTATATAGTACTTTGATGAGTCTGATCATTCCGCTGCTGGTGTGAGGGAAGAGGAATAATGTATCCTTACTATCCTGTATTGTGCAGCTGATTCCCAATAAATTTCCCAACGTAGCGAAGGAGTTGGGAGTTCCTTCCTTTCATAATGGTTTACTTATAAATTAAGTTAGAATATATTATTGTAGGTTTTAGATGAACTTTTTTTTTTTTATTAGGTATAAATGTGGCTTCGTCGGTGCATAAAGAAAGTGAGCAGATTGATATAATGTCTTTATTTCTTGACAGGTGAACTAGATAATTCACTGCCTATCAACTTGGATTCCTCATGAAAAGGCGTTAACAGATCCGGGTTAAATATTTACTACTTACCGTTATCGAACATTCCTACCGCTGTCGCATTCGTCGACTGATCTCAGCCCAACAAACCGTGAAAATTCGCAATGAAATAATACATACTTCAGCACCTGCGATAGTCAGGTAAAACCACGACTGATAATGGGTCCATAAGAGGTACACTGTTTTAGCTTCCCTTTGATATGTGGAAATTGCAGGTTTATCATTTGCTAATCGATTTGCAGTAGGTTTTAAGGCTGTCTGCCTTCAACGAAAAAATTCATTAATAGTTCCATATAATCTGTCTATTAGAGGAATATATATATATATATTTATATATATATATATATATATATATATATATGTGTGTATTATTGTGTGTGTGTGTGTGTGTGTTTGTGTGTGTGTATTATTTGGTTAGACCCATGTACAGTAGCGTTCTGAGGGGGGCCGGGAGGCTGTTTGAAATCGTCCCCGTGCTTCCAAAGTGAGGGAAGACTAAATGCGGTAACCGTTACTGCTAAGACAAGACAAGCTAAATTTCTGAAATTTGCATTTACAAGTGCCTTTAAAACGATCTAATTACTCACATTCACAAAGAAATTCCCTCGCCGCTCGCCTCCCACCCCATAAGAGGGTCACCAAATGGGACTGCCCCCAATTTAGTGTCTAGAACCCGCCTGCCCATGTAAAGAAGAAGTGGAGGAGGGAACTCTTTAGTGAAGGGTAATATAATGCTAAGCCTTCCTCCCATTTAGAAATAAATAAACGTCAACCAAAAAATAGAATATACTCCTTGGAATTCAGTGGGCTTTTTGTTCAGAAATCAAAACAAAGTAAGACCAAAAGTCTATTGAATATGTATCCATTTTATTAAAAAAAAAAATTAAATGCTAAAAAACTAGATTTAAAATAATTATCATTTCAAATTATTTTGTAATTTATTCCTTTAGCAATGTAATAAGATGTTAAACCTGGCGTCATAAATATATACTTTAAATAACCTGAGATTCCAGAATTTTATTGACTACTGAAGAGAGAGAGAGAGAGAGAGAGAGAGGTAGTAAGGTGGTGACATACCGCTAAAGGCAACACCGTATTCCTTCGCCTGACCAAAGGGGCTGACTAAATTCCGCAGATACTCGATGACGTTCCACCACCGTTATGAGACTGTTGCTCTTGTTGCTGGTTTTTTAAATAATATCTCAGTTTAACCAGACCACTGAGGAGCTGATTAACAGCTCTCCTAGAGAGGGAGGGCTGGCCCTAAGGATTAGACTATTTTACGTGGCTAAGAACCAATTGGTTACCTAGCAACGGGACCTACAGCTTATTGTGGAATCCGAGCCACATTAAGTCTCAAAGTCCAAATATGAAAACTAATTTCGGTCAAAGTACTGGTACTGGATGAAACTTGAGGCAGTCACTTGGCAAATCATTTACTAAAGTATCTGAGCAGAGTGCCACTCTTATGACTGTTACTACTAGCAGTAATGGTAGTAATATTAGGAAATATTTATATATATATATATATATATATATATATAATATATATATATATATATATATATATATATATGTGTATATATGTAACTGTAACTCACTATCTCTATATAATATATATATATATATATATATATATATATAGTAATGTGCTGAGTCATAAGAGTGGCACTTCTGCTCCAGATACAATAAATGATTGCTAAACCTACCCAAGTTCATCAATGTTAATGCTGACAGACAATTTTCTGAACTTTAGACTATTGCACATTCTGAAATTGAATCCACTGCAGGGACTGCAACAAATAGCAGCAGTCATTTCAATGATAGAATATGATAAAACAACAGTTACAAAAAACTATATGAAAATTCTAATTAATAAGAATGTTGCAACAGCTAGTTACGGTAACTTTCAAAAGACAAAGGAGTATAAGCGGCTAGGGAAAGTATATTGAAAATAATCACAGACACTTTGAAATCTGTGCAAAAGAAATATAGTCAAACGCGAATGACCGTCCTGATGAACCGTGAAATCCAAAGGTACAAGTGACGTCATCTGCTTCAAATTCAACGAAGGCACTAGAATTTCACGAGCACTGGAATTATCCGCCGAATATCGCTAACTTATTACCCATTAAATATCGATGAGCAGAAAACACATCATTAAGGGCGACTGGAACACAACCAGATGGAAAACAGTGATTTGTATACAAGAGAGGAAAGATGAATTCTGGTTAATGGGTTTATGAATTTAAATGAGCACATTAAGGATTACAGAACTTAATATATATATATATATATATATATATATATATATATATATATATGTATGTATGTATGTATGCTTGTACGGAGATCTCAAATTTGATTCACAATCTCTGCAGTTGCCACTTGCATACGCTGAGCAGTGACAAGCTCCGTCCGTCCCGAACGACGAGTAAATTCGACTACTATTACTACCATTACTATTAGTAATAACAGTAATGGAGACGGGCTGAAATGGGAACGAGGTGAGTGGGAAGGGGACAACATTGTGCTGAAATGACTGGGAACGAAGAAGCCCTCTTTTAAGAGTTATATACAGTCACAGGGACGGAATGCGAGAGAAGTTCAGCATAATAACACAGCATTACTTTAATTATAATTCACATACGTTCCATGCAGTAAATGTATGTATGTATGTATGTATTAGACATGTATGTATGTATATCTATCTATCTATCTATCTATATATATATATATATATATATATATATATATATATATATGTAAAGGCCTTTTCTGAGCCTATACTTGATTTAAGTCTCTGTTTTATGAACAGAGGTTTGATCTCGCTTATTCCGAGACATTATGTGTAACGTGAGCCGATATCATAAGCTATATCTTTCCCTAACTAAAATCTGAGGACTACTGGAATGAGATACTAAGTACAAAACTAAAACCCTTTATTGACAAAAATCAACGAAAAATAACTTCTTAAAAATTACGAAGAATGAAATCCAATGTTTACATAACTATCAGAAAACCTAGGAAATAATGCTCAAAATCATAAACACTCAAATACCTAAGGGGAATACGAAAATAACTCATCTGTCAAATCATGACAGGTCAATCAATAAAAAAACAG
This sequence comes from Macrobrachium rosenbergii, assembly GCF_040412425.1. Taxonomy (NCBI): domain Eukaryota; kingdom Metazoa; phylum Arthropoda; class Malacostraca; order Decapoda; family Palaemonidae; genus Macrobrachium; species Macrobrachium rosenbergii. Next base: position 6,421,249 of record NC_089755.1, read on the forward strand.
GTCATCCTCAAATGTCATACCACTCTCATCCTTGTAGGAGGAGAGAGGAAAAGGAATAGAATGGAGTGGAACAGAAATACCTGTGAAAGAACAAACGTCACATTAAAAATCATAAAATGTAAAATTGCAGAAATACATCTTCCACTGTCACAGGAGATACCGTGTGTTCCTGATTCTGAAAAACAAAGTCCTAAAAACGTATATGAATTCTTACTCACTCACAAGTCCTCTAGGACAGTCTCCATGTGAAGAAATCACTCATCTTCAGACACACATGAATCGGATCTCACAAGTCGATTCGAATATGATTCCTCCATTATATTCATTATGTAATGCACGAACGAACGTACTTTTGTATGACATCATTCGAGGTCAAGGATTCGGCAAGACACGCCTCTGTATTTCAAGGCGTCACTATCGACATGCATCCTTCAAAATGATTTTGTAACTGGTTCAGCTTCCAGAACGTTCTTTGCTGAAAACGCATTTGCCAGCCCGTGTCTTGTCACCAAGGAACCTTTGCGACTTCCTGTGGTATGCGAATGTTTCAGCACTTTTCTTATATGCTGCGTATGGTCAAAATGGACTCTGCAGATGGCTGACCCAACTTCAAAGGTCACCTTGCTTGAGCCCTTACAGATTGCTCAGTCCACGCACCTGAGAGGTGGACCCCACCTCAAAATGTCTAGGTGCAAAACTTATATATATCTTATAACACAGATATTATAGCACAGCCAGTTCAGAGACGCATTAATCTAGATGATTTCACTCCTGGTACTGCCTCAAGCTGAAAGGCCTGCGACTGTGCACGCCAACGGTGATCCAACCAAGATGAAAGGCTTGCGACTGCACCAGTCCAAGCTGAATGTATTCTTGCGTCTCCCAACGATCCGACAAAAATGAATGGCTCGCAAATCCTTTTCATGCAACGTCTCCTCAGTACGGCAACATGAAGACATCCTGCCGACATCTCTCCAAAAGTGCAAGTAACGTTGACAGCTTTCTCATATGTTGAGGACAATTGAAGCTATTCCAACCTCCCATTTCGAGGAGCGGTATTTTCCGTGAGTCGGTCATATCGACAGTCATATCAAAAAGTAACTCGTCTATTCCTATACCATATTATTACTGAACGAGGTAAGACTACTAGTGCAAGGTCATATGTTTCTCAATGTGAAACAATTCCAAGTTGGTACCGGAATTTCCACAGTCAACTCACTACCACGTACACTAACTCTAAAGGAACTATTCGTAAAAATTCTATCAACAGAAAAAAGTACTCGAATCCTATCCATACTGAATAACGAAAGGCAATCCTAAACATCTGAAGGTATCATATCTCGTTAAGACATCAGGTTCTACTCCGGTTAGCAGATATTTCGCAATACCTGACTAATTCTCAACACCATAGCAATTGACTTAATGGCAATCGCTCCTATGATCCCTAACAACAATTACTCATGGTACAGCTCCTTAATTTTAAAAGAGAACTAGAAAAATCCCAAATATTCAGATTCGATATCCTATCAAAACCTTCTAAACTCTCCGAAATCCTAACTGACATATCAACGAAAAAGATCAGACCCGTTCGGTCCGGGCCATACTAAATGCCTCCCCAAAACAAAATGCTAAACAACAAACCCTTATTCTGTAACTCTATATTCGTGTGCGTCAGACGACAAACACATCATAACAATAACGCACAATAACATAGAATCAATCTCATTAAATTAAAATCCATATCAATTAATGTAAATAAACCAATTAACTAATAAACTATTTATCATCAGCAGTTGATAAAATAATGCAGTTATTACTAGCTAAATTATATATCTACAAACTCTACGGTATTCTGCACACAATTTACACTAAGTACTGCAGCTTACATCAGAAATCACAATGAACCCGAATATTAAAATTCGTAAACTCTACGGAGTAACATCCTCTGAATTACAACAAACTACAAGTCATGCTCATTTTACAGAAAGCCCATTGATAACGCACCGAAAGGAAAAAAATGACCCGTAACTACCATACCATAACAACAATACAACCCAGGAATGCATCCATGCTAAAATCCATTAACCCGTCTTTACCAATCTTAGAAATATGTGTCAAACGAGACACACCTGTGTTTTCATTCACAACAATAAATCTATTTCCCCCTTTGCTTCCAACGGAATGGACGGCCTTCAAACTTAGGACCTAGCTTATAGTTCAGCTGATTCCTGACATTTATCTTCAAATAAACTCTATCTCCAACAACCACTTTGACTCTATCTGGCTTTGCATTACTCCTATCTACCATGTCTTGCGTTTTCATCTCAAGATTCTTAGCAAGGCGTGCATATCTCTCTTTCGCTGTTGAAATCAGCGATTTTACAACCTCATCACCTGTCGGAATGGGTAATAGATCAAACGCGCCTCGCGCTGGGTATCCAAAAAGCGCTTCATTGGGAGACATTCCAATAGTATCACTAAACATAGCATTTATGCTATGCTGTACCTGTGGAAGATAGCGGTCCCAATTTGGGTCATTACCTCCCACGGTCATTCTAAGAGCTTCAATAACCTTCATCAACAACCACTAATAAATGTCTATACCCATAAGCAGATTCTGAGAAATTACCCAGAATATCCATATGCACTCTCTGAAACGGCCTATTTGGTATGGGATATGAACCCAAACGACACGACACCGTCGTCGCCGGCTTATTCGCATTGCAAATAGCGCAATTCTTCATAAAGGCCTCGACTGCAGAAAGCATAGTTTTCCAAAAGAACTTTGACCTAACGTTTTCATACGTCTTATCAACACCTAAATGAGGAGAACCAAATTTACAATGTACAATATCTAGAACTTGTGGTACTAGACTCTCTGGCACAATGATTTGTGTAGTTTCACCCATACTTAGACTACTTCGCAAGTTATACTTAACTTTCTAACTAATAATTATTCTCAATTCCAGTCAGAAAAGGCAACATAACTTTTCTTCAGTAAAACTCTCACTCTAAAAATGCCCTGGCATCTGATAGTAACTTATCTTCATCTTGCTTCTCTTCGAGCAAGAATTTATGTCTTAAGTGACATTTTCATAGTAACATAACACACAGCGTTTCCCTCAACATCACAAATAACAATCTCTTCGAGACTGCCGACACGCACTCTCTCGAAGAATGCACCGTAGGAACGTGTTTCGTCCCACCATGAAATATCTCAGAACAACTAGTATCCGAGACATGAGACACCAAATGTCTACTCTCGTCTTCCACACAGGATTCAGTATGTACTCCTACTCAACCGGAAAATATCTGCTCAGTATCTGCAACCACATTATGCTTACCTTCAATGTATTTGAGGCTTGCATCAAAATCTCTCAATGTCAAAAACTGCTGGATCAACACTTCCCTTTGTCCAAACGGAAAGTGTCACTCAAGCAAAGGCAAGCGCTCTGCCCACATACTCACACACACACATACCCACACGCACATACGTGTGTGACTACAAAAAATCAAATGCGATACAATTGTGCAAAAACTGTTTTGCACCTGGCCTCATAAATATCACGTAGGATACTACCCAAATATTAAAGTTCCCAGAAATGGCAACAGCAAATATCACCCTTACATAATACACGCCGATGCACTACAGATTGCTATAAAAAAAAAAAAAAATACAACACACCATAATACGCTCAGCGCTTCACTAGGCGTGGCAAAGCAAGTACGACGCTCCGCCCAAACTCGTGACGCAATTACTATGTCACCGTGGTGATGACGTAACACACTCGTTGCAACCGAAACATTAGTCAAAACTCAACGACAAAAAACACACAGTTGTCCCTATCACGAGTTTACAACACAACAAAAGGACAATTTCCACGTGCACAACTAAAAAAAAGAAAAGATAGCATCCACAACACTTACGTTAGCGGCGCACGATTTCCACCAAGCGAAGAGAGAGACAAAACACTCACGCGTCTTCACGTGTTTTAACTTACATAGTGGTCACAACACCATAATTATAACTGTACCCACTGTTTTACCCCTACCCAAAGCCTCTTCACGAAACACTAGCTAGTGAGAAAGATGCTCGCAGCTCACTTAGCAACTGCTGACTCCACAAAAATCTATCACAGGATGCCAACACTAATTTATGTCTCTTCGGAAACGTATACATGCCTAATTATTCAATTATCTAACTATCTAACACCTTTTAACTGCCCTAACTTCCTTATACGCTACCTTTTACGCTGCCGCCAAAAACTGTAAAGGCCTTTTCTGAGCCTATACTTGATTTAAGTCTCTGTTTTATGAACAGAGGTTTGATCTCGCTTATTCCGAGACATTATGTGTAACGTGAGCCGATATCACCAAGCTATATCTTTCCTAACTTACAAATCTGAGGACTACTGGAATGAGATACTAAGTACAAAAACTAAAAACCCTTTATTGACAAAAATCAACGAAAAATAACTTCTTAAAAATTACGAAGAATGAAATCCAATGTTTCACATAACTATCAGAAAACCTTCTAAGGAAATAATGTCCAAAATCATAAACACTCTCTCAAATACCTAAGGAATGAAAATAACTCATCATCAAATCATGACAGGTCAATCAATAAAAAAACAGGTCATCTCAAATGTCATACCACTCTCATCCTTGTAGGAGGAGAGGAAAAAAGAGGAATAGGAATGGAGTGGAACAGAAATACCTGTGAAAGAACAAACGTCACATTAAAAATCATAAAATGTAAAAAAAATTGCAGAAATACATCTTCCACTGTCACAGGAGATACCGTGTATTCACAGTTCTGAAAAACAAAGTCTAAAGCTATTATGAATTCTTACTGCACTCCACAAGTCACTCTGGGACAGTCTCCATGTGAAAAATCACTCATCTTCAGACACACATGAATCGGATCTCACAAGTCCGATTCGAATAACAGTTCCTCCCATTATATTCATTATGTAATGCACGAACGAACGTACTTTTATGTGACATCATTTCGAGGTCAAGGTTCGGCTTAGAACACGCCTCATTTCAAGGCGTCACTATCGACATGCATCCCCTTCAAAACCGGATTTTAGTAACTGGTTCAGCTTCTAGAACGTTCTTTGCTGAAAACGCATTTGCCAGCCCGTGTTGTCACCCAAGGAACCTTTTGCGACTTCCTGTGGTATGCAGATGTTCAACACTTTTCTTATGCTGCGTATAGTCAAAATGGACTCTGCAAATAATGACTAACACTAAAAGGTCACCTTGGCGAACCCATATATACACTATATATATATATATATATAGAGAGAGAGAGAGAGAGAGAGAGAGAGAAAGTGCAAGTATATCTTGGTTGAACCAGACCACTGAGCTGATTAACAGCTCTCATGGGGAAGGAGCTGGCCCGAAGAAAGTTAGATTTATTTTACGTGGCTAGAACCAACTGGTTACCCTAGCAACGGGACCTACAGCTTGTGTGGCGGAATCCGAACCACATTATGACTGAAATACATTTCTATGACCAGAAATAAATTCCTCTAATTTTCATTGACCGCTCGAAGGTGAACGCTAGGCCAACAGCTTACTGTGAGAACTCTACCAGCCCACCAATGAAGAACTGGAGAGAGAGATATGTATATATACACACATATATATAAATTAGATAGATAGATAAGATACATTCATTACTGCATGGAACGTATGTAGTTATAATAAAAGTAATGCAGTGTTATTATGCTCAACTTCTCTCGCATTCTGTCCCACGCAATATAACTCTTACAAGAGGGCTTCGTTCCCAGTCATTTCAGGCCAATGTTGTCCCTTCCCGCTTCCATCTCGTTCCCACTCAGCCTGTTCACAGCCCACTTGGTCCCACCTCAGCCTGTCTCCTCCTGTCTTGTGTACAGTTTTTTTTCCCTCGAGAAGGTCCCTGCAAATGCTCTCGTCGGTCAGTGCCAGAATTTTTAATAGAATGCCTTCGGTGACCTCAGTCATGGGGGGGAATCGGGTGGGGTGTTCACTGGAGGGAGGGAGGGAGGGAGGGAGGCTGTGTGTACGATGCAGTGTTGCTCTTCTATTCTGGAGTATTTCTATCACTTACATGAATTAATAACGATAGTAATAATGATTAGGTGATTATTTATCATTATCAAGATAATTAACATTGTATTGGCCATTTGGATATATAAGTCTGTATAAGTACCTAATGCAGTCACAATGAAATTTCCACACAAGAACTTTTCATTTATTATTTACCATGTTTTCATAAGTCTGTCTTTTTCACTCTAAGGAAGGGTTTAATTGTACTTGCCTTTTTGGGTATATTTTGCCTCCCATTTTCTGTTGTCATTCTTTGTTTCTTGCCCCAAGGTGTTAATGACTTTCAAGATCCATAGTCAAAGGATTTCTTGAATGGCCACCTCTGCAAGATTTTCTCTGACTCACAGTTCCCTCCCCTGGCAGTGAGTGTCCTGCCATCCTCTCAATATGACACTTCAATGCTGCTGTAGAATAAGAAAACATCTAATTACTTCATGGCTCATGGCCAGATTACTTTAGCTGTGAATCAATTTCTAGACTGGTATTTAATGAATGCTCTCTCTCTCTCTCTCTCTCTCTCTCTCTCTCCCTGCAGCAGTAAAGCAAAAGAATTCCATATAGTAGGTTCAAGTTCTCAGTTTTTTTACCGCATTGTTGGTTTTTGCAAAAGAAATATAGCCTTTTTAGCCGAGGACGTCAGTTACTGTTTGGCCTTACTCTCAACATCAGTTTTAAATTGAATAAGCAAACATACGGAGGAGTTTGACTTCTAAATTAGAGTAAATAAATAAAAATCCTGTGTACCTGTCTGCAACGTGTTGTTTGGGTGGAAGTCTAAAATAAACATAAGAAAAACATTTGCAAAACGCCTCACGGGCCCTTGGATGCAAAACAGAAATTCATTGAGTCCCGAATTTTACTCGTGAAATTATGCAAATACAATGAAGTTGGTAAATAATGTACAGCTGTCGCGGGAGATGTTTGTCTTTCATTTCTAACCTGTTGATCTTGGACTACGCGATCCAGTACTGTGGATATTTCTCCTAAAATGTAAATAGTGGTGTTTATTACCGTATCCTCTCTCTCTCTCTCTCTCTCTCTCTCTCATATATATATATATATATATATATATATATATATTATATATATATATATATATATATATAAATATATATATATGTATATATATATATATATATATATTTATATATATATTTATATATATATATATATATATATATATAGATAGATAGATAGATAGATGATACTATGTATATACTGTATATATAAAATATATATAATATAAAATATATATACATATGTATTATATATATAAAATACATATATACATATAAATATACATACATACATATATACACACACACATATATATATATATATACATATATATATATATATATATATATATATATACATACAGTATATATGTATATGTTTCTATATTATATATGTGTGTGCGTGTGTTAAATACATGGAGGGCTGTAATTTGGTATGTTCGATGATTGGAGGGTGGATGATCAACATACCAATTTGTAGCCCTCTAGCCTTAGTAGTTTTTAAGATGTGAGGGCTGACAAAAAAAGTGTAGACAGATAAAAGTGCGGACAGAATAAAGTGCGGACCGACAGCAAAACCGGCACAGTAGTTTTCTTTTACAGAAAACCAAAAAACTGTGAAGCTGTTCATTGAGAGGTGGAAGAGAATGATCTCCTGATAGATAGCAAGAAGAAAGAGAGGCATCAACAGAAAAGGAAGAAGATTCTTTTAAATTCCGGCTTAAGGCTGGAAACAAGACACGAAGATTCTGAATGAAGAGGACTTCCTTAATTACTCATGAAGAGAGAAGGAAATAGATTATGGAGGCAGAATGTATGGAGGGACCAGGTCATAAGTGGGACTAAGATAGCAAGACTGAAGACGAACTCTTGATGTCGAAAAATGTTTCAGAAAAGAAAAGAGATGCTTTTGGAATTATTGACAATAAAAGTGAAAGCAGAGGAAGGGAGAGAAGATAGGAGGATCTACTGACGATAAAAAGACGGCAATTCGAGTGAGAGAAAGGATTACTTGAACTGAACCATTTACAACAGACGAAATGAGGGGAGGTTGAAAAAGGGGCGAGGATGTGATTGGGGATTTGATTTGAAGTTAAAATATACAAGGATTTAGTATGACTTTAGTATCGGTATCTTTTCAAGATGGAAGGATTCACCTTTCGAACCTTAGAGGAAGAAGATCGAAACGTGTTATTTTAAAAATGCCGGGAATTTGCTCTCTAGCAAGAACGCAGTTTCATTCATAGTCTCATTTCGAGGAAGAAAAATACTGCTATGTGAATAAGAGGGTTTAACACATATACAAATAAATCAGATGAAATCAATTCATGTATGGGCAGAATTTCTGTAGATGTGTTTAATGAGCATGGCATGCAGGGAGAGGCTGAAGCAGGCAAAAGGAAGGTACTGTGATCTGTGTAATTTTGAACTTCCGTTGATTGCTCCTTGATCCATTTTATCGCGCTGGTTCTCTCTCCTCCTCTTCTTCTTTTTCGCGGTGAGAACAGCACGCTTGTTGTTCCTTCCTGCCTCTGCAGCAGCTATTTCATTTCTTCTTTATATTTTCTTTTCTAGTAATACTGTCGTTATTCTTGATCCATTGCCACGGTTAAGGCATCTCCACCGTCTTCATTGCTCACCTGGCCGACATATACGCTCTCTCTCTCTCTCTCTCTCTCTCTCTCTGCCCGTGGTCTTTGTATTCAATATTCGACCAAGATTTTCTCCTCAGCCATCAACCTTTTTCTGTTGTTGGGATAAGAGTTCTTTCCTTCCCTCCTCGGCCAATCTAACAAGAGATCATTCCATTCTGTCTTCATTCTTTCTTTGTGGCAATAATTGCTTTCTTGCTGACGCTATTTTTTGCAGTTTCTCCTTTCCGTTGAGTTTTTTTTGTGTATTCATGTTTTTCATATGGTTTTCCACCGTTCGACAACTAATACTTGCTTTTTCGTGTTTTTTTCCGTTTAATCCATAGACTTCCTTAGGCACTTCAGCTATGTGCATTTCACTATTGTCTTTCCCATTCTTCTACTTTTAGTTCTGTTACCATTTTCTGTCGTTTTAGTCCTTTCGTTACAACCTTTTCTTTGCTAAGTGCTTTCTTAACCACAGCAAACGATTCTTTATAATTATTCTTACTCATCAGATCATTATGCCCTGTATCCTGTTATACTGATCATGGGGGGGAGGGGGGTTTCGTGTTCGTATTGCTATTTTCTTTTCGTGAAATTTCCGTCGTCATGGTATTCTGACGCTAAAGTATATATAAAGGATATTTTTCGTTCATGCAGTGGTCATGGAAATGTAACGTTCATTTGACCAAGCATTTGCAGTTGTACAAAGTGGACACCGTAGCTTTGTGGTATAGCAAACGGTCCATGATATATAGAAAGAGAGACTATAATATATTGAGAGAGAGGGGTTGAGGGAATTCCTTCATAGAGAGAGAAGAGAAAGAGAAAGAGAGAGAGAGAGAGAGAGAGCCCTCCTACGACAGCAATAAGAAGAATAGAGCCAATAAGCAAAGGTCTCCTTCAGGAGATGACGCCAAGACCCGGCGATTAATCTCTGAGCAACGCCCTTTGGGGAGGGGGAACCTCAGGCGTCGTATACAGTACATAAGTTGCTGTATTGTTTCTCATTTGCCGTCCCTCCTGACTCGCATTTCAGGTATTGCTTCTCATTTGTCTCGTCCAGACGACTGTTGAATTTTATTATTATTTATTATTATTATTATTATTATTATTATTATTATTATTATTACTACAAGGTGGACAGTTATTTATGACAGGAAAGCTGGACTGATGTCTTGGTGGGTCGAATTTTCATGGGTCAGCTTCGAGGAAGCAAGAATGGGGGTAAAAGTAAAAGGCTAAAAAGTGGGCGTAGCAGCTAGGGGCCGAATGGACGCTGCAAACTCCCTTTAGTAATGCCTACAGTGCACCACGTGAGGTACATTGATGGCACTACCCAACCACAGGGTGGTTAGTTCCATTCCTAAAGGGATATAAAACGAAGTCATAAATCATTCCGTTCCTTAACTTATGAAATCTAAGATGTGAATGAAGTCTTCATAACTTGGTTTCGTAATACCTAAACGCTTCAGAATACTTCTTCCTTCAAAGATGCATTGATTCAATGACAAGTATTCTGATATGAAACTTAATTCCTAGAAGAAAATACAAAATGCTAATCTTCATAAATACACAAATATTATTTATTGTCAACTCTATAATATTCTTTGACATAAAACCGAATCGTTCATTTGGCGTCCCATGTCGAAAAATGATAATTTTTTGCTAATCCTATTAATTGAATCGCATTAACACCGCTAAAATGGTCCTAATTCCGATGAATATTCATCATTTTTGTCAGAACAAACATTTTCGGAGTTCGCGAGATATAACTGGACACCAAAACAACATCGGGAAGTTTATTCTTCGATACTAAATGCCAAGAGGAAATGTTGCGTTTGACACGAAGCCTTTTGTTTGTTGACAAAGTGAGGAAGAACCAGAAGAATGTCAGCGTAACTAAGGAGACGTTTTTCTCGAGAGAATTTAGGGGAAGCAGAATGTCCCATAGAGAATGCGTTGGAAGGAACCTCACTTAAATAACTCTTCATTATTATTATTATCAGACATTTAATGATGTGATTTGGTCTTTATGTTGAAGAATGAATTAGGAATTGTTACAGGCTTAGAATTAGAGGATTAAATTCTCTCTGGATTCCCGTGCGTTTTTCTGTTTCAGTAATTTATACACGTACACACACACACACACACAACATTTATACATATATATACATATATATTATATATATATATATATATATATATATATATATATATATATATATATATATATATATATATATATATATATATATATATATATATATATATATATATATTTGTTTTTTAATGGCGATTTAATTTGAGATATTCTCTGTGAGACATGTAGCAACAATTTAAGGTAATTTAGCCTTGTGATTCTGAGTTCGGTCCCAGGAAAACGTAAATCATGGAAATTTCATATGAGCGTAGGGCTCTTGTTACTGAGGAAATACGTAAAACACGTGGGCAAATTTAAAGGATGTATTTACATAAATGACATTTTTCGGAATGCCACAATGCAAGTAGATTATTGATCCTGAATTATTCCTCAGGGGTGGATGAATGAAACTGGGGTTTCCAGCCACAGTCCTAGAAGCTTCCACGAAATAGGGTCCTCTGAAATGAGAGATATGCACATTTCGCCAGTAATGAAAACAGACAAGGATAATGAATTCGAAGCTGCACTGGGGTGCCAAACAGCTTCACGATATATGGTATATTTTTGTCACTGCCGACACTCGAAGAGCACGGACATTTGACAAGAGCAATATCGGTGATTATGGCTCACTCTTTAAGTAAATTTACGCAGTGGGGAGAAGACAAAAGCGTGACTGACTGGGGTCTTCCACAATAAGACAGGTTCAGCGTTAAGTTGTCCATGGATGACTTGCGATTTCCGAGGGCGAGTTTCTTCACGTGTTAGGATGCGGGGCGATGCGTGGGAATTTCACGAAGGGCCGGGCAATAAAATAAAAAATAAATAGGTCAAATAGCGAAAATTTGGCTTGCGGTTTGAAAATTATACTCAATAAAGGGCCACGTGGTTCTAAGGGCACTGCCAACAGGTTTTTTGGTTTTACTCCCCCAGTCCAGTTTTGGTGTGAAAAAAGAAATGATTTTATCTCTCCTTGGGCAGGGGGGCGTCAGAACATAAGTTGAGTCATGTCACTGATTAGTTGTGCCTGTAAGAAAACGACCAGACAGAGATCACTTTTGCCTCGAAGAAAGATCTGCTTAAAATGGCCTTAATCCGTTTTTAAACCAGTGTATTCTGATATATAAGTCTCGATAGGCAGATGTGTCTATCGATCGATTTTGGCAGTAAATGAAAACAACAGAACAAACAACAACAACAAAGAGGGAGGCAATTTGCTAGCTTGATCTTTTAATCATAATAATATATATATATATTATATGTATATATATTATATATATATATATATATATATATATATATATATATATATATATATATATATATATATATATATATATATATAATTAATAGCCACAATGCCCTCTTAACTTTCTCGAATTCTTGCGGTCAGGTGGACAATGGTACCTCGTTCTGATTGGGGGATCCGGGTTCGTTTCCCGCTACCGGACATCAGAACTTCTTCATATTTCTTGCACTTGGATCTTAAGGCTTTGTAGTGACAAGCGTATCTAAGAAAACGAGAAGAATTCGGGATATACACACACACACACACATATATATAGGTATACTTTTTTTGTCACTTAGCCTATACACACATGACAAATATGGAGCAATAATTACGTTTAATATCCATTTAACTATACTTCTGGAATAAGTTACACCCAGTGAGAATTATAAACAAGCGCTTTGTCCCCTGCAGGATTCGAATTGTTGCCTGGTTAAGAAATAATGATAATCGTGGGACTAAGTCTGTCGCATAATTTGGAAGGTGTAGGTGTTTCCTGCCATAGGGTTTGTACGTTACTATAAAGAGATCCCAAATTATGATCACCTGGGATTAGGGCGAGGTGGGTGGTGGCACCGAATACTTCATGGGCGGTCTCTTTGATGCCCATAGAAGGAGAAGAGAGAATACGAGATAAATGAGGAGAAGAAGGAATGCATGGTAAAATACAGACAAAAAAGCAAATAAATAGATAAGAAAATTTTTCAACAAATTGAGTGAGAACGACCATTACTCAATACAGGTCAGGATTCGCTGTACATTTTATTGATTTTCATTTCCGTTAGTTTTGGAAAGAGAAAAAAGGAACAGGTCCCGTATTTCATTCTGTTTTGCGTCAGAACGAAGTTATGAAACCACTTGGGGTCCCTCAGGTGCCTTCAAAGACACCAAATGGAATCAATATATTTTTTCAGAACTGAAATCGTCTTTCTTTGCTATTCTTTGGAATCAAAGATTCCCGCTGTCCATTTCTGCTTCACATTTTTGTTTTTTGATACGTCAAGAAAAAATGCGATTGTCAAGGCCTACATATATATATATATATATATATATGACGCGATTATATATACATATATACATATATATATATATATATATATATATATATATATATATATATATATATATATATATATATATATATATATATATATATATATTATATATATATATATATGTATTATATATATACATATATATATATATATATCTTTTTATCTTATACTGAAGTATCGACTTGCTATTGATATACAGCATTGCATTAGCATTTGCCGCATGAGAAATATATTTTTGTGATACCTGTTTACACACATGCAAACACAAACACACACACACACACACACACACACACACATCATCCTCTAACTTGTATCAGCCTTTAGAGTCATTAAGTTACCTCAAACTCGTCTAGAAAACATTAAATAGTCTAAACTGATGAACACGCTTCTAAACAAATAAAAAAAGTTATCTTTTTTATTTAAAATTTTAGTTTCTTTTTCATCCAATTATAAAAAAGTATGTCTTCCTTATCCTTTCATCAATTATTCTTCTTACTGTACGATGATATAAGAAATATTTCGTGCGACCCTTGACCCTGACCTTGTATAAATTCTTTCTGCACTTTGTCTGTTTTCTAAAGATTGTCTTTTTGCATAAAATATTTCTGTAAATAAAATTCTTATGAGAAAAATATCTGTATTCAGCTTTGGAATCACCTGTCAGGCAACGTCTTCCCACATTTATATTTATGACATACCAAGTCCTCGAATTTCTCTGCGCTTCGAGAACCACCTCCTTCTCTCCCATGCTAAACTTTGGAACTCGAATCTCGGTTCTGTGTTCCCTAAATAATGTAACCTTCCATTTGACGTGTTGTTTTTCATTCTGGGTTCTTCTATGCCTTTGTTGATGAGAGAGAGAGAGAGAGAGAGAGAGAGAGAGAGAGAGAGAGAGAGAGAGAGAGAGAGAATTATCAGAGCCTGCGACAAGGTTTTGTTAACTTACCCCACTCATCTAGATCATTAGAGAGAGAGAGAGAGAGAGAGAGAGAGAGAGAGAGAGAGAGAGAGAGAGAGAGAGGATGATGACCAAACGCCATCTTGTGAGGAAGTGTGAAAGTTGCGCAATTCCTCTCCTCCTCTCTCTCTCCCACCTCAGAAATTCAATTCCCCTGAGCAATTGACTTGAACGATCCTTAAGTCCAATCGAGTTAATGATAAAAGAGAGAGAGAGAGAGAGAGAGAGAGAGAGAGAGAGAGAGAGAGAAAGATCTGTTCCTTCCTAAACCTAATTTTATTCTGAGCCTTTTTATCTCCAGAGAGCCAGGCGAGGAATGTCAGTCTTCAGTTTGAAAGCCGCTCTGAGAAAGAGACTTTCATGGGACGATTTTCTGCCATTGTCATCACTTTATTAGTATGGTAAAAAAAAAAAAAAAAAAGTGCCGAAGTTTCTTCGTCGCAATTAAGTTTTATGTACAGCGTATAGTGCTGTATGAAACTTTCAGCAACGACCCATGAAAATCTTAGCCAAGGCCCATGAAAATTTCAGCCACGGTCCGTTGGTGGCATGTGTTGTTGCCACCTACAGCGGTGCCAGACGCACGATCATGGCTAACTTTAACGTTAAATAAAATTAAAACTACTGAGGCTAGGGGGCTGCAATTTGGTAGGTTTGATGACAGGAGGATGGATGATCAACATACCAATTTGCAGCCCTCTTGCCTCAGTAGTTTTTAAGATTTGAGGCAGACAGAAAAAGTGCGGAAGGACAGACAAATAGGCATCTTTATAATAGTGTTCTTTTACAGAAAACTAAAAGCAGACCCTCCTTTAAACATGTCCTGTTAAACAGGATGGCTGTGAGGTAATCCCCTAAATTCTTTGACATAAGTTACCAATACAAATCAAGATGAGTCTCCTGTGCAGAAAACATCACCCACCTTTGTTTGATTACCCCACAAATAAATCTTCAGAACAGAGAATCTCATCTGTATCCCGAAGCGGAAGGAGAATTTAACGAGAGAAAAAAAAAAAAAAAAAAGAGGCGATCCATTTTTGTTTCTTCCGTCGTTAAGAGAAGAATAATAAAGAAGAATAATGATTCGTCTCGGTCGTTGGCGCTGCAGTTAATGACCATCGCGTCTTTTCTTAGTTTCTTCCTTTTGTGCTGCTTAGCCATTCCGTGTTTAGTGTCTTCATTCTTTTATGCTGATTACCCTCGACACACACATAGATTATAAAATGAAAATAAAAAGTAAGTGCAAAAACGAAAAAAAAAAGACCAAAAATCCACTGGATCTGATAATGAATTCGTGAGTTCTAACACAATTGCCTTTGTGAGAGGCTGATGGAGACATTCCCGGGATAAAAGCTAGAAAAAAAAGGTGTAATGCTTCGTAACGGACTTGACTTCCTCTTCCACCCAGATGGATTCTGCCATTTTTCTGTTTTTCCTCTCTCGAGTAATGTATCGGAAACAATAGGATCCTTTTAGCCTGAAATGTTCATCTGAATATCTTCACCACAGATCCTGCATTTGACTGCACACTATTCTAAATACAGGTGTTGTTTAACTTTTATTTTCTATTCACTATTTTCTCTATGAAATCATATGCGACATACTCTCTCTTTCTGTGTCGTTTTAAAGATATTGTTTCGAATTCTATATTTAATATGACGGTTAGGTATTTACAAATCGGATTAGTTGGAATTTCGAAGAGGAACGTAAGGCAAAACCAGCAAACTGGTAAAGCAAAGGAAACCAGTGAAATATCACTTTCCAATTATTTATATATTAAAGAATCTTTTCATATCTATAATTGTTTTTATGACGTTAATCATATATATATATATATATATATATATATATATATATATATATATATATATATATATATATATATATATATATATATATATATATATATATATATATATATATATATATATATATATATATATATATATATATATATATATATATATATATATATATATATATATATATATATATATATATATATATATATATATATATATATATATATATAATATATATATATATATATATATATATATATATATATATATATATATATATATTATAATTAGCAAGAACTCGCTAGAAAATTGCTCCCTCCTTTTTTTTTCTTTTTTCTCGTTTACTGTCTGCCGATCGATCGATAGACATATCTCTCTATCGACATGCGTGCCTACTTATCTATCAGCCGGAGCTGGACCAGGGGTTGCACGGTCAGAATACAAGGGATTAAAACCAATTGTAGTCCACTCCCTTTAAGTAGATAATTCCTTATTCGAGGCAAAAAGATTCTTTTCAGGCAACCTGACCCCCGCCCCAGAATAGACATCACCTGGAAATGACTTACCTCCTGTGTGCCTGGACATAAATAAAGCGACAAGCAGACCAGGGCTCGGCCTCAGACGCGCGCGCTGGACGACATGGGTTAAAGACCAGACGGACACACTCACCGCCACGCCCTTGGCTGGACGATTTTAGCCCACGACTTCTCCATCTAACCACGTGGCCTTTCACAGTTTTTTTACCTTCGTTTTCAACCACCAACCATGTGTTCCCTTCGCTGCTGGCCCGATTGATAAACTTTCGTGAAGTTCCCACGTGTTTTCGACGTTGAAGCCCCTGCATCCTACCACGTGGAAGATTGCATTCGCCCTCGGAAATCAGAAGTCATCCACGGACCGCCTTCTGTGCTGAAACCAAATCTCCCTTACGGTAAAGTGCTCTGAAGACGTCCATTCAGTCATGCTTTTCCTCGTAAAATTTACTTAATTAGAGTGCCAGTAATCACCGAATCTCTTGTCAAATTTCCGTTCTCGTAAGTAAGTGTAGTGCTAAGCCATTATTAATTCATCGAAGTGGCACCCTTAGTGCAGCTTCAATTCATTATCCTTTGTCTGTTTTCATTACTGGCGTATAATGTATGTATCTCTCATTTCAGAGGGCCCTATAGTGTGGAATCTTCTCAGACTGTGTTGGAATCCCCTTTCAATAATTTAATTGCATTTCTCTTTCCCGTACTAATGTTCTTTATGTAAATATACTCCTGTAAGAGCGTTTACGTAATATTTCCCTTCAGCCTTACGCTCATTATGAAATTCCCCCTTTTTTCTCTTGTTTTATGTTTCCCTGGACCCAATAAGTCAGAATCACAAGGCCAAGGTATCTGTATAAATTATATAAGAAAATATCTCAAACCAGATTTCAGGAGAAACATAAATATATATATATATATATATATATATATATATATATATATATATATATATATATATATATATATATATATATATATATATATATATATAATGCATTTTTATCATACACAATTGTTCTGTGCATTAGTAGAATTACTGAAAGGACCTCATTCAAACTGGATGGCATCTAATGGAGTATTTATTCAGAAAAAGTTACAAGCTTTCTTGGACAAACAGTCCACATCATCAAGTATCCTTGATAATGTGGACCGTTTGTGAAACATCTTTATGAATAAATACTCCATGTACCGTCCAGTTTGAATAGTATATATATATATATATATATATATATATATATATATATATATATATATATATATATATATATATATATATATCTATATATATAGTAAATATTGTGCAGTAGTAAATTACTGAAAGGACCTCATTCAAACTGGATGGCATCTAATGGAGTATTTATTCAGAAAAAGTTACAAGCTTTCTTGGACAACAGTCCACATCATCAAGTATCCTTGATAATGTGGAACTTTTGAATAAATTTATATATATATATATATATAATATATATATATATATATATATATATATATATATATATATATATATAATATATAGTAAATATCCTTTTGTATTCGTCCAGAAAAGTGAACTGTCAAATAAAAGATTCAGTCGCCTGAGAAAAACGCCGTAATTATGACTGCTGTTTATAGAGGCATCGATAATGTTAGCAAATATAGTTTTATAAAGTCTCTTGGGAGAGACAGTATCATATTTATAAAATAATAAGGAAATTAATGATTGATTTTGCTACTGAGATCGCTAATACGCAGCTAAAAGATGGGATTTCACTCATCACTTCTAGTTACTCATGTTGATGGAGTTACTGTAGGTCTTTTTATGAACGAGAGAAGATAAAATGTTTGAATCAGTTTCTTTTTCTGCTTCTTTTATTGGAAAACACCGAACAAAATCGCTAATTCTTTGGGCATTAATGATTGTGCAGTATTAGCATCACTGTTCAAGAACGATTAATTTGGAAAGTCTTTAAAATCATAATTTATATCAGCTTCCGTAAGGACCTCCCAAGATTTCAGGAGTCCTGATGTCTTACAGAGACATCAGCCTTTCTCAAGTATGAATTTATTCTTCCTCTGTCGTTTCCTGCAAGCAAGGAAACAGTCTGAGAACAGAGCAGAAAGATATGAAGCGTAAAATCATTCAGAATTCGAAGACTGCTTTTGTTTTTCTAAACTCTTAGTTCGGCGACATTTTATCAAGGTAATAAAAAAAATGCCAAGTGTTTGGCCCTGATCCAAGGCTGATTGAAGGAGCAACTGATTCTTAATAAAAATTGTTAATTTATGAGCTCCAAGAACTAACAGATATTCATTCGCAATGCGAAAGATGAGGGTTAGAATCCATGCATTAAATAATGCCAAAAAATACCAGAAGTCTTTGCTCATGATTCCCATTTTGATTTTCCTAAATCTTCTAGGGACAATTGCAATCTCTCCCTTTCTTCAATGGCTGACGAATTCCGAGAGAAAGTAAAAGAGAAAGAGAAGAGAGAAGACGCCAAACCATCCAAAAAGATAGATATTATATAAATTCCAGTTCGCGAGAAGGAAGATTTATATCTACAAACAAAAACCAAAAGCAAGAATTATCAGAAGCCTTGCAATATTCCCTAAGTGAATAATTCCCTGTACCAACTAAGTTCTGTTTACCTGTTGAGGGAGGGGGAGAGACACACTTTGAAGTATGAGCAAACAGAGGTTACTGATGCCCCTGGGAAGTAAATGGACGATGTAAACATCTCCTTATTCGTATTTGATGGGTTACCTTCGTGTTCCCAAATCCCAGCAACCGGAAACTTATAGATTTTTGGAAACGATGTTAATGATATGCAAATTGTTTGTATAATGATGAATGAAAATAAAAAGTAGATAATTCTATGAAAATGTGAATGAACCAGTAATTGATAAAGCACACTGCTCGAATTATTATTAAGTGATCTTCCCTCCAAAGAAAAAAGGAATCAGAAAAAGAGAGAAACTTTCGTATCAAATAAGCTATGCTGATGCAGCTATCATTTTTAATGAAACATGTTTACCAGAGGTCACCTTCCTAAGTATTATTATTATTATTATTATTATTATTATTATTATTATTATTATTATTATTATTATTATTATTATTATTATTATTGTTGTTGTTGTTTTTGTTGTTCTGTGTCACTTCCCTTGTACAGCATAAACTAGCAGATTAGAATAAACTACAGAAGAGAATTGAACCACAAGACCCAGGTGTTTTCTGAGAATTCGATTCCATTTGCATGAATTAAATTCCAATATACAGAAGATTACAGTCTATAGAGCTCCTGCCTGTATATCGTGAATATGCTACACAAAGCAACCCAATTTTAGTCAAATTAGAAAACAAATATTTTTTACAAAAAAATTATGCAATGATTGTTTTTCCCTTATTGCAAAGCTTGACTTTTTTCTTGTATTGGAAGCAATAGATAATTAACATGAGCTTTTTCATCGACAAAAACTTTTTTGAGCAAAATTATCTGTGTAGAAGAGGAGGAGGTGCATTCCTTGATTTTCATATTATCTTATCTCATCCTAAAATATTTAGCTCATAGTTATTCACATCGGAGATGTTCAGTTTCTCGCTTCGGCTTTATTGCAAAATTACTGTGTATTGCAATTTAACTGTACTGGAATACAAATGCAATTTCTGTCACAGCACAAAAGCTAGAAATGCCTTGTTAAATTGGTATGAATTTAATTTCTGCTTTTATTTTTTATTGAAAGGGTTTTTAATCAAGGTTTTCTGTTGTTCACGTTCATTCATCATGGAAAATCTTTGTGTATTTTAGTTTCCTTGCAACAGAATGCGACCTACAGGCACTAAAAAAAAAAAAATAATAAATAAAATAATGATAAGAGCTCCCCCTGTTTTTGCCTTCAAAATAAGCCAAGATGTGTTTTTAATTTTCCTTATAAGCTGTCTCTCTGTATCTAATGATGTGAAGTATTAAGAAATTCATCATCTTCCTTTCGAAATCTTGTAGAATTAAAGATGCTTTAATAATATATATATTTGTATATATATAGACATATATTTGTATATGTATATATATATATATATATATATATATATATATATATATATATATATATATATATATATATATATATATATATATATATATATATATATATATATATATATATAATATATATATATTGAGCTTCACATCTCAGCAAGGATAGATGAGGTTCAATTCTCTCATTACTATATGACATATAGATTATAATGTCACACATACACACACACACACACACACACACACATATATATATATATATATATATATATATATATATATATATATATATATATATATATATATATATATATATATATATATATATATGTATATATATGTATATAATACACACATTAGTTCATACATACAGAGAAACTCATTACTGATGTACAGCAGTGCCTTCATTTTCAAATTCCAAGCCAAAAAGAAACAGACCTACATTTTTTATAGAAATAATTACGTCATACATTTTAATACTTTTGTTAATAACCTTGATTAAAGACACCCTCCACTTAGAAACAATCAGGCTATTCAGTGCAAACGAAAATAAATTTTTACACGAGAGAAAAATGTTAAATCCATTCCTGGCGAAAGAAGAGAGAAGAAGAAGTAGTAGTTCCTGGCCAAAGTGAGGTTTGTTGATCGTTTCCGCTCTCCTCGGCTTAACTGTTTCCGAGTTGGAAATTGTAAAATCAGTTCTGGGCTGAAGAAGCGAAGAGGCTGCGGGGGAACTCCTAAAGGTGTCAATATAATTTCATGTTAACTTCAAGTTCGTTTTGTTTATGTTGTGTCTGACTTACGCTGCCTCCTGCTCTTGGTTCTGTAACTTTGAGTTTCGATATTCACGTTGTTGGAAATTGAATATATGATATGAATTAGGATTTTCATTATATAGTGTGGTATTTATATCATCAACGGCTTCTTGTATTCAAGAGTAACTCTTTGGAAAGTCACGTACTTTTTTTTTGTTTTATTGCCAATTAGCTCGAGTTGTTCATTATTATTATTATTATTATTATTATTATTATTATTATTATTATTATTATTATTATTATTAACCTTGTTGGAGAAGGAGAATGCTACAAGCTCGGCGTCGAACGCATCCAGGATAGGAAAGGAAATTGAGAAACGCATATAATAACAATAACTAAAGCAATATATCTTCATTTATGTTAGATTGAAAGTCGTACAAAAAGAGAAATTGTTGGATGCATCAGAGTTCATAGGGAGAGTATTGAATAAAAAACTAAACTGGAAACAAATCTATGTTTATAATAGTGTTCAGTCAAATGCAGGCATCTATGGTGAAGATATTCAGATGAATATTTCATGTTAAAAGGGTATTATAGTTTCCGATACATTGCCAACGAAAAAAACAGAAAATGTCTTTTCATATCAGACATGACCTCACCTCTCACTCGAATCTGTCTGGAAGAGGAGGTCAAGTCCATTACAGAGTTTTTTGGGGGTGAAATGATGCAGCTTATAACTTTTATCCCGGGAATGTATCCATCAGCCTCTCTCAAAGGGAAATGTGTTAGAACTCACGAATTCATTATCAGCCTCGGTGGATAGTTTGTACTTTGTTTTCTTTTCTGCATCTATTTTTTTACTTTTATTTTGTCATTTATGTTTGTGAATGTGCTTGAGAATCTACGGGACATGTCAAAACTGTGAGACCTCCGGAATATCCGAAATATCTTCATTTGTAGAGATGAATATTTTTCTCTCTTTTTAAAATTCCAAAACTCACCGATTCCCCCTCCCAACTCCCAAAGCCCCTGCGCCCCCGTCTGTCGACTACGAGACCTCACCTCTTCAGGTGTGGCACTCTTGCGTGAAATTCCAGAAAAAAATACATAAAGAAGGGAAAAAATCAGTGCTTGTCAATGCTTCTCCGGAGTTCTTTGCACGACCTTCTTCGGAAGACCTCCTTTGCATGTTGCAGGGATGCATTGCAATACTTCCTTCTTTCTTTTTTAAGGTGATGTATTTTAACATAGTTGTCTGCCTTCTTTTTTTATTTTGAAGCTAATTTGATTTTAGCTTAAATGTCTGAGTTTTTTTTTTTTTGTCTTTTCATCCTTTTTTGCGTTTTTGTATACGAACGGTATATAATCCAAGCACTCTCTCTCTCTCTCTCTCTCTCTCTGGACTCCGAGTCCCAAACAAGACGAAGTGGAAAGGAAGATATGATCTTGTTCCGCAAAATCCAGAAGAGCCTCTTGTGTTAAAAGGTCTTTTCTTCCTGGCTGAAGTCTTCTCAATGCGACAGGTCTTTTGTTCTCTCTAACTAAACTAGAGGTCCTGTGTCACTGCAATAACCACAATGGCCTCTTTAGTTCTCGATTTCTTAACTCTCTAGTTCAGGTGGTCTTTTATTCTTGGTCGGGTATCCTCCAGTTTGAAAAGGTCTTTTATTTCCTGTGACAAGTCTCCCTGGGGGTCTTATTTCTGAGGCTTATGCCTGGGAGCCTTACGGATGTTGATGTTCGCATAGCTTTAGGTAACGCTATAATACTACATCAAACGTCATAATCAGTTCTCTACAACAGTTTCCTTACGTGATATTTTGCACTTGTCATCTTTATCTGTTTTTGAAATCCACCTTTGATTCAGCTCTCTCTCTCTCTCTCTCTCTCTCTCTCTCTCTCTCTCTCTCTCTCTCTCTCTCTCTCTCTCTCTCTCTCTCTCCAGCTGAACGTGGAGTTTGAGGAACCGCCTGTGGTCAGTGAATCCCGCCAATGGAAAGTTGATCGAGACTTAATTAGGCAAAGGTTCCTCAGAAGTTTCGAACCCGACGAAGCAGATGTGCAGGAGAGGAAGTTAGAGAGGGCGCTAATGATGGTAATTAGCGCATGGAATAAAGAATGAGAAGAACAGGGAGCAAGAAGGGGAAGAATAGAAGAGGAAGAGGGAGGAAATGACGGGTAGAAGGAAGACGAGGAAGAAAATATTAGCAGGAGGAGTGCCATGGGTGACAGAAGAAAAAGAGGGAAGAATTGAACATTTACCAAAATTGAGGAAGGTGATTAAAAATAAAAAAAAAGTAAAAATCCGCCGAAAATTCTTCGGCGCAACTGAGTTTTCTGTGCCTCGTATAATACTGTATGAACTTTCAGCCACGGCCCATGAAACTCTTAGCCGTGGCCCATGAAACTCAGCCACGGTCTGGTGGTTGCCTCAGCCACGGCCCATGAAACTCAGCCACGGTCGGGTGGTGGCCTTTGTTGTTGGTACCTATATCGGTGCCAGAAGTACGATTATGGGTAACTTTAACCTTGAAGAGAATAAAAACTACTGAGAAGGCTAGAGGGCTGCAATTGGTACGTTTGATGATTGGAGGGTGCATGGATGATCACATACCAGTTTGCAGCCCGCTAGCCTCAGTGGTTTTTAAGATCCGAGGGCGGACAGAAGAAGTGCGGACAAAGCGGGCACAGTTTTCTTTTACAGCAAATGAAAAGGTCATCAAGGTTACTTAGAGTCATTACTGGCAAAGGTTATTTTTTTCTTTTCAAAACTCTCGTTTTCTTGTTTCTGTTGGAGTGGGGAAAATTTTGTTTATTATCAAGGTTATATGTTGCTTCAAATATGGGTGCAATTGTAATAGTGATAATAATTTATTATTATTATTATTATTATTATTATTATTATTATTATTATTATTATTATATATTCAAATAGTATATTTTGTAAATATTAGTGTAACAACAACAACAACAACAATAATAATAATAATAATAATAATAATAATAATAATAATAATAATAATAATAATAATATCAATTATTATTATTATTATTATTATTATTATTATTATTATTATTATTATTATATGTATATATATATATATAATATATATATATATATATATATATATATATATATATATATATATATATATATATATATATATATATATATATAAAAATATTAGTGTAATAATAATATAATAATAATAATAATAATAATAATAATAATAATAATAATAATAATAATAATAATAATAAAGCTTATGATAACAGTTGTTGTTATTGTTAGAAATACATGTCTACATTCAAACGGATAAAAGGCAAGGTATTGCATAAAAAAGAATATATTCATATAACAATGACTGTTATTCACAGCTTACGTAAAGCCTAATGCAAGGATCAACAGAAGAAGCATGCAAAGCGCAAAGCCATGTCTCAGTTCCGGTAAAAAAAAAAAAAAAAAAAAAAAATCGTTTTGAAGTAAGTTGAGCGTCTCAGGAACTCCAGAAGGCTGTACGATTTCCTAACTGTTTCCCACCATCACTTTCGTGTCTACTTCAGGAAGATTCGCTTTCCGTAATGATTTGAGTTTCGTTTCGATTTATTGAATATGTAAGGATGGATACTGGGCAATATTTTTAAGTTTTATCAGAAAGATACGTTTTAGTTTTCTGTAAAAGAAAACTATTATGGAGATGCCTATTTGTCTGTCCGTCCGCACTTTTTCTGTCCGCCCTCAGATCTTCAAAACTCCTGAGGCTAGAGGGCTGCAAATTGGTATGTTGATCATCCACCCCCAATCATCAAACATACCAAATTGCAGCCCTCTAGCCTCCTCAGTAGTTTATAGTTTATTTTATTTAAGGTTAAAGTTAGCCATGATCGTGCGTCTGGCACCTCTATAGGTGCCAACAACACAGTCCACCACCGGGCCGTGGGTGAAAGTTTCATGGGCCGAGGCTGAGAGTTTCATACAGCATTATACGCTATGCAGAAAACTCGATTGCACTGAAGAAACATAAGGCGGATTTTTTACTTATTATGATTTGCATTTCATTTAGATTTACTGAATACGTAAGTGTGGATAGTGGGCAATATTTTAAAACCAAAATGGCGCTGTTAATGCCTTCATAAACAAGATATTTTCCCAGCTGTTGCCAGCTTTAGACTCACCACATCAATTAGAAGTTTCTTCCGCCGAACCTTCCATTCACTTTATTTCCTTTTTAACAATGTAACACAACTCTCTCATCTGGTCCCATTACGAACAAGACACCACACAAACTCCTGATCGAGATTTGCAGTAACAGAAAGGCACAGAAAGCCCAAATCATTCCCAAAATTTTGAATTTCTTCAGAGGGAATCGTCACAAAAGAGCCACTCGTCTTTGATCAAGATTCCAGATTCCTGGAGGAGGAAGAATCATTGACCTTATTCACTGGAGGATAAAACCAGAAAGAAAAACCCCCAAAGAAATGAACAGTTCCTTCCAGCTGCCTTCGTCATCAACCAATAATAGCTTTTGAAAGGAGAAGGATTTACTATTATTATTCTTGGGACCTTTTGTGAGAGGCGCCGTCGTTGTCAAGGGAACTATTCCTTTTTTCTTCTTCTTCTTCTTCTTTTTCCGTCAAGATTTTTTCTCCAAGAAGGAGAAATGAAGTGGTGGCAGAGGACACAAGAGTTTGGAAACTTTATTATTATTATTATTATTATTATTATTATTATTATTATTATTATTATTATTATTATTATTATTATAGAGAACTTGAACACCGTTGTCAATGAAATTATTTTTTTCTTTTTCTGTTGCGCTTCGTTTTCCAAGAAGGAGAAATGAAGTTGTGGAATGAGAGGGAACGAGAGAGAGACCAGATAAGCATCTATAAACTTTGTTATTATTATTATTATTATTATTATTATTATTATTATTATTATTATTATTATTATTATTATTATTATTATTATTATTATTATTATTATTATTATTATTTACGGCAGTTAGTTGATATAGAGTTTTCTCTATTCGTCTCCCAATCTTCTTTTCATGAGCGTGTAGATGGTGTCTGAAGTTTCCTAAGGACATATATATATTACCTCTAAGAGGTAATATAAAGTTTTCCTGTTGTCTTAGTTTAATTACCTCTAAGAAGTAATATAAAATTTTCATGTTTTCTAAGGTTCTATTAGTCTAAGAGGTAATATAAAGTTTTCCTGTTGTTTCAGTTTTATTACCTCTAAGAGGTAATATAAAGTTTTCCTGTTGTCTTTATTACCTCTAAGGGGTAATGTAAATTTACCTATTGTCTTAGTTTTATTACCTCTAAGAAGTAATATAAAGTTTTTCTGTTGGCTTAGTTAAACCAAGACAACAGGAAAACTTTATATATACAGTATATGCCCTTAGGAAGTTTCAGACACCATCTGCGCGATCTACGCGCTGATGAGAAGAAGATTGGAAGACGAATAGAGAAGACTATGTATCAGTTGAATGCTGTAGAAACAGCCATTATTATTATTATTATTATTATTATTATTATTATTATTATTATTATTATTATTATTATTAGTAAATTATAGTAAACATTCCAGCTTTCCAGAATCACTTACTGCAACTTAATACGTCTCAGAACTTTCTTTATCGTAATCATCCTGACTTAACATGATTGATTGATTGATTTCCCAAAATTGGCACCAAAACAACAACGGCTGTAGTCATTGATGACTGATGTATAATATTATATTCACTGCCAAAAATTTAGTAAAAGTGAAATACAAGTATTTTTTATAAATATGGGCTCGAAAGTAAGACAGCATTCGTCAACCTCCTTTTCACCCTTAGTTTGAAAAGTGTTCAAGTACATGAAAATTATTATTGAAAAGTGTGTTTATAATAGAAAAATCAATTTAAAACACTGAATCAAGTGATTGCACTATAGATGAATAAGTTCCCTTTAAATTTTTATATTAATACAGATTGATTAAAAAAAAATAACAAGCAAGGTTACTGCAGCTAGATTACAACAACTGAGTTCTGCTGGAACAGAACTGAACGCTGATGCACTGTTGAATATGACGAGATATTTTTATTTTTCTACATCCAATAGTTTGGATGTACTGCTTCGTTGTATCTGCATGCTTTGATTTAACGTCTGATTGAAATGTCTTTGACGCAGCAGTTATCAAACTTACAAAAATGGTGAAAGTCGATATTTTTAGTCTGGGAGTCTGAGAGTCTAAAAGTCTGCAAGTGTGGAAGCCCAAAAGTCTGGTAGTCTGAGAGTCTAAAAATCTAGAAGTCTGTAATTCTAAAAGTCTGGAAGTCTGGAATTCAGAAAGTCTTAAAGTTTAAGGTAAATATTAAAATGTCTGTAACGTGGCAAAAATCAAACTATCGAAAAAAAAAAAAAAAAAAAAATAATATCTTGAGCTGGGAAAGTTTCAAACAGAAAAAAAAAAAAATTCTGCATTTATCAAATTCCCTTGTCGTTATTTCACCACTGTCCCCCTAGATATATATTCTGCATATATATTACATATTATATTGTTATTATATATATATCTGTCTTTCCCAGAGAGAGAGAGAGAGAGAGAGAGAGAGAGAGAGAGAGAGAGAGAGAGAGAGAGAGGGAGGGGAGGGGGGATAGCTCACTTTCCTAGCTATGATATATTTCCTTGCCGTCACCCTCTATAAGTACTATGTTTCTTTGTAAGTAAATACTTTTGATTTATATAATGTCAAGTATTTCTAAAGTAGCAGATTTAATCAAATCCAGTAACTTGAAAATGTCTCTCACCTATTAACAGTTCCACACAATACAGCCCTTTCGTGTTGTCATCCTAATGATTTTTTTAAATTAAACAACAAAGACATTTAATTTCCTCTCGATTTTTACAAACGTTTTGGAGACGTTTCCTGAACAAACGTTTGAGGAATTGAAGAAGTTGAGAGATATTTGTGGCTTCATATCAAACGAGTAGGTATGTAGTTTGTCAGCCAGTAACTGCCTTGTTCATAGACCTTAATAATAACGATAATAAAGTAGATCTGGAAGGGGAAATTGAGCAGTATATTCGTAAAAAGCAAAACCAGGAGATAGGCCACCAATACAGCTTGCAGGCCACAGACTCAATTCGTTTCCCGAATTCCTGATCACTCGATGACGACGTCCATCGTCGGCAAATTGGCTATCAGGAACTTTTCCCGTTCTCGAGGTGTGACTTAAGTCTGTGATCATTTCGAGGTTGTGATACTCTGGTCTGGAGTTGGAGGCTTCACTGAGAGAGAGAGAGAGAGAGAGAGAGAGAGAGAGAGAGAGAGAGAGAGAGAGAGAGAGATATTTGTATTTGAATTTTTATCTCATAAGTGAGATCTTTTCTTTCTATATTTCCCTTTACCTTCTCTTACTTCCTAATGAGCTCCATATTCTTTGGAAGCCTGAATTTCAAGTCAGTGGCTCCTTTGGTGGGCTTGTTCCATTTGAATAGGGTTCATCTTCTGAATAATAATAATAATAATAATAATAATAATAATAATAATAATAATAATAATAATAATAATAATAATAATAATAATAATATCTCCAACTAGAAAGTCATTGGCATGAAGTGTTTTCATAAGATGTGAAGACTTGGAACCACTTCTTAGACTCTCTGGGATTTCTTACTGATAGCTGTGATGTGCTTTTTTCTTTTCATTTATTATTTCAGATCTCGTGTCAAGCTGACAGCTATAATTCCCTACCCAGGGAATCATTTAGGTGAAAGCTAAAATATTCCCTTAACCAAAGTGACCACATCACAAATACAAAGGAGTACCAGCAGTTTATTCAAAATATTGCTAACGGGTATTTGCAGCGTCCCTTCGGCCCCTAGCTGTAGGCTACACTCAATTTAGCCTTTTACTTTACCTCCATTCTCTTCCTTCCTTCCTCCAGTCTTGCTGTCCAACATCTCTAACCATTACTTCTTAGTGCAGCTGTGGGGTTTTCTCCCAGTTCCACTTTTAGATCTTAATAATTTATCTCATTTATTTTTTGGATCTCTTTATTGTCTGTATGCTCAAGTATACATGTCAACATCACTTCTACTTCTACGTGTGCATATTCTGAGCTCATTTTCATACAGGACCTACAGATTATTCTTACAACCTTTATAAAAATAAAAAAGCTAACAAACTCCCCACCTTTGAAAAAACCTTCCTTGAAAACCCCCCACTTTCCCTTCCGCCTTTTTCACTCCATTCCCCCTTCAGGAATTCTCAACATTCGTGTGGCTCCCCCTCATTTTTCTCCAAATCCCAACCCACCAAAAGAGGCAGAAAAAAAAAAAATAAAATGTTAAAGAAGAGGACACCCTTGCTTTATTACGAAGTTTACTGCCATAATTTTATCTTATATTTGATAGATTTCTGTGATATGCTTAACTTACATCACTAGACTACAGAAGACTAGCGGACAATAGCAAATTTGAATTTGGTTGGGAAAAAGTTCAATTAACCTCTGCATATTTTAGAAATGTATACTTTGCAACAGCCCACCATGGCCCAAAGGTTGAGAACTACTGGCCTAATCTGACGAACTCTGAATCATCGTCCCAAGCAGATACGAAGTCCCTAAAAAAAAAAAATCTCAGCCGATCTCTCAGGGAAAGTTTGCGATACGAACGATGTCTTCAGCCACTTCGGGCAGAAACTGTCTTATCGCGGCCTCAAAATAAAGAAGTCGGTATTTATCATCGTATTTCTTCAAACTGCGCAACTCTTCAAACTGCGCAGTTATGGCTATTAGACATACTAGCTAGAATAATCATTCATGCTTTGCTATACGTAGAATGTAGATGAAATATAAAATATAAACTTTATTAATATAAAGTCAGGATTTCTCATCACATTTCTTAAAACTGAGCGGTCATAGCTATTAGATATATTAGTTAAAATCATCATTTATTCATCTACGTTTTGCTTCACGCAGAATATTGAAGAAATATAAACTAACTCTTTATCAATGCAAATCAAAATGAGATGAGAAATGTCTTCACAAGTCCAGCCAGAAAGTTCTCAAGTGTCAATCGCAACTTGATTTCACTCTGGGCAACATTCAGTTGCTACCAATCAGCTCCGGTTCAACGGAAGCGCTCTCGCTTATGTCATTCTTCTGTCATTCAATTCTGTCAGTATATAATATGTGTGTGTGTATGGAAAGAGAGAGAGAGAGAGAGAGAGAGAGAATCTTAACAACTTTAGTAGAATTACCGGTACAGTTAATGATAAACAATTACATTGTAATTTAGCATCTCCCAAACCCCCAACCCCCCATTCCCAACCTCCTCCCCCCAACGCCCACCCACCCACAAAACAACTGGAGTCTTCATAAATCTTCAAGAACCGAAGAAGAAGAAGATCTCTCTCTCTCTCTCTCTCTCTCTCTCTCTCTCTCTCTCTCTCTCTCTCTCTCTCTCTCTCCTGAGAACTGCAGAAAAGCGCGAATTATCTCCCCAAGTTGGGTCTTTTCTCTGCTTGGAAAATTACTTCCATGACATAACTCCGTTCGAATTTATATTTATATTCCCTCTCAAGTTTTCTCTGCATTAAGGATAGAATTGGGGTTTTCCTTCCATTATCCTTTTTTTGAAGTTTTTAGATTTCCTGTAAGTTCAAACGTTGTCGACTCGGAAGATAGCGAATTTTGAAACGATCTTTTTTTTTTTTTTACTTCCTCCTCTCAAGTCTTCTCTTCATTATGGGTAGAATTTGGTTTTTCCTCCCTTTATCCTTTTCTTTTAGTTCTCCTGTAAATCCAAATTCATTGCAGCAAAACAAGACTAAGAAAATAATATAAAACCACGAAGACTAAACAAAAATCTGAAGACTAGAGAAGAGAAGAGAAGCATTTCATTCTGAAAATGAACTTTTAGTTTTCTGTAAAAGAAAACTGTTATGGAGATCTATTTGCCTGTCTGTCCGCACTTTTTCTGTCCGCCCTCAGACCTTAAAAACTACTGAAGCTAGACAGCTGCAAATTGGTATGTTGATCATCCACCCTCCAACCATCAAACATACCAAAATACAGCCTTCTAGCCTCAGTAGTTTTGATTTTATTTAAGGTTAAAATTAACCATGATCGCGCGTCTGGCATCGCTATAGGATAGGCCACCACCGAGCCGTGGCTGAAAGTTTCATGGGCCGCGGGCGCTGTACAGAAAATTCGATTGCGCCGAAAAAGCTTCGGCGCAGTTGTTACTTTTTCTCAATTTTTTTTCCCTGACTTCCTCACCCTCTAATTCATATGCAAATGAGATGTTTTTCCACCATGATGAGAGTTTTCTCTCGTTGAGCGGTTGCAGTATTCTCTCTCTCTCTCTCTTAGTAGTTTGTTGGGGAGAGGGGGTAGGGAGAGAGATTTTGGGGGAGGGACCAGGGTCAACAATATCTTTGTAAACCTTCTGGGCAAAATAGCTTCCCTCTCTTCCAAAACCGCGTTCATTTCAATAAGAATATCACTCAATGACTTGTTAAGGCTGTTCTATGAAATATATTCAGTTGCTTAACAATTACTTACAAAGAATGTTGATTTTATCAGCATAAATATTAGTATAATAATGTTTGCGAAATCGAAGTCTATTGTTTTTTTTTACACATCAAGTTCAAGAATTATAGAAATCTATTGTAATTTATCACATCATAGATTTTTATTTGAGTCCGGTATAAAATGAGCTTCCTGAAGATCGAGTCGAAAATACATTCGTAACGATTTCTTTTTCAATTTAATCCGTCAGTGAGAAGAGTCATTATGTGCTGCTAACCTTTCGTAAGAATTGAGGTCAGGAACGTGGACTAAATTTGGAAATGATTTGCCCTTACGAAGAATATGACCCAACGACATAGGCTACTAAGGCTGTTCTATGAAATATTTTTAGTTTTATTGGCAGAGATGTTACAGCCACATCACGTTTTGATGAGAGCAGACTCATATTACATCTCACAAGTAACAGACCTAACGAATTTCAGGAGTCACAACTGAGGAAGAAAGAAGAGAAAGTCTTCACAAAGGGAGTCAAAGGCACTCGTAGGAATTTGGAGGGCGTTTACACAGAGAAGACTGACTGATGCCAGGAAGAGAGAGAGAGAGAGAGAGAGAGAGAGAGAGAGAGAGAGAGAGAGAGAGAGAGAGAGAGAGACCACAGTTTGAAGGTTGCCCCAGGGAGATTGAGGCATTTCTGATAGAGCAGGATAGAATGAAGATTCTTCCAGAGAGACGTATAATAAGTATCTTGGGTAGTTTAGAACCTTTTGTTAGAGCGGGATTTTATATATTAATTGATTTGATTTATTATTTATAGCGCAGGATAGAATGAACATTCTTCCATTCTACGTGAAGTATCTTATAGTTTAGAATCTTTTGTTATATTAGATTTTCATAATTAATTTGTTTCTTTTTATTTATGACAATATATATATATATATAATATATATATATATATATATATATATAATATATATATATATATATATATATATATATATATATATATATATATATATATATATATATATATATATATAACACACACACAATTTTCATCTGTCTACTTCCTCTAAATTACTTTATAGCAAGGACCCTCTCAAACCCACTCAGACTTAGGAATATATATTCATGAATTAAAACTTTTCCACAGCATGAATAAACCAGAAATGTTACGAGAGACAAATTGGACAAACAGATATAACACGGAGGGATTAAATGAAGAGGAATGAATTACGGGATGAATTATTATACACTGAGCTCGAAAGTTCATCCCATAAAGTCAGGTCATTAAAAGGGCGTCATATTCATGGTAATTCGAGAAAGTTTACGTTTCCGCGTCGAGTGATTGATGGCCCCTTAAAATTTCGGAAGGGTAAATGGGAAATGAGTGAATGAGAGAGAGAGAGAGAGAGAGAGAAGAGAGAGAAGAGAGAGAGAGAGAGAGAGAGAGAGAGAGAGAGATTAAACGACATTTGTATCTCAATGTTTTTTTGTGTATAATACTTGCATTTTAAAAGAAAATGTAAATATTCCTGATTTCTTGCACACAATTAATAATCTTGTACCATCCATAAAGTTCATGTTAGAATATGAAGAAAATAACTGTATACCATTTTTGGATGTCGTAGTTATTAGAAATAACACCAATTTTTATTTTAAAGTATATAGGAAATCCACGAATAATTTGCCATATGTTCATTTTTACTCTAACCATCCTAAACAAATTAAGGTGTCAACATTTTCCAGTATGTATCTTAGAGCTCTTAAAATTTGTAGTCCTGAATTTTTGAAGGAGGAGTTTAAAATTATCGATAAAATAGGAGATTCATTATGTTACCCTCCATATTTCTTAGAACTTTATAAAAATAGAGCAGAAAAGACATATTACAATCCAACCAGTGTTAAGAAAGAAGTTAAGAATATTCTGTTTCCCATTTCATTCTAATTTCACTCCTGCAGTGCCCATTTAAAAATCTGTTGATATTAACTTAGTGTTTAAAAATAATAATAGTTTGAGAAATAAACTAATTAAGAATAGCCCACCCATTTCAAACAATATTGTATACAGTATTCCTTGCAAAGAATGCAATAAGATTTATATTGGTCAAACATCAAAAGGACTAAAAGTAAGAAGCTCCCAACACAAATATGCCATTTCAAGAGGTTTATCAAATAATGGCATTGCGGATCATTGGCTTAAGACAGGCCATGCGATGAACTGGGATAAGTCGTTGATAATCTACAAGGTCAATGACCGTTGGAAGAATCTTCTGGAGACTGTGTTTATTGACGCCACGTGCACCAAGAATATTAATCTCCACCCTGGATTATCCCTTGATCATTTGTCCCTGTCTTTTTTGTTTACAGAACATGCTGCCCAGATTAACAAACTGTAACCCTGCCCCCGCCTCTTCTGTCTTTGTATATAAAGTTCTGTCAACTTGTATTGTATTCAGTGTGAACTTGAAAATGTAGAATAAACTACAAAAGTAGTTGTTCAGAGTCCCGGTTTTCACTCACCTCCTCACGTGGATTTTATGCTATTCTCAAGCACTCGTTCTTTCATGCTGCATTGATATATATATATATATATATATATATATATATATATATATATATATATATATATATATATATATATATATATATATATATATATATTATATAATTTCCAGACTTTTCCTCTCCTAGGAATGTCTTAGGAAGACATAGGGTCCACTCGAAACTCCGAAGAATTTGAAGGGCCCTTCATTCCTCCCTCTGGGAATATGGAATGTTCCTCTCCTTCTAATAAATCCAGAGTATTTTCTTAATGTATTCTGTATCTTAATGTATCCTGTATCTTGATGTATCTTAACTTATTTTGTATCTGCTCTTCAAAGGCCTGATTATTTTGTTTAAATAGTTGGGTGACCTTTTCAATGACCTTTGTTTGACCCTTGTTTACCTCCTGGGGTCATCTGCTCATTGACTGTCTGTCCACCTGTCTGTCTGCTTTATACTTTTGGATTTTATTTGATTAAAATTTCTCTTTACCTGAGGAGTTTTTTTTTTTTTTTTAGTTTTTGTAGTTTTTATTTTCGCTTTTTTAGCCCTGGTGTCATGCTTAAATTATATTATATATATATATATATATATATATATATATATATATATATATATATATATATATATATATATATATATATATATATATATATATATATATATACATATATAGTTGGACATCACAGCGCTGGGCTCACGTTTGCTAGTCCAGTAGATATCTCCCTTTCTACCTCCCACCAGTCCACCCAGCTATAAATGGGCACACGTCGTCTGCTGTTGAAAAATGCTGTGAAAAGATACTGTTCGAAAATGCTGTTAAAATGCTGCTCGAAAATGCTGTTAAAAATGCTGCTCGAAAATGCTGTTCGAAAGTGCTGTTGAAAATGCTGCTCGAAATGCTGTTAAAAGTTTCTGTTCTAAAATGCTGTCAAAAGATGCTGTTCGAAAATGTTGTTAAATATGCTGTTGTAAAGTGCTGTTAAAAGCTGTGCGGAAATGCTATTGCTAAAGTGCCGTTAAAATGGCGTTCGGAAATACTGTCAAAATGATTTTCAGAAATGCAGTCAAAATGTTTTTTCGAAAGTGCTGTTAAAATGCTATTCGGAAATGCTGTTAAAAGATGCTGTTTGGAAATGCTGTAAAATGGTGTTTGAAAATGCTTTTCCAAAATGTTGAAAATGCTGTCCGAAAGTGCTGTTAAAATGCTCTTCGGAAATTGTTAAAATGGCATTCGAAAGTTCTGTTAAAATGCTGTTTCGAGGGGCTGTTAAAATGCAGTTGAAAGTTCCTGACAGAAAGTGCTATTAAAATGCTGTTAGGAACTGCTGTTAAAATGTTGTTCGATTATTCTGCTGAATGACGTTGTTCGGAAGTGCTGTTAAAATGCTGTTCGGAACTGCTATTAAAATGGTCTTCGAAAGTGCTTGTAAATTTTTGTTCGAAAGTGTTGTTGTTGTTAAAATGCTGCTGTTAAATGTTGTTTTTGTTCTAAACATGCGAAAATGCTGTTAAAAGATGCTGTTCTAAAATGTTGTTCTGTTAAAAGTGCAAAAAATGCTGTAAAAAAAATGTTGTTCCAAAAAAATGCTGTTAAAAATGCCGTTCATTTGAAAATGCTGTTAAAAGATGCTGTTCTTTTCATCCTTCCAGAAATTCTCTGTAATTTGTGACAGTGAAATAAAATGAAGAAAGTGTACTGTAAAAGAAAGATAAAGCATAAAAAGGATCTGAAAGAGAGAGAGAGAGAGAGAGAGAGAGAGAGAGAGAGAGAGAGAGAGAGATAAATAAATAAATAAATAAATAAACGCCATTCTGGAAAAGGATTGTAAGATTTACTGTCCATTAAGAAGACGAATTTGACACAAGGAGAAAGATGAGGAATAGTTTCTTCTCAAAAGGAAACTTTCCTGGCCAAGATAAGAGGCAGAAGAATCTCCCCCCCCCAAAAAAGTAAAAAATGGGCCGAAGTTTCTTCGGCGCAGTCAAGCTTTCTGTACAGCGTATGATGCTGTATGAAACTTTCAGCCACGGCCCATGGAACTCTTAGCTGCGGCCCATGAAACTCAGCCACGGTCGGGTGGTTGCCTGGGTTGTTGGTACCTATAGCGGTGCCAGAAGTACGATTATGGCTAACTTTAACCTTAAATAAAATAAAAACTACTGAGGAGGCTAGAGGGCTGCAATTTTGTATGTGTGATGATTGGAGGGTGGATGATCAGCATACCAATTTGCAGCTCTAGAGCCTCAGTAGTTTTTAAGATCTGAGGGCGGACAGAAAAAGTGTGGACAGACAGACACAGCCGGCACAATAATTTTCTTTTAGAGAAAGCTAAAAAGAAGAAAGAAAGAAATAAAAAACCAGCGGAATCTTCCAAGAGCTAAAAACCTCAGTGACTTAAAAAGTTGTTTTATCTCAGACTCGTCTCTGCTTTGGTTCGATGTCTCTGGCTGAAACAGAACTGTGTGTGTGTGTGTGTGTGTATACGCCTTGAAGGGGCTTGTGCCGTCAGTGTACCTCACGTGGTGCACTGTAGGCATTACTATGGGATGTTGTTAGTGTGCCTTCGGCCCTTAACTGCACCGACGTTTTGGTCTTTTATTTGACCTCCATTCCCTGTTTCTTCCTTCAGTCTTGCTGTCCAACACCTCTAACTATTCATTCATAGGGTACCTGATTTTTTCTCCCAGTTCCACGTTTAGATCCTTTTACTTCATCTTCTTTATTTTCTGGATCTCTTTATCTCGCTGTCCAACCGCTCCAACTCCCCCTTGTAGAAAAGAGGCCACATCCCCCTACGTTTGTGCTTTTTTTACCGTTTCCGATTAGAAAAACATAACAAGATAAAAAAAAACTGTGAGGCAAAAAACATAACTGAAATCAAATACATCAGAATTTTTCTCCTACACATCAAGTAAAATCATATCTCACAGGGAAAAAATATATGTATTCTTTCAGTAATGAAATACATAAGCCTTTCGACTAGACGCAGCGGAAACCTGCTTCTTAGATAAAGAAAATGTTTGTTTAAACTTTCCTGTCCCAGTTTTTTCTTTATTTTCTTTATAGGTAAATCACCCCAGAAGCGATGAATGTTTACTTACAAAATGAGCTTCCATTCGCTGAAGAAACTTTGAGCCAACTAAAAAAATATTAGAATAAGTTTCAGTTGTATCGTCGAATTCCGTAAAACTTCGTCTTTACACAGGTATCGAATTTATGTTCTGCTTTTGTTGCTCAAAAAGAGATTTGATGTTTGAGTGAATTTTACAAAGAGTCAAAGTCCTATGAAGGTTATCTGGTCTTTGATATGTAAACTAGATGTATACGGTAAAGGCCTACATTTTGAGTGTCTCAGATATCGATGTTTTTCGGAATTCGTTTGTTCCTGAGCAAAATTAAGAACTTGTGTAGGCTAATATATCAGTGTGTGTATGTGTGTGTGTGCAGACTGTAATGTTACCTTATTCTGCATTAGGTTACGTGAATGTATCACAGGTTAATAGAGAAACAATTTAATTTTATCAACTTAAACCGATAACCAGCAAAGTCAAGAGAATTATCAGAATTGTTCTCGGTAGTCATTAATTTTATTTCATGCTAATGTACCAATCATTATTATTTTATTTTTTTGTGTATATATTGTAATGAGGTGAACCTCGCACATGCCATCTCATCCTCCAAGAAGTAAAGTAAGATACAGTATAAGAATATTTTACATTCTTTTGAAATGATGTCCATTGTTTTCATTTCAACCGTAAAGGTTAACTGTGGGTAAAAATTTGCCCCGATTTGACTCCTCTTACCACTACCCCTTTTGGGTGAGCTCGTAATTCCTTTTCCTTGTCGAAGTGACTGCCCAAACACCTTGATTTCAGGTGCTGTTCTGTCAGAGATGGTAATCCTGCCTGAGGCAAGCAAAGCCGGCAAAGGAGAAAAGTCAAAGAGAAAGCGGCTCCCGCGCTTAGCAACTGACCCATGTGACTGGCGCCATCTTGAACACCTGGGCTGGATGACCCCATGTCCCATGTGTGCGACCCTTATAGAAAATGTGGTCCTGCTGCCATACAGCACCATCTACAAGGAGCAGGCTCTTAATCTCCCGATGCTATAAAGGGCATCACATGGGCACATTGTTCTTAGAAGACGTTGGAACTTACCCAGGACACTTCGTCCTCCCTTGCTCCCCTGAGCTGCCCCCTTGCTGTCCCATGTGTCTGTCCAGAGCCTAAGTTACTTTTGTAGTGAATCCCCTTAAACACTACCTTCCATCACTGGCGCCCCCGAAGACGAGGAATCCGTCTACCGAAGAAGGTAATGTTCGAGAGTCAAGGTTCTTGTGTCAGTCACATCCCTGTCAATCTTTTGCTATTTTCCATTTCCTTTCATAGTGCGATATACCTACAACAAGACCTGTATTGCTATTATTTTGTGTTGTTTGAATTTATGAACCAGGGAAGTGTAACATAATTGTTTAAAATCCAAGTTATCAGAATCGAGTCCTTTCTAAGCACCTTCTGTGCAATTCCTCGATTCCCTGATCAAAGTGCCTTACTGCATCTAAGTAACATGTGTGTTCTTAACTGCAGATAGGAATTAGCCTGCTGTGGATCTGTTTATCATCTTGTGTGCCATAACCACTGTTCCTTTCCCCTGCGGTGCCCTTTGAGGAGGGTTGCCTTTTGAGTTTCTTCAGAGAATTATCCATTTTTTTGTTAACCTTATTATACGACAGGACTCTGTTACCTGTCTTAATTTATGCTTTGCATTCTTCTGATATGTGTGTTTTGCTAATGTGAATATAATTAATTAAGTGAAACCTAAATGTTTACCTGATAACTTCCCCCCTTTGAAGAAGGCCCTCAGCCAGAATCTTTGCATAAGGTTTTACCTGAAGCCATTATTAGAGTCAGGTTTCATCTTCCCAAGGTAAGTTACCGTAGCCTTCAGCTTAGAACCATATCAGTGGCGACCTTTGTGCTCAGATCGCCTTGCAAATTGGACCCTACCCCCCCACCCTTGCAAGCCCCTTGCAATAGCAATTATAGCTGAATAGCTTTGCTAGAAGCTGGTTGCAAGATTAGAAACGAACTTGTTACTAGTGTAAATTCCCCTTATAAGCGCACAAGCGATCCAATTCCACAGTAAGTACAGTGTTGTTATCTGTTATTTTATGTTGGGTGCGACCAAAATCTTGAATGAAACAGAGTTAGGAATTTGTCAGACCGTGTGCATTCAACCCAGTTATAGAGAAGAGAATTATTAACTATTCCACAAGCTTTGATAGCTAATGCTTGATAGCTTGCATGTCTTTCGCTATAGGCTAGTTATGTAGCATGAAGAGTGACTTTCAAAGTGCTCAACAAGAAATAGTGTGGGCATTTCCTCCCGATGTGATTCGGACATTTTTTGCATTCGAAAACTTAGTAAGGCACACGTTAGAAGCCAAGAGGGCTTACTTGTCCGGCACAGTTTTTCTTATTGCTGGAATTATTATTTTTACTCTCTCTTTCTCTCTCCCTCTTAGAGGTTAGGAATTCATTCGGCAAGCATATTATTTTCCTTTGCCGAGTAAGTATTATAATGGTGTAAGACTTTGCTCAGGCCACACAAACCAAAATTTGTGTCTAGCATTTGCGTTTGTTTAACTCCTCAATGAAGCGTAGCACGTGGTAAACTCCATTTCATTCCATTTTATTTCCCAGTCAGTAAACCGTGAGAAGACCGCGCCCTTTCACTCATTTCCCAGAAGAGAGAAAGAACCCCAGACTTAGCCAAGCAAATTTTGCTCACTGGCTTCTTCCCTCTCTCTCGCTCTCTCTCTCTCTCTCTCTCTCTCTCTCTCTCTCTCTCTCTCTCTCTCTCACAGCCTTAACAATAGCACAAGAAACTCGGTTAACACGATTCCCAAATTCGTCTTTGAGAAATCTTTATAATTCCCGTACCTCATTTTATTCATGGCCACATAACCCCAGGAACTTTGCACATGAAGGAATCGCTTCTTTAAATCACTAATATCCCATCCATGACAAAGCGAACATGAATAATCTACCCCTTAACACGAGTCATAAACAATCCTTGCCTATTTAAAGTGCATTCAGTAAAAGGTGGAAGAATGATTCCCCACAATCATTCGGTCATTTCATAAAGATCCCACGCAACCCCTCGTTCAGATGCCACGAACGTGCAGACCCTGTCATAACAGACAACACGTGCCCTCAGTCTTTGTCAAAACTGATCACGTGTCAAATACGGGTCCAGTAGAGTAACGTAATTTCGTTCCTTCTTTTATGCATGTGATCTCAGCAAATATAACTTTGCCCATATATGGTAGATTTAAGATTTTTTGTACTTGTCATATTCTACCCCATTTAATCTCGCGTACTTCAAAATAGCACAATCTTTACGTCATCATGTTTTATGCATTTATCCTTGGGTGAGAAGCCAAGTAAATTGTTTCATTCGCGCATTTAATTGTGTACCGTAGAAGCACTGCGTCCTATTTGCCCAGAGCAATACAATTTTATAACATTTGCTGCAATGCCAGCATAATCATTCATTCACGTGTGTAATTGTGCATAATCATTCTCTCTCTCTCTCTCTCTCTCTCTCTCTCGTCAGAATCGCATCTTTACTCTCACTCTATCTTTCGTATTATCTTCTCTCTCCCTCTCTCTCTCTCAGAACAATACAATTTTATATTTGCTGTAACGATAGCATAATAATTCATTCACGCATTCAATTGTGTATAATTAGAAGCTACTGTTTCCTGTTTGCCCAGAGCAATAAGATTGTATAGTACTTGCTGCGGCGACAGCATAATCTTTCATTCACGCATTTAATTGTGTACTCGAATGAACTACAAAGTCCTTGCGTGACTTCCCAACTCTCCGTTCGTTTCAAACAATCCAAAGTCCTTACGTGACTTCCCAAATCTGTTCATTTGAACCAACCTTGAGTCTTTTTAGGCATACTAAACCCATTCATTCAAACCAACCTTGAGTCTTTCAGACATACTGAATCCGTTCATCACGAACAACCTTGAATTGTCACCTTTTCGCACAATCCTGAGTCCCACGGAACAGTCAATGTCGTTCAATCCGAACATACCTAGGTCACTCAGGTCAAAATCAGACTAAGTGCCAATGCCACGCCACCGAAGGGCCCATCTTACTTGCTCATAGCACCACCATTGACCCCTGCCCCACGTCCTAAGACCTTATTGTTATTCCCAAGGGCCACGCCCATCCAAGCACCATCTCAAAATGTCTAAGACAGCCAGATCAAGGAAAATGGGCCCAAAACCACTTATTCTGATAAAATACCTTTATAAAACTTTTTCCTCTCAGAAACACGTTCAGTATCAACCTGTAAACCGTTATCAACTCCC
The DNA here is from genome assembly GCF_040412425.1 of Macrobrachium rosenbergii. Lineage (NCBI taxonomy): Eukaryota > Metazoa > Arthropoda > Malacostraca > Decapoda > Palaemonidae > Macrobrachium > Macrobrachium rosenbergii. The sequence goes on from NC_089755.1 coordinate 6,463,016, forward strand.
AATCCCTTTTCATTTTCCCTTTCAATCTCATCCATCTCCTCGTACAGGACGAAAACCCCAGGTACCCCAACAGCCGGACCTCCTACTCCCGTATGAACTGAGATTCTGTTCCGCCGCCATGCTAGATGACCCTGTAAAATGTACTCCCCAAAGCAGCCCCTTGTACAATCAAGAATGGCTCTATGATAACCTTACTTCCCAGGGACAAACAAACGTCCATGTAACGTAAAACACTCAACTTATATGCTTGAACATCACAAACTGTCTCTTCAGTAGGCCTCAAACAGAGATTGGAAAACATCGATTAATATAAACCATAATTCATCAAATTAACAGATGCACCAGTATCAATAAATACCGAGACATCGACACCATGCACAGACCCTTTCACAATTGGCTTCGGCTCCGGGGTCTCAGCTAGAAGTCCTATATGACATGAACAATTCACCCTTTCCTATTTAACTGATCGGCCTCCCGAAAATTTTCGCTGATCACTAGATCCCCCCCATGAGGAGCTTTCTTACCTGAGTTACCAAAACTCTGAAATGCAGGTCTAATATTATCCCGTTTAAGAGACGGATAAGACCGCCAAGGGTGATCAGAACTCTTACAACTGCCACAATATTTAACTCGGCAAAATCTCTTAATGTGTCCCGGCATATTACAATTAAAACAACGAAACCGTGGCGTCTGATCCACAAATTTCCTATCGCCATCAACTTTGGCAAAAGGGCCACTGGAAGCTACATTAGGCTTTCTGTCAATTTCGACTTTCCCACAACAACTGCCGGGAGCAAAGGCTGAATCCCCTTTTGACAGGTTCTTTGAAACACACACAAAAGTCTTCGATACACCATCAAAAAACGGGCATTTCGACATATGCTTACGAACCTGAGAAAAAATTAATGCCTCATCAGGCGTAGGGTCTATAATCTTGTCAAAACTATCCACTATAGCATCAGGGACATCATTTAACATCCCAGCGAATTGCAACAATTTATGAAGGTTATCCAGGGCGATAGTGTCAAACAGAGCCCATGGAGGCCCTTTCAATTTCTCCACAAACTCTTCCGCGGCATCGAAAAGTTGAGATCTCAACTCAACCATCAACTTCTGGTCCTTCCGGATAAAAAAAAAAAAAAAAAAAAAAAAAAAAACTTTAAACCATGGACTGAATCTCCGCACTCCACAGCACCAAGAAATTCTTGGAGACACAACCAAGTCTTGCACCTGGCGAATTGATGACTGAGACAACGATGACCTAAATCACCTTTCTTAAAATCTAATAGAGCCTTAGCTTCCTTGAATACGTCTATGTCATCCTTAATCCCCTTAGCATTTAGAAAATTGTTAACACTCTCAATAAAAATCTACACTGGTTGAGAAAGAACACCGTCCACGAACCCTTGGAATGGACGAACTCCTGAGGTGACAGTTGTGATCTTATGAAGCAAAGTCTGATCATCGTCCCCTCCACCCATTTTCCCAGCTTTCCCCTTCGTAAATAGCTTTGCTAGCCTTTTACCCTTCCTTGAGGGCATAGCTCAACTCCCTCTTGGCTGATCACAAATGCAAAATTTCCCAAGTCATGTGGAAGGAAACCATAAAAAAAATAAAAGGAAACTGTTTATTTCCCACTCTGTAGAAAAGAAAACTAAAGAATAGCAGAGACAAATAAAAACAAAAGAAAGGATTCTCTCCAAAAATCCCCACACAGGAAGAACTCCACAATGTTAATATCCCTTCATTCCAATAATTAACCCCAATATCAAAAGGAAGTATTATTTAAATCAACAGTCAATTCATAACCCCACGGGGAAAAAAACACATAGATGGGCCGTGCACACAGCTGACCGCAAAGTAGGTCAAAATGAACACCGAGTCTTCAAGGACAAAAAAAAAAAAAAAAAAACACTCAACCCTCCACTAAAGAAAACGCAAGTCTACCCTCAAGTAAAGAGAACAGGACTCAAGCAAATGAAAGAAAGAGGGAGGAGTCAGAAGGAGAGAAAAAAAAAAATATTGATCCCTTCCCCCCACTGCAAAAAGTCTCCCCTCTATTCCCAACAACACTTGCATTGCAAAACTAAACAGAAAAATCGCTGAGCGCAAAACCTTTGAGACACATCCACTTCTTGACCTCGGTTGCCAAGGCAAAAATCAGAGTAAGCTCACACAAGTAACTCTGGCCCCAGTTACATCACCCCCTTAAAAAAAAAAAAAAACAAAAACAATCTTAACCAGGAAAAAAAAAATGTCGCCGAATCGTAACATATGATACTGACATTCGCGTTGTATTCCAGAAAAAAAAAAAAAACAATATAACGGAAGAAATCAAAGAACCAATGTGATAACTGAACACTTACGGACGCTCCTGCCTGACGACAACGATGCAAAATCTTCCCGCGAAAAAAAAAAAAAAACCCACCCACTTGTCTGCACAGAAATACACTTGCGCGTATTTAACACGCACAAACGGTCGAGATGCTGCAATTAAACAAACTGCGCACACTAAATTCTTCCCTGAACATTTTTCAAGATAAACTAAAGTCCTGTATCACCCATAAAAACGCAATAAATACCGGCGCAAAGTGACGCATAATTCAACACACACACCAGTCTGCCACACAAGAAAGACTGACCAGACGGTATCCCGCAAACCTCACCCTTAACAGAATTGCTTAACCACCTAAATCCTATTCTTGAACAATAATATTGCCAACCTACCAGAGCCCATCATCACCTAAATGACCGACCTATAAAGCCTAATATAACAACCTATTGTAAATTATGTCTCTTCAGAAGCATAACCCATAACCTATCTATTACTCGTTATCTATCTATTTTTGGTTCCACCGCGTATTACTCCCTCTAAGAGGTTGTTTTGGACTTACCCCGAAGAGGTATCTCTCTGTCTCACCGTGCATCGCACAAAGACTAAGGCTCTTTGAATTAAATGCCGTGTTATAAAAACTAGACTTTATTTGGAAATTTAACGAAAGCATAAATGCAAAAACTAGGAGTCATAAATTATGGTCTCTCACAAAATCAAAGGAAACTACGACTCAAATTAGAGCGGTAACTGTTCAAATCAGTTGAATCAAAATTCCCAGACCAAAAATCTCCAGTGACAGGCATTCTTGTCACCAAATAACATGTCAGTAAAATGTACATGATCACTCTAAAAATAAATGTCAAATACTCAAGTTAAATACACTATTCTCCAATGTTCAGTGTCCTCACAGGACCCAACCAGAATTCCTGTCAAGAGGAACAGTTTTTGTTACATCCTGGTTCATGGTGCATAAAAAACATGTGAAACACTAAATAAAAAGTAATGCATAATAATAAAATACTCAAAGAAAAGAGAGGTTCACTGCAATGGAAAACATGGACTCTGACTAATTTCTGAAAAAGAAGCAGGTGTTAATAAGCGGTCCTACTCACTCTCTATAGCCATTGGGAAACCATCCCCTCACAGTAGCGGTCTTGTTCACACAACTCCAAAAGGAGCGATGACTATCAGGCCGTAAATCAAAGTGAATAGACATTCTATAGTTCCTCTCTAATAAAGCACATGAGAACACATCAATGCACACATTCACTTGTTAGCCCCTCCCTCAGAATGTTACGTCACCGTCATGTTCAATGTTCGATACGAGGGTACAAACCTTTCATGTCATAGGCGGCCTGACCACATGTGAACTAGTCTTCTGAACCCACAGGTATCACGTAGTTTTCATCACTTGAACTCATTACTCCCATGCTCCCGGTCATGGCCGAAAGCAGTACATCAGGCGAGTTGAACATCCTCTGAATGCAGAATGCAGCTTTCCAAAAATGCAAGCGAACTCTCACTGTCTCTGTGTGCGAGGAAAGTTAACGCCAACATAAAAACCACCTGCTATGGACAGGGCTTCTCTCACATGGAGAGCTATAATTTCATAGGCCAGCAATTAGTCAGCTTAACCAATTTGTGCACCTGTATAAATGCTGACATAAAAATACCTGCCCAGTGTATACTTTTATTATATATATATATATATATATATATATATATATATATATTATATATATATATATATATATATATATATATATATATATATATATATATATATATATATATATATATATATATATATATATATATATATCCCAATCAGGGAGGAGATGGCATGTCTCAGAAGTCTTGTAAGCAGGTTTATTAGAAAAAATAGCAAAACGTTTCAGGAAGAGCATCTCATCCTCACGATAAAAGGAAACAACATAAAATTCACAAGCGAATTAACTGAATAAAATAACAGACATAAGAATATTGATAAAAGTGTTGACATTAGGTAAAAAGGAATGAAGAAGGAAACAAGCATTCAGGAAGGGAAAATGGGACAGAATCCCAATGTAGCAGTCCCCGTTCATGCACCTCATGCGGTGCACTGTAGGCATTGCTTAAGGTTCTTTGCAGCGTCCCTTCGGCTCCCAGCTGCAACCTCTTTCATTCCTTTCACTGCACCTCCGTTCACATTCTCTTTCTTCCATCTCATTTTCCACCCTCTTCTAACAATTGTTTCAAGGCGGAGCTGCGAGGTTTTCCTCCTGTTACACCTTTTAAATCTCTTACTCTCAATTTTCCATTCAGCGCTGAATGACCTTAAGGTTCCTGCGCTTTGGATTTCGTCCTAAATTATATATTCTCTCTCTTTCTCTCCCCAATATAGGACGGCAACCAGACCAACAGAATTCTCGAGAGGTACAAAGGTGCCCAAGAAGAAGAATGGGCGTTTAACTGGGGAACTGCCCCTTATGTAAATAGACTCTAAAATCGCCAGCATTTGGTGGTTCTGTGCCATGCCCAGAACTTTAAAATCTTTGCACTGGGTATTATTATATTTGCATTTTATGGCCATGGTCTCGGGTACTTGAGAATTCAGGATTATTCCATTTGAAAACAGTGCGATAACTGACGCCCGGTGACAGTCGATTCGTTCCTTCAACAACTTCATTGTCGATCCCAACTAAGTCCTCAGATTACATCCAGGGCAATCAGATTTATATACGATACCTGAGTGTGTGTGTGTGTGTGTGTATGTGTGTGTGTGTGTGTGTGTGTGTGTGTATGCGCGCGTGCGTGCGTACGAGAGAATATACGCAGAAGTGATAAAACTTTCTATTAGCTGTTATTCTGACATTCTTTAACTGACAAGCATTACATGAAAAAGCAGAACATTCTCTCTCTCTCTCCTCGCACATCTCTGCCCCAATTTGCACCTCACAAATCCCACAGCGGCTTCATTTGAGACTAAATCGAGCCATCTATCTGATGCTAATGCTCCTTAATTCCATCTGAGCAAGCAGTGAGAATAACATGAAGAGCAAATTGTCAAAAGGAGGAAGCAGTTTTCCTTTCTTTAGTGTGGAAATTATTTGCTGCCAAATTATGCGGGTTGCAAGTTGGTGTTAATAAGCAACGCGTCGCATGCATTCGCTTGCACTTTGTAAAATAACTGCTCTCAGAAAAATCTTGATGAATATTTAGTTATACATTAATTTTTACTCACGTTTGGATTCAGAATCGGAGCGATAATTTATGCAAAACTTTATAAGTCAAGCTATGTACATTAGGAGAATTTATTGTAAAGCTCTTTTCAATAAAAACTCACTATATATGACTGTACCTCTGGTTTTTTGTCCACAGTACTTGTCACTCAGCAGTGAACCGTGAATCGTTCAGAATATTTATTGATAAAACAAGTAACGCTTGTCTTCTTTTAATATATAAATAAATATTATATATATATATATATATATATATATATATATATATATATATATATATATATATACACACATACACCAAAGAACCAGTTAATTGAAGATGAAATTACCCACAACAGCATTTTTGCAAGACTGAAATTCAAACAAATGGAATCGGTCTAACTTTCCACTTGGCATTGTTCGTTATTACGAAGAAATTCAACGTCTTCAAACCCGCCGTTCTGTCTACAATCTGGCCTGGCAAATGGTTCAACATAATGAATATTGTAAGCTGAATAATCCCTGCATGAAATAATGCATAATTCCTGGTTAATGTCGGTCTATTGGTGAATTAGTGATGAGAAATGAAGGAAAAATATCATTAATTCATCTGTTCATTTCGTCCTGCTTTCTTTCTCTCATTAATTCTGTGAGGGCTTTTGCACAACACGCAGATGAAACATCTCTGCCCCTGGAAGAGAGAGAGAGAGAGAGAGAGAGAGAGAGAGAAGATCAGAAGGTGGGAAATGGTATAACAGAACGAGATGAATGATTGCAATAAAGCCCGTTCATTTATACTGCATGTGAATCTCTTCTAGTCTTTTTCTTCATTATTTTATTTGGTTATTTTTTTTTGTTTTTGCTCCGAAAGATGATAACTTGTTGTATGAATAATAATAACAATACTGAGTAATAAAAATCCACAATTATATAGTAAATATATTACTGTGTAAAAAGAACGAAAGGCTTTCGAACACCTGAACGGTGTTCCTCATCAGTGTTAACGTTAAAATGCTTGAGGAACACCGTTCACGTGTTCGAAAGTCTGGTTCATTTTACATAGTAATATACTTACTATATAATTGTGGATTATTATTACTCAGATTGTTTTTCACGAAATTGTGAATCTATTAGCAATAATAATAATAATAATAATAATAATAATAATAATAATAATAATAATAATAATAATAATAATAATAATAATAATAATGAATAAACCATTACACGTAATGCAAGGTTGCAGATGTAAGCAAGACTAAATTACAGGCATCTACTCCTACCATTTTTTACTTCCATAATAATAATTAGGTAAGAAGTCAATTAATTTAGTTGAAAAAAATATACATTTTATATATATATATATATATATATATATATATATATATATATATATATATATATAAGTTTGTATTTGTATGTATGTGAATATATGTATGCACATATATATGCATCCACTTTGTTCATTATCATAATCTAGGCAGCTAAGACCTTTGCTGCTAATTTTTCGTAGATTCTGTCATTAAATATTTCCATTAGTAAAGCAGGAAAGTTAACCTAACCACTGAAACATGACTCTCAGAGAATCACCGAAGTCTTGTGGATTCTACGCAAACTGAGAATCTCCTCTGGTCAGTCCTACAAAAGCCTCAATGTTCTGCTTGGAATACTCCCACTGTGGAGGTTGGAATATCTCCATTCCCATGAGAGGAATATGTGACGAATTGAATTTACATATTCTCCGGTTCAGTGCTCGGCAAACCATGTGTATGGTTCTCTACATTTCAATACGAGTACAGAAACGTAGAGAGAGAGAGAGAGAGAGAGAGTCTGCGTCTATGGTTCTGTAAATTTCAACATGGGCACATAAACAGAGAGAGAGAGAGAGAGAGAGAGAGAGAGAGAGAGAGAGAGAGAGAGAGAGAGGATCTGCGTTTATGGTTCTCGAAATTTCAATATGGACACGGAAATGCAGAGAGAGAGAGAGAGAGAGAGACCTTACCTTACCTTACACCTTACAGACCTTACAGTTCGTTCGGGTTGCCCCAGGTCCCTCAGTGTGAGGCACCTTTGATGTCTACCAGAGAATTGCTAACGCATCTTCCGTATATTTTGCATCTTCCAGTCTTGGATGGTCTGGGATGCATCTGAGATATTTGTCGAGCTTATTCTTAAACACATCTACGCTCACTCCTGTTATGTTCATCAGATGAGCTGGTAGCGCATTGAATAGACGCTGCATTATCGATGCTGGTGCGTGGTGGATTAATGTCCTGTGTGCTTTCCTTAGTTTTCCTGGTATAGTTTTTGGCACTATTAATCTACCTCTGCTTACTCTTTTTGATATTTTTAGCTCCATGATGTTTTCGGTAATTCCTTCTATCTGTTTCCATGCTTGGATTACCATGTAGCGTTCTCTTCTCCTTTCAAGACTATATAAATTTAAGAATTGTAGTCTTTCCCAGTAGTCAAGGTCCTTAACTTCTTCTATTCTAGCTGTAAATGACTTTTGTACACTCTCTATTTGTGGAATATCCTTTTGGTAGTGTGGGTACCATATTATATTGCAATATTCAAGTGGACTACGTACATACGTTTTACAAAGCATAATCGTGTTCAGCTTTTCTTGTTTTGAAGTGCCGGAACAACATTCCCATTTTTGCTTTGCATTTTGCCAATAGAATTGCTATTTGATCATTGCATAACATATTCCTATTCAGCATCACACCAAGGTCTTTAACTGCTTCCTTGTTTGTGATTGTTTCATTATTAGGTCCTTTATATGCATATAGCATTCCTACTTTATCACCATAGTTCATTGATTCAAATTTATCAGAGTTAAATACCATCCTATTTATCTCTGCCCATTTGTATATTTTGTTTAGGTCTCTTTGTAGCGAGTTCCTATCTTCATCACAAGCAATTTCTCTACTTATTCTTGTGTCATCTGCGAAACTTCTTACTACTGAGTCCTTAACATTACTGTCTATGTCTGCAATCATAATCACAAACAGCAATGCAGCTAACACCGTACCTTGTGGTACACCGGATATTACCATAGCTTCATCCGATTTCTCATCATTTGCAATCACTATCTGTTTTCTGTTTTGCAAAAATTCTTTTATCCATCTTCCTACTTTGTCAACAATGTTATGTTATCTAATTTTTTTCCCTAATATATTATGATCTACCTTGTCAAAAGCTTTTGCAAAGTCTAGGTAAACCACATTTGTATCTTTTTCATTTATCATATTTTTATATATGCTTTCATGGTGGACTAACAGTTGGGTTTGTGTACTTTTTCCAGGTACAAAACCATGTTGTCCTATATTGAACAATCTATTTTTCATTAAATGTTTCATTATATTTTTTTCATTACTCTTTCATAAACTTTCATAATATGAGATGTCAGACTCACAGGCCTATAATTACTTGCCTCTAGTCTTGAACCACTTTTGAAAGTAAGAGTAATATATGCTAATTTATGCTAATCATAAATCTTGCCTGCATCTATACTTTGTCTTAATAATATTGCTAGCAGCTTTGCGATTGAATGAACCACTTTCTTTAACAATATGGCAGGTACGCCATCTGGTCCTGCTGGTGATCCATTTTTAATTTCATTAATAGCCTGCACAATATCGGCTTCTGTAATATCTATATCCGATAAGTATTCAATATTTTCATCTCTTATTTCTGTATCATTATCTTCATTGTCAATTCTAGGTGTAAATTCACTCTTATATCTTTCTGCTAATATGTTACACATTTCCTTTTTTTCATTCGTTAATCGCCCTTCAATTCTTAGAGGGCCTATTTCTACTCTTATTTTATTCATCTTTTTTACATATGAATAAAAAATTTTAGTGTTTTGCTTGATATTTTGTCGGGTCTTTTTTCTAGGTTCCATTTTTAATTTTCTTTTGATTGTATAATCTTTTGTTCTGCATTTTCTATCTTACTTTTTAGTTCCATCACTTTCCATGCATTCTTTTCTTTTGCAAGACCTTTTTTCCACTTTATGATTTTCTGGAACAAGATCCTTCTGTCTCTTGGAATTCGTGACTGATGTTTACTTTTTTCCTTCGGTATATATTTTTCCACTATTTCCTCTAATATTTTATATAATATATTGGTATTTACCTGTATATTATCACTTACAAATATGTTTTCCCATTCTTTGTTTAATTCTTCATTTATTTTTGACCAATTTATATTCTTACTATAGAAATTGTATTTTCCATATCCTTCCCATTTTTTCGTCTCTTGCTTTTCTCTGTTTTCATGTGCTTTGGAACGGACTGTTAGTTCTATGACATTATGGTCCGAAATACTTGTGTTATATACTATTATTTCTTTAACATAGAGAGAGAGAGAGAGAGAGAGAGAGAGAGAGAGAGAGAGAGAGAGAGAGAGAGAGAGAGAGAGAGAATTTCACCTACCTGCAGTAACTGTCAGGGGATAATGATTTGTCTTGTTAATTCACAATTGCTTTACTCTTTTCGATTTTTGGTGATATTTGACAGAAGTATTTCATAAAATCATATTTGTTATTAGTTTTCTTCATTTAGATATTTTGTACTCGCTGAAATCGTTAATGTAACAAATGATTTATAAAAAAAATAGTTTGTATTATCACTTCCTTTTAAATAATTTTGCTCAAGAACTTTGTTGATAATTAAAATTCCTGGATACACTAACTACTTTAGAATTTTATGGATAATTGAAATAATTTCGTCTATTAATCACGCAGTGAAAGCTTCAGAATTAAAGACATCATGATAAAATGTTTCTGAAGGTTTAGCCAGTATCCAAATTTTTTGTAACTAACTCTCAGAACAAATGACTAGAAATATAGGCTATATACTAGTATTTTACAGACTTTGAAAATAAATGATACATTAATTACACGGACGAAAGCCAGTTTTTAGAAAACAACATAATATATTTCTTTAGGTTTGGTCAGTTTCCACATTTCTTATGACTCTCGGAACAAATGCCTGGAAATATTCCGACTGACGCCAAAAAAAAAAGGTGGGGTCATAAAAGCGATGCAGACTTTCAGACGAGGTTGCATAAAATTTTCTCGACATTCTGACGTTTTTTCCTGAGCAGATTTTTTTCCGTCATCTACCTTCTCTTTTATTTATTTTTTTATTTGAATTTTAGTATTTTTCTGCTTTTTATTTTCTTTGTAAAAATAGGAAGTACTTTTGCAACGCGTCGTTTCAGTAGACGTTTTTGTTCATTTTTATTTAATTTTTAATTCCAGTGAATTTCGCTCAAAAACTTTGATTGAATTTCAGTTCTCTTCTTTCCTTTTATTTTAATTTTTGTTTATTTCATAATTTTCCTGTTTTTTTTCTATATAAAAATAAAATTACTTTTGTAGCGTGGTTTGTTTCAGTGGGGGTGACTTGATTTTTATTTTCTAATTTCAGTGAATTTCACGCAAAATCTGCGATTCCATTTCAATTCTCTTCTTTCAGTTTCTCAACAACATTAATGTCATTTCCTCTCATCAAGTTCTAAAATCAACTTCTGATTTATTTTCCTTTTATCTGCCTCCTCGGCTAATTCCAGAACATTATTTTTAATCTATATTATTTATTTGTTATTTTTTATTTTTTACGTTCTGACAGTTAATTCTCCTCCTGCGGTTGTTCTGTTCTGCTAAAGATTAATTTGAAAGTTAATGTTCTTCTTGTTTTCTACTCAGTATGAAATGCAACGTGTTTGTAATAATCTGTACTGCATTTTTTTAAATTTTAATTTTCAGTTTTTGTTAGTATTTATTTTTATCTTTAATTTTATTTTTCATTTGTTCTTATTTTCAATTAATGTTTTTATTTATACTTATTTTTTTTATATTTACTTTATTCATTTTATTTGCTTCTTATTCTATGTGTGGGAAATCCTGTATATTCGTTAAACTTGACCCGAATTGTATTTTGAAACATAAGAACCTATGAGGGTCGCTGTAGCCTGTGAATGAGGGTCGTGGAAACCATTACTAAAAACAAAAATGATGTAATTTTAATATTTTTTAGTCACATAAAAACAACTTGATGTATTTCAAAAGTGTGCTATTTCATACTTTTAATATAAATAGACACATTTCTTTAAAATAGGTTAATGTTCAGTTTCAATTATAGGAGAAACAAGGGTCATAACAGTGCCGCTGTATTAATTGCAGGATATTTGTGTAAGCTGTTCGGGTCAGCAAAAAGAAACGTGATACGAAAGAGGAAACAGATGCCTTTATTAAGAGCAAATTTGGTTACAATAGCTGGCTTTTAAACGATAAAAAATAATGACTAAGAAAGAATAAATCAGATGTTCACAAAAGAGTATATATATTAATTACTGTGTTTGAGTCTAAAGCAAGATGTGCAAATTGTCAGCTGAGAGGGATTCTGCTTCGGTAAAGAATTGCCTGTGTCTACTGGGTTGATGCAGTATACTGTATTGTAAATATTTTAGTTGTAAATAATGTAAGTTTAATCCTTTCAATAAAAAAAATATGTAATTTTTTGTCACTACTCGTAACTCAAAACAGCCCCAGTCTTGGTGGAAGTACAGCTACGATGGTGACATCACAGTCATTCGTAATGAATTACACGAACCTCACAATAATTACGCTCTAATTACATGACTAAAGCCCATTAAAATAAGGGTCGTTGTAACTTATCAGATGTCGTTTCTCAGACACAAAATTTATGTAATTTTTGACATTTTGTATAATAATAATAATAATAATAATAATAATAATAATAATAATAATAATAATAATATAATAATAATAATAATAATAATAATAGCAAATCCTTTAATACAGATATTTAAAGATAAATCAGTATAGATAGGTCTTGTTCGTCTCCCTTTTCAAGAGATTGAAAAAGGGGAATGAAAGCTATCTAATTGATTTATCTTTAAATATCTGTACATATACATAATCTAGATTACAATTAATTATTATTATTATTATTATTATTATTGATTAATTATTATTAATTATTATTATTAAAAAGTCAAAAATTACATAAATTTTCTGTCTGAGAAACGACATCTGATAAGTTACACAGTTGCTGAAGAAGTAGAAGAAATAGAATTCCTGATAATGGTAATGACAGTAATTATATGGAGTTAGTAAAAACAAATATTAAAAATGACAGCAACCTTGCATGAAATACAGCTACAATGGTGATAGTACAGTATTACAGTCCCGCGTAATGAATTACATGTACTTGAACATTATTACGTCTTAATTACATGAATATGATGAAACCCGATTCTCCATGAAGAGTCCTAAATCATTTTGAAGGGATTATTATCCTGGAACTCGCTTCCAGTCACGTTAATACACAAAGCTCATTAAATTTTATTTTTAGATATTTCTCATATAAAACTCCTTTTGAAATTTATTTTTCTTCTATTTTAATTCATTGGGGCGTCAATAACCTAGATGTTGCGACGCCAGGTTTAGTAGCCACAATCAGTCAACCACACCTAATTGCTGATGAAATATCATGAAATGATATATTATTATATGATATATTATTATATGAGATATTATTCTATGTTCCATTTTCGGCCTCGTGTTTTAGACAGATTTTATGGGAAGGTGAAATTCTTCCAGCAGTGCAACTATTTTGTAATGACGTTCTCGGCAGCTGTGAAAATAATCTAGACTTGAAAATTGGACCTTTCGATGCTCATGAGGCCTCATATGTGGAATCATCCATGTGGTTCATGTGGTCTTTGAAATGCTGAGGGGAAATGTCTTTGAGGTTTTCAATAGGGAATAATGTAGTTATAATCAGGGTCATTTCAGATATTAAAAGCATATTTAGGTTTTTCGTTGGCGCCTTTTCTTTATTAGACACTTGAGTCATTTCCTTTTAGATGGGAATAATTTGTTGTATTCAGATGTTTAATACACACACATATATATATATATATATATATATATATATATATATATATATATATATATATATATATATATATATATATATATATATATATATATAAATATATATATATATATATATATATATATATATATATAATTTATATCATATATGAACAAACATTCAACACACAATCACGTGTGGAACAGAAATAAATTTCTGACTCAATCAGGATCAACCCAGGTCTTTAAATTGAAACCAAGGGCCCTCTGTTTTCCCCAACTGAAGCAATTACCCAATTGCCCTCAGGTTCCAACTTCTTTTATGACTTCATGTGTCAGAAATAAATACACATGATATATGATTATCATATATATATATATATATATATATATATATATATATATATATATATGTATATATATCTGTTATGTGTGTGATGTGTGTTGTGTGTGTGTGTGTGTGTGTGTGTGTGTGTGTGTGTGTGTGTGGAACAGTCTCCCTACTGAGGATGTCGTGCAACTGGAACTTCAGAAGTTCAAGCGAAGGTGAAATGCATTACTTTCCTAATACAGTTCTCATTGCATTTTAGACATTACGTAAGTTTTTATATATTTATTAATTTGTTACTTTATTTTTTTAATAAGTTAGATCTCTGCTTTTTGTATTTTCCTTTACCTCCTCTTACTTCTTTCTAATGAACACCATATTCTTTGGAAGCTTGAATTTCAAGTCAGTGGCCCCTTTGGTGGGCTTGTTCCCAATGAATAGGGTTCATCTCCTGAATAATAATAATAACAATAATATTAATAATAATAATAATAACCCACGAATAGCAGAAAATTCCAGCATTGTGTAACAACCCACCATGGGCGCAAATGGATGACCACAGGGAGAACATCCTTAGTACAGAAAGACAAGAACAAGGGAAATATAGCAAGTAACTACAGGCCCATCACCTGCCTACCAATGATGTGGAAGTTATTAACAGGTAACATCAGTGAAAGGCTATACAACTACCTACTGGATACAAACACCATCCCCCACCAAGAGAAAGGCTGCAGAAGGAAGTGTAGGGGCACAAAAGACCAGTTCCTGATAGACAAAATGGTAATGAAGAATAGTAAGAGAAGGAGAACCAACCTAAGCATGGCATGGATTGACTACAAGAGAGCCTTCAACATGATACCGCACACGTGGCTAATAGAATGCCTGAAAATATATGGGGCAGAGGAAAACACCATCAGCTTCCTTAAAAATACAATGCGCAACTGGAATACAGTACTTACAAGCTCAGGGATAGGACTAGCAGAGGTTAACATCAGGAGAGGGATCTTTCAAGGCAACTCACTGTCCCCACTACTATTCGTAGTAGCTATGATTCCAACGACAAAAGTACTGCAGAAGATGGATGCTGGGTACCAACTCAAGAAAGGAGGCAACAGAGTTAACCATCTGATGTTCATGGACGACATCAAGCTGTATGGTAAGAGCATCAAGGAAATAGATACCCTGATCCAGACTGTAAGGATTGTATCTGAGGATAGAGTTTGGAATAGAAAAATGCACCTTGGTTAACATCCAAAAAGGCAAAGTAACAAGGACTGAAGGGATAAAGCTACCAAAATAGTATCAAACACATAGATGAGACAGGATACAAATACCTGGGAATAATAGGAGAGGATATAAAACACCAAGAGGTGAAGGACACGATCAGGAGAGAATATACGCAGAGACTAAAGGCGATACTCAAGTCAAAACTCAATGCCAGAAACATGAGGAAAGCCATAACTGCATGGGCAGTACCAGTAATCAGATACAGTGCAGGAGTAGTGGAGTGAACGAAGGCTGAACTTTGCAGCATAGACCAGAAAACTAGAAAACACATGACAGTACACAAAGCACTACACCCAAGAGCAAATACAGACAGACTATACATAACACGAAAGGAATGGAGAGGGCAATATCTAAAAACCAATGAAGACGAGTGGCTAAGGAGTGCATGGGAAGAAGGACTGATAAAAGTAGGCGAAGACCCAGAAATATACAGAAACAGGATAATGAAAAACAGGACAGAGGAATGGCATGACAAACCAATGCACAGACAATACATGAGACAGACTAAAGAATTGGCCAGCTATGAAACATGGCAATGGCTACAGAGGGGAGAACTCAAGAAGGAAACAGAAGGAATGCTAACAGCGGCACAAGATCAGGCCCTAAGAACCAGATATGTCCAAAGAACAATAGATGGAAATAACATCTCACCCATATGCAGAAAGTGCAATATGAAAGACGAGACCATAAACCACATAGCAAGCGAATGTCCGACGCTTGCACAGAACCAGTACAAAAAGAAGCGTGATTCAGTAGCAAAAGCCCTCCACTGGAGCCTGTGCAAGAAACACCAGCTAGCTTGCAGTAATAAGTGGTATGAATACCAACCTGATGGAGTGATAGAAAACGATCAGGCAAAGATCCTCCGGGACTTTGGTATCAGAACAGATAGGGTGATCAGTGCCAATAGACCAGACGTGACGTTGATTGACAAAATCAAGAAGAAACTATCATTCACTGATGTGGCAATACCATGGGACACCAGAGTAGATGAGAAAGAAAGAGAAAAAATTGATAAGTATCAAGACCTGAAAATCGAAATAAGGATATGGAATATGCCAGTGGACATTGTACCCATAATCATAGGAACACTAGGCACGATCCCAAGATCCCTGAAAAGGAATCTGGAAAAACTAGATGCCGGAGTAGCTCCAGGACTCATGCAGAAAAGTGTGCTACTAGAAACAGCGCAAATAGTGAGAAAAGTGATGGACTCCTAAGGAGGCAGGATGCAAGGAACCCCACAATATAAAAACCACCCAGTCGAATACGACGACTGTGACAGACCAAAAAAAAATAATAATAATATAATAATAAATAAATAATGATAATATTCTTTGAAAGCTTCAATTTTAAGTCAGTGGCTCCTGTGGGCTTGTTCCCAATGGACAGGGTTC
>NC_089755.1:6481977-6494477 GCF_040412425.1 Macrobrachium rosenbergii
ATATATATATATATATATATATATATATATATATATATATATATTGTTACTGTTTGAGGGTCTTGGTTGATCATGTATTATTCAATTTTACGTAATTTTTACGGCCCTGCAAACCAAGATTACACGTAACCTGCCACTTGAAGCCAAAAGTTAACCTCAAAGACAGTCGTTAATTAGCTTAAAGGTCGCCAGTTAAGGGTTATTAACCTTAACAAAGAATATTTGAGATGAATTTGATTTTAAACGCAACGGTTCTCCCAAACATTCGGACGCGAGGCATACAAAGCATCGAGATTTTTGATTTTGCTTACCTAAATCCTAGGTATTTTACTGGAATAACGGGTTGAAGCTCACAATATAATAATTAGGCTTAATCTAGACTTCGTAAACACATATACCCTAAGTGGTGGCTGAAGGAAGAAAACAAAGAAAAAATGTGAAATACAGAAAAGTACTAGTCAATCGACGATATTCAACAAGAATCGGACTTACCGTGAATGTCGAGTCGCTGCGTAAACGAGGGACCTCAGGAGTCATATTCTGGCAGTCTTCCCAATTCACTAATTAAGATAGACATAGGAGAAAAGTAATAAAGAACAAAGAATATATCGGCACGCACGCAGCGTCACCCTGGTTCCGTGACCGCTGGGATCTCTCTGACCCCTCTTTCGTTTTCGCCAGATGAGGGCTTATTGCCCGGGCAATCCGACCTTGACAAAGGCATCGTCGAATGCATAGAATAAAGCTTAAGGGCCACCATAACTAGGGGTCATTGAGCGTAAACCCTCTCTGAGGCTTAGGTCCCTAATGCCCTAGCATATTTTTGTTTATAAACTTTCCAGCCTATGCGGCGCCATTTGTCTATGCGGTGATTGTTATTTTTGAATTGCCTATATACCGGCGGGGCAGAGATGTTCTCTGTCGAGGTCAATCGGACTAATATTATAAATACATCGAGGGCGAACAGCAGTAATATTTATAATATATATATATATATATATATATATATATATATATATATATATATATATATACATAAATACACACGTACACAACAAATCAAATCAAACCACAGTGTATACGCCAGAAAATATATAATTTTTCTACGTTTGTCTCTTACAAAATTATGCTGGCGAACATATTAAAATTTCAGCCAGCCCGGACAGTTATGTTTTGCCTTGCTTCTTTGCAACTGAAATGTAATTTTGTTTTTTCAGAAGTTAAGAGTTATTTTCCCACATTGCGTAAAGTTTTACATTTTTGTTTAGGGTTTCCATTTTGCTGAAACTTTTGCGTTATTTTCCCTTGACATTTTGTGGAATATCTCTCGAACTGAATGGAATAGTTTATGAAATAAATGCGCTTGGTTTTTCTAAACAATTTCAACCTAATGTTCCTTTGTTTGTGTGGATGTTGTTTCCTTGTTCACAGAGAGGCTTTGCTCATCTTTGTTTGATCAGATGAAGCCTCCTTCAAAACTAGGCTACAAGTATGCAATATGCAAATTGGTATGATAAGAATAATGGCCATATTTTAGGTACCATTTGATATGAATGTCTGTGAATATGCTGCGATGAAACTCTTTGAAAAATATGATATTATCTGTCACTTTCATTGTCAAAGATAATTACGTCCAACATGGCATCTTCAGTCCCGAATTCTCGCGTTACAAATCCAAGTTATTTCCTCTTCCCGCATCTGGGTTGTTACTATATGCAGTCGTCATGTTCTCTCTCTCTCTCTCTCTCTCTCTCTCTCTCTCATTTGCCCTCAAATGTCTAATTCCATCTACACCTCAGAGGGGGTCCTTTATTCTTCCCAAAAACTGATTCCCATTCCCACAATTCGAGAAAATGTTCAGCGGAAATTCTGCAGATGTTTGATTCTGGTGTCGAATAATAATCAAGACAGCGAGAAGACCGGAAATCATTTCTCCTTTTTATTCACACCAGCGTTTCGGGAATCCTTTCTCATCATCAGGGTTAAATAAACTCTATTTTTGCAATATTAAAAAGCATGCTAAAATAAGCTAATAATTATAATAAGAAATTTAGTTTTGTAATATAACAGTCATTAAGCTAAAAGTAAAATAAAAGCGACAGAGTGGTTCCTAGCTAAAAGTTAATTAAAACTATACATAATTCAATGAAAAATAATTCAAGTTTTTAAAAGGTGATGGCCACCTCAGACTCTTCTTCTCTACAGTACACTCAAAATACGTAGTCTCTTCGTCCTTTGTAGCTGCAGTTTCCTAAGCGTCTCCCTAATGAAGTTAATATGTAATATTCAGATTGCCTCCTCTCTCAAGGGATGAATCTTACATCATGGATGATAAGTTATGTGATTTCACTAGAAAACAGTAATTGCACATAATATATGACTTCATAAATGGGATGTTTTACTAGGATTTCTTAGTCAGTGACTGTTTAATTCAAGAGGAAAAATTGAACAAGGAAAAATGAGAGTTTCAGTTAAAAGGGAAAGAGAACTGGGAGTAATTGTCAAAATCAGACTTATTGCACCCTACTCCGAAAATATCTGCTGAGAGTTTGTTGAGGCTGGGGCAACTTCTGGCTGCTTGCTTCAATAATCCTCCAATCCAGGGTCTGTACTGGCGAGTCTATTGTCATTTCAGGTCAGAGAAAAGTAGGTTTTAAGAACAATATATCTAAGGTCTGGCCTAGCAAAACTGTATCCCCTCTATGACTTCTGTGAGTTTAAAATTCCTACCTTTGGACTGTTGGCAAGTTTGGTTTGAAAACAACTGCTTCCCTGCTCTCTTATTTCTGAGAAATCTATTTCAACAAAAGTAAATAAAAGTAGAAAAAATTCTTTTCTACTAAGAGGCAACTACTTGAACAGCAAATATTGATAATATGGAGTCTGTATATATATCTCGATATATTTATGGATATATAAGGATCAATATATATATATATATGGAAGAGGAATATATATATATCTCATTTCTAATATCAAGGCTTTTCACTGACATTCACACACAACACACACACACACACACACACAATATATTTTTGTTCATATATATATATATATTATCATATTACATATATAATAAAATATATCCAGATATATATTATATATATATAATATCTTGTATATATATATATATATATATATATATATATATATATATATATATATATTTA
Organism: Macrobrachium rosenbergii; assembly: GCF_040412425.1. Classification (NCBI taxonomy): domain Eukaryota; kingdom Metazoa; phylum Arthropoda; class Malacostraca; order Decapoda; family Palaemonidae; genus Macrobrachium; species Macrobrachium rosenbergii. The sequence continues at coordinate 6,485,148 of NC_089755.1, forward strand.
TACATACATAATCTTATATATATATATGTAGACAACATATATTTTAATATATATATGTATATATATATATATATATTATATATTATTTCAAGGAGACAAAAGTCTGTGTAAAGGGTGTAAATTACCATAATGGATATATATGTGTATATATATATAAATAGTATATATGCATACATACATATATATAGCATATATATGAGTATATATAAACATATATATACATAAGATTATATTTGCATATTTATGTGTATATATAGCTATATATATATATGAATATATGAATATATAGATATATATAGAATATCAATCTTATTCAGAAAGTTTCAACCCCTCAGGAACATCACCACAAACATCAGGAGTGTGAGGACAGAGCAGCGATGGGCGATTCTTCAAAGATCAGCAAGAAGATGTGGTGAAATTGACACTCGTTTAGAAATAGCCAGGGAAGGAATTCTGTGCAAAGGGAAATAGGGATTCAAACTATATTTTATAACGCCTCAGTGCGCCATTTTCCTTTTAACAATCTCTCTCTCTTCTTTCTTTCTCTCTCTCTCTGATGATTCTCTCTCTCTCTCTCTCAAGCTTCTTGCAAAATTTCGTCTACATCAGTTAGACCCTTGGGCCTTCCCTCCTTCTGCCGGAGTCTGGTGCCCTTCGACTCATTTTTTGGAGGAAAAAACTCATTCATAAGGACTCCAGAGAGAGAGAGAGAAGAGAGAGAGAAGAAGAGAGAAAAAGGTGAGATGGAGGAAATAAATTTTTATCTCACATTCTAGACCTCCATTTTCACTGACATTCGAGAAATTATAAGTAACTCTCTTTACTCAGAGAATTTTCTTTCATCTTGCTTCAGGACTATGGTGGGACTTTCTGCTTCAAATTGCAATGTCTTGTTTCCTATTGAACTATAGGTGGTGAGAATCTCCCTTCTCTCAGGCTCTGAAGCTGGAAGAACAAGTATAATGGAAAAGTTGGATTTTTAATGTACGAATTTCTGGAAATGAAAAAAGATCAACATATCAGGTCAGGAAAGAGACATGGGAAAACCATTATTACCCATATCAGATAATGGAGATAATACTCAAACCATCATAGTGATGAACGCGCAGTGGGTTTAGTTTCATGAGTAACTCAAAAGAAAGATAGAGTTCCTAGAAGAACTAACCCAAAATGAAAAATAGAAGTATTGAATATAAGTGAAACCTGGTATTCCCAAGAGACTGGTAATGATGACCAGATAAAGGGTTTCCAAACTTATAGATCAGATAGAAAAATAGAAATCAAGGGGGAAAATATATGGGAGAGATGCCAATCAAGGAAAAATCTGTAGAGAAATATAGTAACACAGAATGTGAATTAATAGCGGTAGAATTTGAATCTGAAAATTAGTGAACATTGTAATATATAGACCCCTAATACTAAAGAGTTTGACATAATAATTGAAAAAATTTGATGAAATATGTAGAAGTCACAAGGACTGGACTATACTCCTAACTGGAGACTTTAACTTTCCTTTGTAGAATGGAAAGAACGAATAGGAGACTGTGGTTGTATTTATACATATAAAAAAGAGAGCAATAGTAGTGCAGAAGATAAGAGGCAATTTGAAAAGCTATTAGATATGCTACTAGAACATAACATTCAGCAAATAAATCACCTACCAACAAGAAAGGATAATATTTTAGATCTAGTATTTGTGAATGAGGTGAACTATGTTAAAGAAATAATAGTATATAACACGAGTATTTCGGACCATAATGTCATAGAACTAACAGTCCGTTCCAGAACATATGAAAACAAAGACAAAGCAAGAAACGAAAAAATGGGAAGGATATGGAAAATACAATTTCTATAGTAAGAATATAAATTGGTCAAAAATAAATGAAGAATTAAACAAAGAATGGGAAAATATATTTGTAAGTGATGATATACAGGTAAATACCGATATATTATATAAAATATTAGAGGAAATAGTGGAAAATATATACAGAAGAAAAAAAGTAACCATCAGTCACGAATTCCAAGAGACAGAAGGATCTTGTTCCAGAAAATTAGAAAGTGGAAAAAAGCTCTTGCAAAAAAAAAGAATGCATGGAAAGTGATGGAACTAAAAAGTAAGATAGAAAATGCAGAACAAAAGATTATACAATCAAAAGAAAATGAAAAAGGGAACCTAGAAGAAATGACACTACAAAATATCAAGCAAAACCCTAAAATTTTTATTCATATGCAAAAAGATGAATAAAATAAGAGTATACAAATAGGCCCTCTAAGAATTGAAGGGCGATTAACGAATGAAAAAGGAAATATGTAACATATTAGCAGAAAGATATAAGAGTGAATTTACACCTAGAATTGAAAATGAAGATAATGATACAGAAATAAGAGATGAAAATACTGAATACTTATCAGATATAGATATTACAGAAGCTGATATTGTGCAGGCTATTAATGAAATTAAAAATGGATCAGCAGCAGGACCAGATGGAGTACCTGTCATATTGTTAAAGAAAGTGGTTCATTCAATCGCAAAGCCATCCTAGCAATATTATTAAGACAAAGTATAGATACAGGCAAGATTTATGATGAGCATAAATTAGCATATATTACTCCTACTTTCAAAAGTGGTTCAAGACTAGAGGCAAGAAATTATAGGCCTGTGAGTCTGACATCTCATATTTGAAAGTATATGAAAGGGTAATAAAAAAATATAATGAAACATTTAATGAAAAAGAGATTGTTCAATATAGGACAACATGGTTTTGTACCCGGAAAAAGTACACAAACCCAACTGTTAGTCCACCATGAAAGCATATAAAAATATGATAAATGAAAAAGATACAGATGTGGTTTACCTAGTCTTTGCAAAAGCTTTTGACAAGGTAGATCATAATATATTAGCGAAAAAAATTAGAAAACATAACATTGTTGACAAAGTAGGAAGATGGATAAAAGAATTTTTGCAAAACAGAAAACAGATAGTGATTGCAAACGATGAGAAATCGGATGAAAATACGGTAATATCCGGTGTACCACAGGGTACGGTGTTAGCTGCATTGCTGTTTGTGATTATGATTGCAGACATAGACAGTAATGTTAAGGACTCAGTAGTAAGAAGTTTCGCAGATGACACAAGAATAAGTAGAGAAATTGCTTGTGATGAAGATAGGAACTATATACAAAGAGACCTAAATAAAATATATAAATAAGCAGAGATAAATAGGATGGTATTTGACTCTGATAAATTTGAATCAATGAACTATGGTGATAAAGTAGGAATGCTATATGCATATAAAGGACCTAATAATGAGACAATCACAAACAAGGAAGCAGTTAAAGACCTTGGTGTGATGTTGAATAGGAATATGTTATGCAATGATCAAATAGCAACTCTATTGGCAAAATGCAAAGCAAAAATGGGAATGTTGTTCCGGCACTTCAAAACAAGAAAAGCTGAACACACAAGATTATGCTTTATAAAACGTATACGTACGTAGTCCACTTGAATATTGCAATATAATATGGTACCCACACTACCAAAAGGATATTGCACAAATAGAGAGTGTACAAAGGTCATTACAGCTAGAATAGAAGAAGTTAAGGACCTTGACTACTGGGAAAGACTACAATTCTTAAATTTATATAGTCTTGAAAGGAGAAGAGAACGCTACATGGTAATTCAAGCATGGAAACAGATAGAAGGAATTACCGAAAATATCATGGAACTAAAATTATCAAAAAGAGCAAGCAGAGGTAGATTAATAGTCTAAAAAACTATACCAGGAAAATTAAGGAAAGCACACAGGACATTAATCCACCACGCACCAGCATCGATAATGCAGCGTCTATTCAATGCGCTACCAGCTCATCTGAGGAACATAACAGGAGTGAGCGTAGATGTGTTTAAGAATAAGCTCGACAAATATCTAAGATGCATCCCAGACCATCCAAGACTGGAAGATGCAAAATATACCGGAAGATGCGTTAGCAACTCTCTGGTAGACATCAAAGGCGACACACTGAGGGACCTGGGGCAACCTTGAACGAATTGTAAGGTCTGTAAGACGAAGAGGTCTCTCTCTCTCTCTCTCTCTCTCTCTCTCAGTGAAATATGAGTTTAATTCACTACTTTTTATGATTCTTAAAATATTTTTTATATTATTTCCGAGACTAAAGTCTCGTAAAGGGTGAAATTATGAGAATGGATATATGACATAAACCTACACTATGCCTTTATTACGGATATTGCTTAAGAGAATTAATGAGAGAGAGAGAGAGAGAGAGAGGGGGGGCAGTTGGAATCCTGTCAAAATACATGAACAGAAGAAGAAGAACAAAGAACTGGGTGAGAAACCAAGTGAGGAACATCATCACTTGAGGGGATGTTTGAGGAGAGACAAAAGCGAATTTCCGCGATTCCTCACAAGACCAACTGATGTGGTCAAACGGACGCTCGTTTACGCTTATATAAAACATATATATATAGTAAAAATATCTATATGCTGATAAAATTTTTTTTTTCAAGTAAATACTGATGATTTTTACCAAACGACGCTTGCAATAAAATGTCGAACCAGTTAGACCTAACGTCATAAGCTACAACTCAGATCCAGCTCAATCTGGGATAAAAAAAAAATCCTCATTTATCTAAAGGACTCCATTTTTAAAGGGACGCTTCAGTCCCCATTCAGTAATGGAGCAGCCGGCGAATGGAGGCAATAAAATTAAAATCCATTATTGTACAAGGCTACCATTGCCACGCGATTCATATACTGCGTAAATGCCATTTGCCTTAGACTATAACCGGGGCTTCGAAGCAGTTTGCCAAGTTAATAAAATCATATTTAAGCTGCAGGTGGTGTTAAGCGACGCCCTTCTACAGGCGTGATGGCTCTCCAGGGCTGCATCGTGCTTTTAGACATCAAGGGAAATGAACCAGAAGGAATTTGGGTCGTAAAAGGGAGAGTGAACCTTTGCAATGTCAGGGAGGAAAACTGCGTTTTTCCGAGTGTTCTTTTGGGGAGCTTTATGGTCATTAATACTATTAAAACTCTCTCTCTCTCTCTCTCTCTCTCTCTCTCTCTCTCTCTCTCTCTCTCTCCTGTTTAGTTGATTTCGTACGCAAAACCGAACGGTTTCGGACAAAATCGTCGTAAATAAAAAACAAAAATAATAAACTTGCAAATATCAACTCGGCAGTACAAATGCTGTGCAGTAGTGCTTTGACAACCTCCACTCGACTTCAATATATATATATCTATATATAAATATATATATATATATAATATATATATATATATATATATATATATATATATATATATATATATATATCTATATATCTATATATAATATATATATATATATATATATATATATATATATATATATATATATATTTATATATATATATATATATATATATATATATATATATATATATATATATATATATATATATTACTGTATATATTAAACGAAGTCTTGTGGAGATTGTAAGGATTTGCACTATACAGCATCACTGAAAGTACGACGTCTCAGTGTCTTAGTGTTTTGCCAGCCATGGACAAACCCGAGCCCGGTTTATGACCCGGGGACCAAATTACCGTTCACCAACACAAAGAAATGTGTTAACTGCAATCAACAACATAGAACTTTAGCAGCGAAATGCCCCGTGAGAAAGGATCTAATTTAAAAAAAAAATGCAAGAGATCAGAGCGAACAGATATGCAACATCCACTACCAACAACGGCACAAGAAGTTGTGCTAAAGTAACAGCCACTAATGCAGGGAATTGCCAGGCTAATGCAAATAACGTCCAAAACAATATAAGCAGTATATATACAAGAAGAGATGAAAATTAGGGTAATAAAAAATTTAGCAATAAAACTGGGGCTGCGTCAAGAAGGATTCTACCCCTCATTAATAAACAGCATATTAGCAGATAACAATTTACCAACAACACATTTCTCTGAAGAAACGATAAACATGATAGCAAGCACCATGAAAAGGAATAAAAGACAAGAAAACCGTACAAACAATGCGGAGGAATTTCAAACAACTCAGGATATGCAAGACTGCACTCAATATGAGGAAAACTAAGCAGAAAGTTCAGAAGGCGACTCGTCAGATGAAGACTTTATACCCGGGAATGAACCTCATTCGGACTCAGACTTAATTCCTCCCTCAGGACGTATAAGTAATTTGCAAGCAACACAGCATCAATTAACAGAGGAAATACAAGCTTCACTACAAAGCTTCTTAGATTTCTCCAATTCTGCCATTTTGCAAAACCCAGAAGGATTAACTCTAGCATCAAAAGATCCTACGCTAGAAGCCAGGAATACCAGAAAAAAAGAAAAATTAAAGAAAAATAACACATAATTATTAGATCACTATAACTTGAATGGATTCAACTCTGCGAAGAATCAAAATAATTCAACTTAGCGTGAAATCTGGAAAATACAGACATTTGAATTATATACTCGTACATATATATCACACATTACCACAGGTGAAAAATAAGAAACGGGGTGTAGGTCCTGACCGGTTTCGACTTTATTTCCAAGCAATTGGCTTGGAAATAAAGTTCAATACAATGGAGAATTAGCGGAGGAAACGGAAGCAGAAGAGAGAAACTACCCAAACAACACATCGCGATGAACCTCCACCATTATACTGTTAAGAATTGTCTTAAGAAAAACGTAATTTATAGAATCTAATGTGTAAATATATTGCAAAATCAATATTATAACGTTAATATTAAGGTTAAAATAAGAAAAATTGCAACTTTATCTAAATAGAATTATATTATTAAGAAATAAAATGTAAAATATATAATCTGTACAATTCCCTGTTAACATAGTACAAAATCATTTTTGTAATATGCTAATATTAAGGCCACAGTAAAAAAAAAATTGTACCTTCATCTAAATAAAATTGTGGCTAAACCACACTTCACATTACTCTTACTAATACTTAACTTTCTACCATGTTTAGCTACCTAACTGCCGTCATTCTTCTGTCACCCCTCTTACCTATCAGCTAAAAAAAACAACTCACCTGTAAACCCTCACGACCTTTCACGAAAGCTCCTATTTTTTGGGGGGAAGCGGTTCTCTGGGTATCTTTTAAAAACTGGGTCTTCCCTTCCTCCTTCTGCTTGATCTGGTATGTTCCTCGCTCTCTTTCCCAGGGACCTCCATTTTTTTTCTTATTTGGTTGTTAGTAGAGGAAAAAAATATCTTTTTCCCTGCTGTGTATTTATTTCTTGCTGCTTATTGTACTTTTTTTCTCAATCTTTCTACTCTATTTCCCCTGTAATTTTCCAGTAGGTTCGAGAGAAGGTTGGTCATGTAAAATTAGATGTTCAAATTTAAAAGTTTCCTATTCGCTAAAAACCTCAGTGATGTAAGCGGGTTCGAATCGTGCCAAGGAGAAAAATAATTACTCCCTCATTTATTACCCGTCTGGATTCAAGGCTTGTAGTGGGATATGCGGTCCGAAAGGTTTGTAGAGATTTGTAAATTAAAAGGTCATAGCAGATCTTTAGATTAAATGTTTACTGTATATCTGGTAACATTGGTCAGGAGATACTGAATATATATATATATATATATATATATATATATATATATATATATATATATATATATATATATATATATATATACTCCTCTTGTTTATTGACGACCTCAGTAGTTATAACGCTAGTTTATATGACCCTATCAGTCAATCAGTTATGACGTTCATTTCCTGCATTGGATTACCTGGTGTACCTGAGAAATAATTAGAAATCTCTCTCTCTCTCTCTCTCTCTCTCTCTCTCTCTCTCTCTCTCTCTCTCTCTCTCTCTCTCTCTCTCTCTCTCTCTCTCTCTCTCTCTCTCTTCGGAAATGTACGTACAGATTCTCCAGGGACCTTAAGAACTGGAAAATATGATGAACTTAGGACGGACTGCAGTGCAGACCCAATTAGTCTTCAAAGAATATTTTTTATTTAATTTTTAGACTTTGAAACTTTTTTAAGAAATCCGAAGGGAAATGACGTAGGGGCGTGGATATTAGTTAGTCTTATTTCAGCCATATTTCCTCCAGGTAGAGAGGTCAATATAGGTAAATGAGGGATTTTTAAATTCACAATTTATTGAAGTTTCAATCCGCTTATCATTCGACCTTTTCAAGTAATAAATATTCATCAACTTTTTTAAGATTCTATAATTTTCGGTCAAGTGATGAAATTGAACTGAAGTACTAATTGCCCGTTGAAGGGAAGACTTCAATACTTCCGTACCTGCTCCAGGATTAAGTGATAAATTTTTTTTGGGGGGTGGGGCTTTTTCTATTCTGTGAATTCCCCTTGAAGGCTTTCGTTCGTCAGTTATTGATATTATTTTTCCCTGTCTCTTTCCCCATTGCTAATTCTTTCCTGCAGACCTTCATTTGGAGTTCTGCTCTTTCGCTCATTCAGAGACTCCGCTGACCTTTTAACCCCTTTCCCTAATAGAGGTGGGTTTTTCGCGGAGGGGGAGGGTCCGGTGAAAGGAATGGGGAAACGGGGTGGGGAAGGGGGAGAGAGATGGGGCAGGGGGAGGGAGATGAGGAAGGGGGATGGGGAGGGGAGAGGGGAGGGGTAAAGGGGAAGGGTGAAGGGGAAAGGTGAGGGTTGATGGGGAAGGGGGAGGGGAAGGATATGGGGTAGGGGGATGGAGAGGGGAAGGGGAGGGGTAAGGAGGAAGGAGATGGGGAAGGGTAAGGGGAGAGAGGGAAGGGGATGGCGAAGGGGAGAGGGTAAGGGTGATGGAGAGGGGAAGAGAGATGGGGAAGGGGGAGGGGAGAGAGGGAAGGGGAAGGGAGAGGAGGAAGGATTATGGGAAGGGGATGGGGAAGGGGAGGAGTGGGTTGGGAAGGGGGAAAGTGGGATGGGGTGGGGAGAAGGGGATGGGGAAGGGGAGAGGAGAATGGGAAGGGGTGAGTAACTATCACTCAGTTAACTATTGAAATGATGTTGATTGGTTGCTTCTCTCTCTCTCTCTCTCTCTCTCTCTCTCTCTCTCTCTCTCTCTCTCTCTCTCATCAATTCTATTCAGCAGTGTACCTAACAAAGGTTTATATCAATTTCCCACAGGTAAGTTCACCTTATCTTTTGCATCTGTTAATTACCTATTAATTACTAAGTATGTATATACGTGCATGTATGTATACACACACAAACACACACACATATCCATATATATATAATTATATATATATATATATATATATATATATATATATATATATATATATATATATATATATATATATATATGCCATGTGACTTTCACTATAA
>NC_089755.1:6504477-6519477 GCF_040412425.1 Macrobrachium rosenbergii
AAATTATTACTCCTGTTTTCCAGGAGCGAAAAGGTACACCACCTTTAGTTTTTGGGAGATCGTTGCAGAAACAGACTGTATACGCATAGAGAGAGAGAGAGAGAGAGAGAGAGAGAGAGAGAGAGAGAGAGAGAGAGAGAGGTTGTACTTTCGAAAAGAAATATGTATAAACATTTATATGTACAATGTATATACCACAACATGACATCTCTGTCTTTTGCCAAACGAGAAGCGAGAATTTAAAGTTCAGTAGATTTTATGGGCAATAAGTGTACAGAAACAAAGACCAACCCCCCGTGCTCAAATCTCATTACTACTCCAAAACAGTTCTCCCTGTATTCTAATAATCTACTTACATTTTTATCTGTTTATCTATTAATTTGTTAATTTATTTTGTTTCAATAAGTGATCCCTTCTCTGTGTATTTCCCATTACCTTCTGTAACTTCTTTCTAATGAACACAATAATATTTGTTACAAGGACAGAATTAACACTTTTTTGAAAGTGTACGTAACGTGCTCCAACAATCTTTATTCAGGAAACGGCGTATGAAGGTTCGCTCACGATAACACTTACATCCATTTTCTCCCTCTCTCTCTCTCTCTCTCTCTCTCTCTCACCGTGTATCGCCTCTCTCTCTCTCTCTCTCTCTCTCCGTGTATCGCCTCTCTCTCTCTCTCATCGTTTTCCGAAGTTCACCCACCCGAATCTCACTCATTCTCACCAAGCAATTGAATGGACTATTTAAAGAAACGCAATAGTTTCTACAAAAATAGGTTTATTATTCAAATAACCCAACAAGAAATGAATAAAACAAAACAAAGATTAAAATGCATAATCAATGAAATATCGAGTCAGATAACTAAACTCTGAACTGCAAAACACTTCTGATTAAAGAAGTCTCATTATGGCTAATAGCCTGAAAATATCCAAACTCACACATACTCCCCAAATCAATAACTAAAGTCATGTAAAAAAAAAAAAACAGTCTACCACATGTTATTCGAACCAGTCCACACTGTCCACAGACATCTGTCGGAAGAATTAAACATGATAGAAAACTCCCAAAAATATATGAAATGCAAAACACAATAATGGAAAGTGTAAAATGCATAGCCAAGATATGGCAAACGTAACAGAACAAAATAATAATATAAAAGAGGTATGAATATTCATATTAAATCTCTCACACCAGTTCAAAAGTTCATAATGATCAGAAAATCATTGTAAAAATCACAAGTTCAATTTCCTCCCATAAAAACAGAGATTTCAAACTCTACCTTATCTGCCGATTTCAAAGCCTGGATCCTCTCCAAAGCTACGTCTAGACAACTGCAGTTCTGTCACGTTAATGAACGATCAAACTCACTTTTAGGGCAGATTTTGGCATAATCTAGATCAAATTAACGCACGTACTCACGAATATACATAACACTTCGGAGATCACCTGACTGCCAATATTGTTGAGGTTCTCACGCAGATAGCTGAGGAATCAAACTATTTGCTGAATACAAAGATTTTACCTCAAGTCTCTCGACCTAGTTCCATCTGACTCCAAAAATTCTTCCATCACATCTTAAAGCATTGAAGCTATGAAATGCATATATGTGTCCTTTAAAATTGTAGCAGCCATATTTTCTGAAATAGAGCTCGGCCACCACATAAGAGCGTCTCGCTCTCCTTAACGGCAAACTAAAACTAAAGCATATGTATAAAACATAACAAAATAGAGCTATGCTCAATTAGCAATGTCTACTGCACTGCAGCTTTAAGGACTGCTCTCATGACGCACTTCCAAAGTCACTGGTGTTGTGTTCTTAGAGCCTTTACATGTAACCTTACAAACACGAATAAGCTTTACTACTCCCACAACAAGAATTATCAGTAAAATAGCTATTAAGACAATTAAAATTGTCGGCATAATATATTCCTGATACTGGAACATCACGGAATCGTCAATGTCTTCCAACGGTGGAACCGTCATTGGCACCTTGGTTGTAGGTACCGCCACTACCAAATGCTCGTTATGCGTATGACGCATAATTATCTTCTCGGAACTGTTGAATACAGCACGGCTAAGTACGAGAAAGTCCGTAGACATCACACGGCATGCAGCATCAAACAGCTTGGATCCTTGAAGAACGAATGATGTCGACTTGTTGCTCTGGCACATCATTGTAACTGCATACTCCTTGCAAAATACGGCAGGAAGTGTACTGGTGGACTCAATGTGGTAATCTCGCAGGAACTGTCTAAAGTCACATTCTGTCGGAGTCTGTCCATGAACTAATGACAACTCACAACCACCCACAGACACAACTCGCAACTGGAAAATACTACTGTCATACACACACTTCTCTCTAACTAAAGCACAACTTGTCTTACAACCAACTTCCGAACCTTGACATTGATCTCCCAAAATGAACATGGTCTCTAATCTATCCCATGTCACTACTAAGTCTCCCAAAAGCACTCGAAAAAGGTCTAATAACAAAAAGGTTTCATGTTACTGAACCAAACAAAACCACTAATGCGAAAGTCAAACACTCACAATGTGAACTAATTCCAAGTTTGTATCTCAGAATAATCACAGTCAACTCACTACTAAGCACACAACAACTCTACGGAACTCACTCATAAAAAAAACTATCCAACAAAAAAAAATACTCGAGAATCCTATCCAAACACCAAAAGGTATCATATCTCGTAAAAGACATGAAAGTTCTACTCCGGTTAGCAAATATTTCGCAACACCTGACTAACTCTCAACAAAATAGCAATTGACGTAATGGCAATCGCTCCCACGATCTTAACAACTACAATTACTCACAATACAGCTCCCTTCATTTAAAAAAAAAAAAAGAAACTGAGAAAAAATCCAAATACTCAAATACGATCTCCCAAAAAAAAAAAAAAAGATCAGACGCGTACGGTCCGATATACTAAGTACCTCCCCAAAAAAAAAAAAAAAAAAATCCTAAACAACACACATATTGCGTCAGATGACAAAACACATCATAACACAATAACACCATAACACACTAACACACGGGTCAAATCTCGTATGAAATTAGCCCATGTCTCAATTCCCAAAATCATTCGAAAACAAATGACCAAGAACTTCAACATCCAAAATGAACAAGAGACAAAAAAAAAATAAAAAATAAATATCATATATATACAAATATCAACCCATTTATCCCTCTAACTATATACAAACGTTCCATTACATCCCAACTTTCTTTAACTTCGAAATATGGGTCAATTTCGTCACTCCAGTATTTACATCTTTAACTACAAATCTATTTCCTCTCTTTGATCTCTACAATCTCAAAAGGTCCGTGGAACTTCGGACTTAATTTATAATTCAGATCATTCCGAACATTCACTTTAACAAACACTCTATCACCCATCGAAAAAGCTACTCCCCTCGATTTCGCGTTACTTTTCTCTACCATTGCGCGCGAACTAAGTTCAAGTTCTTTACTGATACGTGCAAATCTTTCTCTCGCTGTATTTATCAACGAAGTGACCGTAACATCACCCTGAACTCGCTCTGGTAACAAATCAAAAGGTCCTTTCAACTTGTATCCATACAAAGCTTCTGCTGGAGATATCTTAATTGTGTCATTCATCATAGTATTGATACTATATCGCACTTCATCCAAAGATCTGTCCCAATGTGTATCGGAACCACCCACCGTCATGCGCAAAGCTTCGATTACTTTCCGATTCGCCCTCTCACACAACCCATTCGCTTCAGGTCTATACGGGATTATAGATACTTTCTTTATTCCCAACAAATTAGCAAGACCGTCTAAAATCTTATTAATAAACTCCCTACCATTGTCTGTGATCAGACATTCTGGAACACCATATCGACAAATTATCCCCTTAAAGAACGCTATAGCAACTTCCTCAGCTGATTTGTATTTCAGTGGGAAAATCTCGACAAAGCGAGTCAACTCATCAACAACTACTAGTAAATGTCTATAACCATAAGCGGACTCTGAGAAGTTACCCACAATATCCATATGCACTCTCTGAAACGGCCTATGTGGTATGGGATATGAACCCAAACGACACGACACTGTCGTCGCTGGCTTATTTGCATTGCAAATAGCACACTTCATCACAAAGGCTTCTACTGCAGAAAACATATTTTTCCAAAAGAACTTTGACCTGACATTTTCATACATCTTGTCTACACCCAAATGAGGAGAACCAAATTTACAATGTACAATGTCTAGAACTTGTGGTACTAGACTCTCTGGCACGATGATTTGTGTAATCTCACCCATGCTTCGAGTACTTCGCAAGTTATACTTAACTTTTCTCACCAATAAATTATTCTCCAACTCTAGACCAGAAAAAGGCAACTTATACCCTTTCTTCGGTGAAACTCCCCTAAGAAATGCCTTAGCATCTGACAACAATTTATCTTCATCTTGCTTTTGTTCCAGCAAGCCTATGTCCCAAGTGACATTTTCACCCGTAATATAACACACTGCGTTACTCTCACTATCACGAATAACAATCTCTCCCGAGACTGCCGACTCACTATTTCTCCCCGAAGTATGCACTGTAGGAACGTGTATGTCCTCTACATGCGATCTCTCAGAACTACTAATATCAGAGACATTAGACACCAAATATTTACTCTCTTCTCCCACACAGGATTCGGTGTGTATTTCCTCATCCTCGACCGGAAAATGCCTGCTCAATGCATCTGCAACTACATTATGCTTACCTTCAATGTATTTGAGGTTTGCATCAAAATCTCTCAATGTTAGGAACCAACGTGCTCTCTTGGGCGACAAATTTGGCTTAATAAAAAGCTCTAACAACGGTTGATGATCTGTAAAAATCTCAACTTTATTTCCCAGCAACAACATCTTAAAATGAACAAGGCTAGAGACGACTGCGAAAGCCTCCTTGTCCACAACTGACATCAGCCTTTCGTTACTACCACGCGTTTTGAACTTTCTGCTATAAAAAGCAATTGGGTGTAATTTCCCCTCAAATTTCTGCATCAAACACGCACCTATACCTTCCTGACTCGCGTCAGTCACTAAGGTGAACGGTTGACTAAAATCTGGAAACTTCAAAACTGGTGGGTTCACCAAAGCGTTCTTAAGCTTCTCAAAAGCTAATTGTTGACTATCACCCCAAACAAACTTAACGTCTTCTCGTAACAAATCTGTCAATGGAGACGCTATTGTAGAAAAATTCCGCACAAAACGGCGAAAGAAACCCGACATACCTAGGAACGAACGAATCTGTTTCCTGGTTTTGGGAACTGGAAAATTCACAATGGCTTTAACTTTCTCATCATTCACTCTAACTCCCTCTTTAGAGATAACATGTCCTAAATAGACAATTTTTTCTCTTCAGAAACTCACATTTGGCCAATTTGACCTTTAACCCAGCGAACCGTAATCGCTTAAGGACTTCTTTTAACACCTTTAGATGTTCTTCAATTGTATCTGTGCATATGAGAATATCATCCATGTACACAAACACCGACTTTCCTAACAAGCCATGAAGTACTGTGTTAACCAGTCTAGTAAATGTTATTGGGGACCCTTGTAATCCAAAAGGCATCCTATTAAACTCATAATGTCCTTTTGGTACCAAAAATGCTGTATATTTACGGCTACTCTCGCAAAGGGGAACTTGTAAAAACCCTTGCATCAGATCTATAGATGAATATATATTCTTGCCACCTATCTCAACAAACAAATCAGGCAAACAAGCTACCGGATATCTATCTGGGCATGTTTTTTCATTCAATTTAAGAAAATCTACACAAACTCTGATACTACCGTCTTTCTTAGGAACTGCAAGCAAAGGAAAATTAAACGGAGAATTGGACGGTCTGATAATGCCTTCCGACTCCCACCTCTGAACTTCTTTTTCTACTTCTTCTCTGATCTTAAAAGGAATTCGATATGCTGGAATATATATGGGATTTGTACCCTTTTCTAGGCGGATTGAATGTTCTAAAACATCTGTAACTCCTAATTTATCTCCCTTCAAAGCAATGATATCTAGATATTCTTTCAAACACTTCTACTTTATCTGAATACTCAGGATAATCAACTTTAGCCAAGTGTTCATGTAGAACCTGACTTCGGAACTGTTGCTCCTCGTTAGGAAACATATTCCCGTCTCCACAAAAACTCACTAATTTATGCTCTTCATTAAACTCTTCAAAATCAATTACATAAGTACCCTTGTGATATTTTTACTGAGTCTTGATAGCTAACTAATTCTACTGAAGTCACGCCTGCGACTGAAATTTCATTCACTGACACCGTGCTCACAACGTCTTTGAATTTCTCGGTTCCCTCAACAACGCACACTTGAGAAGGAAACTTTTTCTCTTTCAGCGACACTTTAACCAGTGTAGGAACTCGCGGTTGCAATTCAATATCTTCCAACAAAAATCCTTTGAAAGATCTTTGCAGAATATCTTCACTCTCTAATGACTGTGTTACACATGTCTCCGACTGTGTCTTAGGTTTCTCACAAGTTTTTTTCCTGTGTATATATGGAACAAAACAACCTGACTCACCTATTGTAATCCCCTGAACTCCCGTAAGAATGTTGATGTTATGTCGCATACAAGAAGGGTGTCCTAGCAAAACCATTTCACCTAAGGCTAATCCTTCTATGACCAAAAATGATTCTACTATTGTCTTTCCACCGATACAAAGCGTAAGAAATGACGAACCTATAATATTCAGTTTTCTCGCTTGTACATCACACACTGTCTCACTAGAAGGGACTAATTTGCACTCTGGAAACCTCGAGTGAAAAAGGTCAGCATTTACTAAATTAACTGAGCTACCAGAATCCACGTACAATCGGCCTAGGTTCTAGTGACTCTACGACCTGATTAGTCATTATCCTGTGTCCGTTTTCGAACTTTTCTTGTGAAAATTCTGCTGTTCTTTTGTGTATCTAGAACTTGCATCATGTGGAATTCTCCTGTCATATCTAGAAAAACCTCCCCGTGACTTCCCTGAATAATCTCTACTCTTTGTGGCTGGGCAAAATCTCCATCCATGATCTGAAGATTTGCAAACTGAACAATATCTCACTCTGCAATTTGATTTACTATGGCCTATTTTATCACAATTAAAACAATGTATCGTTGTGACTGATCTCTCTGGAATTTTCTTCGATTCTACTCGTGCACATGTCTTCGCTGTTGCATCATTTCCCGAATGCGAGCGACTATCATTATTCTGTGGTTTGGAAACCGCAGCTGACATCTTTGCACCTCCCTGTACAAAACTACTGTCCAGTGTCGGGCATTTTGCTAGATTTTTTGTTAATCTGTGCAAACAAAAAGGATTCATCTGTATCCTGATCAATTCTCTTATCAAAACTATCTACAATTACATCTGGGACCGACGTTAAAAGGCAAGCAAAGTGTAACAATCTTTCAAAATTATCTAAGGAGATATTATTTCCAGTTACCCATGGAGAACCTGTTATAGATTTCTTTAACTCAACTACTGCATCAAATAAATTCGCACTGTATGTGACTAGTGAATCATTGCCCTTCTTTATTTTGAGAAACTCTCTCAAATTCCGAACTGCGCATTCACGTTGAACTCCGCCATAAGTAGCTCGTAGAAATTTCTGCAGTTCATTCCAAGTTTTACACCTTCTGAACCCGAAACTCGTTTCCCAATATCTCCTTTATCTAAATCCAGAAATGATTTAGCCTCTGTTAAAGCTTCAGCGCCATTCGTAATTTTCTTGGAATTCAGATAATTGTTCACTGACTCAATGAAAGTTTCTATATTTTGGGTTGGCTTCCCGTCAACTAACCCTTTAAAATTACTAATTCCCGCACTAACGCTCGTCACTTTATGCACCACAATTGATTGGTATGTGCTTGCTGCATCGTCCGGCATTTTGTGAGTAATCACACGCCCTGAGCGTAACAACATAAAAAGAGAAACCAAAAAGAACACTAGAGAAAGGTAAAAGTTACCCCCTCTAAAAGAAGAACAGAAAACGGCGTTCTGCGCAACTTACGAGAATGGGGTACTTACCAATTTGAAACAGAAAACAAAGTACCTATCACTCTACTTCTAACAGAAAACAGAGCTGTGTGCAGCCTGTGACGTCACCCACTCGAAGACGAAGCAAAACACACCAGCAGCGCGATTATTGTTGAATAATCACTTTGCGTAATTAACTCACAATCGCCACTATTCACACTTGTTTGGGTATTTTGTTAACCCCAAAATTGCTCTAGAGATCATCCAGATCTATTTCACAACTCCCCACTCCCAGTACTCGAATAGAAACGGAAAAAAAAAAGAAAGGTTCCCCGTATTACCCACGTAATCCGACCCACTATGTAACTCGCTATCTTAAGACTGAGGGGTAACCACTCATGACGCTCACGGCCCCGTCGCCTTGGGTATCAACGTTATCAATTAGTCTATTAGCAATCTCCCTCTTTCGCCATCATTAAAGACATTAAAATCATGCTGCCACCATTTAAAATCAGAGACACCGCTGCCAGCATTTAATTCTGTTACAAGGACAGAATTAACACTTTTTTGAAAGTGTACGTAACATGCTCCAACAATCTTTATTAAGGAAACGGCGTATGAAGGTTCGCTCACGATAACACGTACATCCATTTTTCTCCCCTCTCTCTCTCTCTCTCTCCCTCTCTCTCACCGTGTATCGCCTCTCTCTCTCTCTCTCCGTGTATCGCCTCTCTCTCTCTCTCTCATCGTTTTCCGAAGTTCACCCACCCGAATCTCACTCATTCTCACCAAGCAATTGAATGGACTATTTAAAGAAACGCAATAGTTTCTACAAAAATAGGTTTATTATTCAAATAACCCAACAAGAAATGAATAAAACAAAACAAAGATTAAAATGCATAATCAATGAAATATCGAGTCAGATAACTAAACTCTGAACTGCAAAACACTTCTGATTAAAGAAGTCTCATTATGGCTAATAGCCTGAAAATATCCAAACTCACACATACTCCCCAAATCAATAACTAAAGTCATGTAAAAAAAAAAAACAGTCTACCACATGTTATTCGAACCAGTCCACACTGTCCACAGACATCTGTCGGAAGAATTAAACATGATAGAAAACTCCCAAAAATATATGAAATGCAAAACACAATAATGGAAAGTGTAAAATGCATAGCCAAGATATGGCAAACGTAACAGAACAAAATAATAATATAAAAGAGGTATGAATATTCATATTAAATCTCTCACACCAGTTCAAAAGTTCATAATGATCAGAAAATCATTGTAAAAATCACAAGTTCAATTTCCTCCCATAAAAACAGAGATTTCAAACTCTACCTTATCTGCCGATTTCAAAGCCTGGATCCTCTCCAAAGCTACGTCTAGACAACTGCAGTTCTGTCACGTTAATGAACGATCAAACTCACTTTTAGGGCAGATTTTGGCATAATCTAGATCAAATTAACGCACGTACTCACGAATATACATAACACTTCGGAGATCACCTGACTGCCAATATTGTTGAGGTTCTCACGCAGATAGCTGAGGAATCAAACTATTTGCTAAATACAAAGATTTTACCTCGAGTCTCTCGACCTAGTTCCATCTGACTCCAAAAATTCTTCCATCACATCTTAAAGCATTGAAGCTATGAAATGCATATATGTGTCCTTTAAAATTGTAGCAGCCATATTTTCTGAAATATATTCTTTGGAAGCTTGAATGCCAAGTCAGTGGCCCCTTTGGTAGGCTTGTTTTATATGAGTAGGGTTTATCTCCTGGATAATAATAATAATAATAATAATAATAATAATAATAATAATAATAATAATAATAATAATACGGAAAATCTGATACAATTGACCGTTTTCATTGCTGTTCGACCCTCACCAGAGGGGAGGTTTAATTAGTAATTCAATATTCTTCAGCTTTGATGGAAACCCTTTCAAGATGACAGGTGTTCTGTGTTTAACAATTAGTGTTAATTTGTCTATCCATCTCTGTGTCTGTTGCTTTTCAGTTTACTTTTGAATTTGGACGAAATTCTGTAGGCAGGTGAGCTGACACCGGATGTATGTAGTTCTACTGATAATGAATTTCAACGATGTTTTTTAAAGTTATTTAATGATTACGGAAGGTTAGAATTTATCTTCTGGTTTCTATTGATATTTTGTGGATTTCTGATGGAATTTGGAGAACGTTTCTTATATCTCTAAAAAAGTCATTCCTTTCACGCTGGTGATTGAATATGACTGTATATAACTAGGTGTTTTAATATTTGTAATGTGCTGAATATGACTGTATATAACTAGGTGTTTTAATGTTTGTAATGTGCTGAATATGACTGTATATAACTAGGTGTTTTAATGTTTGTAATGTGCTGATAAAGTGCTGCAAGTAATTTGCTAATACATTTGATTAAATAGGATAGAATACCTGTCTACTATGGTGACTGCATATGACTGTCTATACCTGGTCGTTTCAATTTTTTCATGTATTGATAAAGTACAGCCGGTAATTTGCTAATAAATTTTATTTGATTTAAGGGCAATTTCGTATAGATAACATACAAATATAGAATACCTTTAAAGTTATAGACACGCGTCTTCGCATAATAAAAAAAAAAAAAGTAAAGTTCAGCTTCAGGAAATCTGAGCTTAATAAAAATATTAATTTTTAAATTCATTCTTTTGGAAATACTTTTTCATATTCCCAACCAATTAGCGTTGTAAACCAGTATATATTTTCAGGAACACTTAACATCTCCCGAAACAAGAGAGGAGGAAGGCGCTTCTGAAGGCTCGTTTATTCTTGCCGGGATAATGTTCCCTTGAAACAGGGTCGTGTTTATCACGAGGCAGGGGCTGTGTTTATGTATGGTGATGATGCTGTAGCTTTGTATAAAATACACGGCTGTAAGCAACAGATATGCACATACACACACACACACACACACACATATATATATATATATATATATATATATATATATATATATATATATATATATATATATATATATATATATATATATATATATATATATATATATATATATATATATATATATATATATATATATATATATATATATATATGTGTGTGTGTGTTTGTGTATATCAAAAATTAATGGATAAAACTGAACAGTAGGAAACCCTACACTAGATATAAAAAAAAAGTTAGTTATATACTTATACAAGGATAGAGAGAGGCCTACGTAAGTAAATAAATAATATGTATGTATGTATACACACACACACATATATAGATCAGAGAAAAAGAAAAGATAAAAATGAACAACAAGGACAATAAAAGGCAGACAGAGAGAGGCCTACAAAAATGAATTTATAACAAAGCAATTTCATGTCACTCGACCGAGTGTCAAATTTAGAAGGCTTCAATATTTATCTTTAGAATAATGTTTGCTCGTTAAGTGGTTTGCCTGCGCTTATTATTATTATTATTATTATTATTATTATTATTATTATTATTATTATTATTATTATTATTATTATTATTATTATTATGCAGAAGATAAACCCCTATTGATGTGGAACAAGCCCACCAAAGGGGCCACTGACTTGAAATTGAAGCTTCCAAAGAATTTGGTGTTCATTTAGAAAGCAGTAACAGAAGGTAAATAGGAAATGCAGAAAGAAGAGATCAGTTATCAGATAAGAAAAAAAGAAAAGTTAATAAATAAATAGATGAAATTATAGATAAATGATTTAGAATACAAGGTGAATTGCAGTTGACTGACCTAAGTCTTCTAAAGCACAGACAAGGTATTGCAGCTTTCATTTTGCAATTGAGTTGTGTAATAGTAGCTAAATTTCTTATAATAATAATAACAACAGTAACTGTAATATACTGTGTTTTCTTTATATTGCAGTACCTTGAACTACTGTCGCTTCAATTTCGCATCGAGAAATAGCTCCACATTTCACTGCAATATTCACTGAATCCATTATACAGATTTGACGTCCTAATATCAAGCTATTGCCATTTTCCAGCCTTGACCTTTGAAATGGGCTTCTGTTTGCTCAATATATCGGTAATGCTTCCCCGAAGAGACTTTATCAAAATTGGAGAGAGAGAGAGAGAGAGAGAGAGAGAGAGAGAGAGAGAGAGAGAGAGAGAGAGAGAGAGAGTTCACAGCAAAGAAACATCTTGTCCACATGAAAATTCAGTGTCACCAACTAACTGCAATATTGCAAAGACTACAAGTAATGTAGAAGTGTGGACGTTTTTAAGAGAGAGAGAGAGAGAGAGAGAGAGAGAGAGAGAGAGAGAGAGAGAGTTTTTTTTTTTTGTTAAATAGGGATATTTTCCTGACTTTGTTGAGGGACCTTTCTTGAACGAGTTTACCGAAAAGGACATTTTCCTTTTATCTAGTTTCATGGGGATGGAGGCTCAGAATAGCCATGTTCATGTTAGAGTAAATAAATATATTTCAGTCATTTCTTTGGAGACCTTGGCTAAATCAAGGGGCGATTCGATTTTGCTTTTGCAACTCAAGACGAAAAAATGAGACCGACTTTTTCGACAGTGAAGCCTTCATGTCAGGAAAGATTTATTTGCTTCTTTGCTGTCGCCCCGACTTAAAAATAAATAAATACATAAGTAAATAAATGAATAAATAGATAAATATATAAATAAACTGATAAACAGAAAAATAAATTGATAGACAAATAAATAGATAAATAAAAAGATAAATAAATAGATAAATAGATAAATAAACAAATAGACAGATACATATAGAATAATAAATAACCAAAAAAATATATAAGTAAATAAATAAATAAATAAGAGAAACGGAGAGAAAACAAGAGACTTTTTACAGAAAACAAACAAAACAACCGACTTCCACTTCTTCTCTGCAGCCCAGGAGCGAAATGAGAACAGCTCACGCACGCACGAACAGAAAATTGCGACGCTAAAGCAAGTAAGTTACACTCACTCAAAGCATGCACACATGCTATCTCTCTCTCTCTCTCTCTCTCTCTCTCTCTCTCTCTCTCTCTCTCTCTCTTCCGTCACCTGTCCTACCTGGCGTCGCCTCCTCTACCACTTATCGCCACGAGGGATCGATCGCGTGTTTTCGCAAGGGCCATCAGTTCTCTATAAACCTCAGGCGTTGAAGAATGATTGGCTGCTACGACAGGTCTGTTCGTCACAGAAAATATGTATAAGGCTATGATGAGGACCGCCATATTTTTTGGGGGGAGAGGGGGTCTGTATCCACAGTAAGTGGGCACTATAAAGGAACTGTTTTTCTTGCCTGTCTAAATCGGCAACGGGATCTTTGATGATTCTTGCACGTTTAAAAGGAAAGTTTGCGCAGACGTCAGCAGTGAAGAATCGGCTTCAATGTTTTGTTTTGGCGTAATTGTATCTTTTTCTCTAGTTTTCATTTTAATACTTTAAAAAGAAAACTGAAAACTTATTGACCATTAGACCTTGTGTATAAATGACCTAGATATATATTAACAAATAAACTTTGGCTAAATTTGAGTTGCTGTCAGTATACCGCCATTTGTATTGGTAGAAATGTTTCTTTTTCTCTACTTTTCATTTTAATACAAAGAAATAAAAACTCATGGACCACAAGACCTTGTGTATAAATGACCTAGAAATATATGTACAAACAAACGCTATCTAAATTTTTAGTGAAATGTCAATATATCTCCAGAACCTTCACAAGCATTCTTAACATGAACTACTAGATTTTTGTTATAAATAACCAAAAATATATATGTAAATAAACATTGGATTTTTTTTTTTTTAATGTCAGTATCTTAAACCACTTAAAAATCCCTGATAAGGGCTTTGCTTTTAGTGAAAATAGAATAAAATGGATTTGTATTCATGAAAAAGATGTAATGTTTAACACACTTAACATTCCCTAGTGGATGTCTGATACTTGTTAATAAAAACATTATCTCCGGAGTTGGGAAAAGCGTTGGTAAAAAAATTGGTGCACCGTTGGCAAAGCCATAGTAGGTGTTTGAAAATTTAGTTATTATTATTATTATTATTATTATTATTATTATTATTATTATTATTATTATTATTATTATTAATTTTTTTGTCTATCACAGTTATCCTATTCGACTGGGTGCATCCTGCCTCCTTAGGAGTCCATCACTTTTCTCACTATGTGCTCTGTTTCTAGTAGCACACTTTTCTGCATGAGTCCTGGAGCTAATTCGGCATCTAGTTTTTACAGATTCCTTTTCAGGGATCTTGGGATCGTGCCTAGTGTTCCTCTGATTATGGGTACAATTTCCACTCGCATATCCTTCTTATTTCGATTTTCAGGTCTTGATACTTATCAATTGTTTCTCTTTCTTTCTCATCTATTCTGGTGTCCCATGGTATTGCCACATCAGTGAGTGATACTATCTTCTTGATTTTGTCAATCAACGTCACGTCTGGTCTATTGGCACGTATCACCCTATCTGTTCTGATACCATAGTCCCAGAGGATTTTTGCCTGATCATTTTCTGTCACTCCCTCAGGTTGGTGTTTGTACAACTTATTACTGCAAGCTAGCTGGTGTTTCTTGCACAGGCTCCAGTGGAGGGCTTTTGCTACTGAATCATGCCTCTTTTTGTACTGGTTCTGTGCAAGCGCCGGACATTCGCTTGCTATGGGGTTTATGGTCTTGTCTTTCGTATTGCACTTCCTGCATATGGGTGAGATGTTATTTCCATCTACTGTTCTTTGAGCATATCTGGTTCTTAGGGCCTAGATCTTGTGGTGCTGTTAGCATTCCTTCTGTTTCCTTCTTGAGTTCTGCCCTCTGTAGCCATTGCAATGTTTCATCACTGGCCAGTTCGTTAGTCTGTCTCATGTACTGTCCGTGCATTGGTTTGTTGTGCCATTCCTCTGTTCTGTTTTTCATTCTCCTGTCTCTGTATATTTCTGGATCTTCGTCTACTTTTATCAGTCCTTCTTTCCATGCACCTCT
>NC_089755.1:6524477-6551977 GCF_040412425.1 Macrobrachium rosenbergii
AACAAACATATGACCTCGTTTCCAAGGACTTCCCACGGCTATGTGACTTTGCCTTCAACCCTGATCAGAAAGAGAACGCTGAGTCTATGCAAACTATGCAAACGCATGCGAATATATGATGACACACTGTCTTAAAGCACTACACAGGTACTTATTGATGACGTCTGCGTCCTGGTTGACCAAACGGAGATTTCACAATAGCATTCCTTTCATGATCAGTACAGATATATATACTGGGAATTATCTTAGATTTACTAAGAAACGTAGTTTATTTAAATGTGGCATAAATGAAATATGACATTTGCTCGGCCACGTAAAACACAATAGGAACGAAATCATCAAAACAGGCATTCACTAGCTAAGCATAAATTCTCAGAAAGCAAAAGAAAATATACGCTTCCAAAAATCATTATACTCAAAATGTGAATGAGGATACATAGTAATTACTGAAATATGTTGCACATTTGTGAACACAAGTCTTACTAAAATGTAGCAAAGTGAGAAAAAAAAGGTAAGTTATATAACTCAAATATTGATTATATTGATAATGCTAATGATTAACACATAAATCATATATAGATAATGTAACCCGGATAAATCAAATAAAATAATGCAATTCAGAAATGATAATGCAATTCTGAAATGATAATGCAATTCGTATACGAAGTAAAAACATTTGTGCACAGATTATATGAATACACTTGCAATGATAGAGATTGAAACCAATGCTTAAAAAATGTATCCAAAAAGTAATAACCATATGGTAGGTTTATATAAACAAACAGTTATCCTGATAGATTAATCAGTATGGACAACCAAATTACTAAATGCAAAATGTTGAATGAACAACATGCTACTACACGAAACTGATACATACATATGCAGTATAGGTTATTAAAGAAATAAATGGAGATAAATGATATCACCAGAAATGTTCAGCTCTTCCTCACATATATTACCACCGAAAATAGAACCTTTTCAGTCTTTCTCTGTGTATTCGAGCTTTAATGAAAAAATGGCCAGTAATTCCATTATCGAACTCGGAACATATAATTGCGCCAGGCCAACGTTGACCTTTGAGAATCAGCAGATTTCGCAATGGTCTCCTTCATCTCTCGTGCTTTTTTCCAAAACATTACGCTGACGATTACGCCTACGGCTCCCAGCAACATACCAACGGCAATTAATGTGTAGAGGAGAAGAAAATCATGGTGATCAGAAGAATGGCTCGCAGGAGACAGCAAGTCTAATGATGCAATAGCGTTTTCGACGGGCCTGCTGTAGGGAATTGTTAGACCTTGCAGCCTAGTGTTTCCCCACGATGTGTTGATGAAGAAATTACGCCCACGGATGATCGTTACCGTAGCTCGGATGAAGAGTGACGACGTTGTTGCAATGCAGCCATCATTAACGACGAACATGTGTCCTGTTGTCCTAGTATCTGGGCAAGTGACGATGTATGGTTCTGCAGAGAAGACGAATGACGTGCCATTCACGAGCCTGTGACGAAACTGATTGTCACGATACCTTACTAAACCAGCCAAACAATGTTCACGTGTATGGGGAGAGGTTCTGTTAAGTACTAAGTCCAATTCGCATGAATTCAAGGACGTATCAGATACATTTAAGAATTCAAACAAATCGATCCTGCACACTACATTATTCATAACATCATGGCAATCATTTAACAGTGCTTGGTCTCGGACTACCGTAAAAGCTTCCTTATTGGCGGAAACCAATACTAGAGCTGACAGATTATTAATAATAGGTGTCGAGACGTTAGATACATACGTGGGAAAAGGCGAAATTTTATACGCTTTCCACGCGTCTGATGGGTTGAAAGGAATGTCGATTACGATCTTATCAAGGTCAACTTTAACTGTGATCAAGCTGTAATAAAATTCAACTTTATGAAAATCTACTACTGGAACATAGCGCATTTTATCGTGAGCATTATTGATAATCTGAGTAAGATCTTTAATCGGTAACAAATGAGGAGACAACACGCCTTTAGCAGCAAGTGTTATAGCTTCCACGTAATCTTTTGATTTTTCGATAAAGCTTGAAACCCTCGAGTATACATGATTAATTTTAGCATGATAATACATCAAAGTTGCTAACAAAACTTGAGTGTCATGAACCTGATTGAAACGTCGTGACTGTTCATTTACTTTACTGATTACGCTGTTCAAAGCTTGAATTTGTTTGTTTAGTTCTCCTGCTAATACCTCTTGTTGATGTTCCAGATTTTCGATTTTAACCCCGTGATCGCGAAGTTTCAAACGATTTGAAATCCCTAACCCAAGACCAGCTACGGAACCAACCAAATTTAATGCCGCTAGAACAAGTGGGTTACGCCTTTCTGTAACGTCATGAGGTATTGACCACATTAGCAAATCACGAGCCAAGATTTCAGCTTCGCATGTTTTATTCCTTAATTCCCAGAAAAGCGTATTAATTGTGTCACTGACTTGATTAGGCGACGTTGGATCACTGCTAGCTAAGAATGATTTATGCAAGTCTGCCAGAGATTGATCAAAAAGAGTCAATTCTGATTTCAAAGTTATTACTTCATTTTCGCTAGTAAAAATGGCGTTCATATTGACTTCTAAAACTATATTACTGCCAGTTAGAAAGAAATTATTCATTTCCTCTACTATAGAACCATGATGTAAAGTTATTTCAGAACTCTTCCCAGCTACGATAAACATTGACAGGAATAGTGCATGGTATAATTTGACAAGCTTCATGTTGGAGCCTGTAAAAGAAAATAACTTGTAAATAATGAAACAAAAACATCGCATCATCCAAATGATGTAAAAATTCACACAATAATTAACTTTTTCATAACAAACCATTGTCTTAAGCTCTCACATGAGAGATAGATACTGTTCGAACATCCGTTGAATCGGACTGATTCCGAATTTTAAGTCGGTTACCTATTAAAACTTCTATAACTATGAAAGGACCTTCAAACTTAGGCAATAATTTCCAATTTAGCCCTTTTCTAACATAGACCTGTACATATACTATATCTCCTTCTTGGTAAGGCTTTGTGACCTTAGCTTTTTATCATGTGCATTCTTCATTAACACTTGAGCCTGTAAGAGGTTTTGATAAAGTGTTTGATATCTACTTCGGCTAACATCTATTATATCCTTCAATGGATCTGATAAACTAGATGTCGGGGATAAGATGTGAAAAGGTGACCTAGCAGGTATCCCATAAACAGCTTCATGGGGGAGACATACGGATTGAAGTATGATAATTGTTATTTAGGGTACTGGACACAGTGGGTATTGCAATATCCCAGTTTGGGTCCATACCGCCTATGTTTACACGCAGTATGTCTAGCACCTTTCTATTAACCCGTTCTACCAATCCATTAGATTCAGGATGGTATATCATCGTATTGATTTTCTTTATTTGCAGAATTTCGCACAATGAGTTAAGGAAGTGATTATTGAATTCTCCACCTGAGTCAGAGACTATTATATTTGGAATTCCATGTCTGCATATATAGCACTCGTAAAACTTCCTAGCGCACTCAATGGCTGTTTTACTTTTTAGTGGTATTAGTTCAGTATACCGTGTAAGGGCGTCTATTATAACCAAGAGGTTTTTATTCCCCCGGTCTGTCTCGTAAAAACCTGTCAATAAATCAAGGTGTACCCTTTCAAAAGGTTTGCTAGGCACGGGATAAGTTCCGAGACCTACAGGATTCTTAGTATGGCCCTTGTGACGGAAACATATATCACAGTTTTTAATATATGTCCTAATATCTTTTAACATAGTAGACCAGTAAAATAATGATTTGGCCTTTTGAGAGGTTATTTCGAACCCAGGATGACCATGCAGAGGATGGTTGTGAAGCCATTTCAGAACGATTGGGATTAATGTGATAGGTACAACACCTGGTCGTTAGTTAACTGTGTTGAACTCCTGGTTCTCCTAGCCACGGATCGGCATAGAATGTTATCCTTAATCAAGAAATATTGATTCGTATATTTCACATATTCCTTATCATCTGGATTCCTATTTAATGCATCTATTATTACTCTTAATTTCTGATCTTTCATTTGTTCTTGTCGTACTGAATCTAGATTCCACTCTATATCTGTAATATTCTCTGTTGTTTGGGCTAAAGATTGACCATTTTCGATAGCAATTTTCATAGCTTGCGAAGGAATTGGAATTTCTTCTAGATCAGCGAAAGGTATTGAGTGAGTTGGTACTGGGTTACGAGATAGCGCATCTGCGATTACGTTTGCTTTACCGGGTAAGTATCCAATTTTAGCTCCAAAGTCCTGGATAATCATGTGCCACCGAGTTCTTTTAGGACTATGATTGAAACCTTTAAAAAAGTCAGTAAGGGGCTTATGATCAGTTAGAACCTTGACACTATACCCATAGATTATATATTTAAAATGTACCAACGAGTTAGCAATCGCTAAGCATTCTTTATCTATTACTGCATATTTCTTCTCTGACATTTTTAATTTGCGAGAATAAAAGCAATGGGGAAAAACTTATTGTCATGCCACTGGAGTAACACACCTCCTACTCCTTGATCTGATGCGTCGGTTGCAATAATAAACTCTTTAGTAAAATCGGGAAACTTTAAAATAGGAGGAGAACTGATTTTTTCTTTCAAGGTATCAAAAGCGATTTGATGTTGGGATTCCCATTTAAAAGTTACGTCCTTCCTTATGAGATCAGTTAAAGGAGCTGCTATTACTGAATAATCTCGGATAAACCGACGATAATAACCCGAAACCCCGAGAAATTGCTGTATGGCTTTAACATTAGTAGGAACGGGAAATTTACTAATAGCAGAGATTTTATCATGGACTACTTTAAGACCTTGCCGAGATACCATGAAACCCAAATAGACTAATTCGTCTTTAAAAAACTCACATTTAGAAATTTTTACTTTTAAATGATGTTCTCTTAACCTTTGAAGGACTATTTCTAGTTTACTTAAATGCTCCTCCAAGGTGTTGGAAAATATGACTAAATCATCCATATAAGCATGGAGAATATTCCTAGTAAATCTCCGAACACTATATTGATCATTCTAGTGAACGTAATAGGAGCACAACGTAGCCCAAATGGCATACGTAGGAATTCATAGTGACCTCTAGCTGTACTAAAAGCAGTGTACTGGGTACTATCCTTAGCTAAGGGTATCTGGTGAAAGCCTTTTAAGTAAGTCCAAGGAAGTAAAAATTTATTCTGTCCTAATAGAGACAAAATATCATCTGTGCAAGGTACTGGGAAACGATCAGGGATAGTTTGGTCGTTGAGCTTTGAAAGTCAACACAAATCCTCCAGGTTTTATCCTTTTTGGTACTACTATCAAGGGAAAATTATAAGGGCTGTTAGATTTCTTAATAACCCCTCTTTTAACATTTTATCTACCTCAACATTGATTTCATTCAGAAATTTGGCTGGTAGACGATATAAAGGTACGTAAATGACCTGGTCCTTATCCTTTAAACGAATTTGATGTTCGATGACTTCCGTTTTGCCTAAAGCTCCAGTACTAGTAGAAAAACATCACTATATTTGGATAAAAGATCAAAAAATTTCTTGCTTATATCCCTATCTAAGATGTCTGCTTCGATTTTGCCTTTAATTACCTTTAAAAGAGATTCGTCTGTTGCTGATTCAGTGGAGTTAATTTCAGCAACTGTAAGGATTCGATGTTTATATGCTTCGATATTGACAATATGTTGATTTTCATGTACTGTTAAAGCAGCATTTAAGTGATTAAAAACTTCAATGTTAACCCGATGATCAGAATTTACTGTGTATAATGCTTGCGTGACTGAAAGCCCATTGATTTTTAAAGTATCAGGAAGAATTAAAACCTCTGAGCCTGGCAATTTTCTTTTAACCTTGACCGTGAGATACGATGGTGTGTTTGGCTCAATGGTTTGTGCAAATGCAGCAAGGACGGGTGCCTGAGAGTTATGTTGGGTTGCTGTAACAATATCATCGCTTATGAGACAAGTGACTGGCTCTTCGATATACGTTATCTTCTTACTCTCTGTCTCCTTCTGATCCAAAACAGATTTCAATGTGTGTGAAGACCGATAGAATTTCCCTTTTATAAACACTCTGTGTTTTGCGGGTGTCAAAATTACGTTATGTAATGACATTGATGGATAACCCATAATAACTACTGGGTACATATTAATATTGCCAACAATGATAAAGGTATCCGTGAAAGTACGTTGCCCCAACCTGTATTGTATTTGAGATGTACCAATTACATCTAATTCGTTATTGCCTATTCCTGACAAACGAACATTGGAGCGTTCGATGGGAAATCTTGAAAATAAAAGGTGATGGGTACGTAAATCCATTACATTATGTGGACTACCTGAATCAAAAAACAAGGTGAAATGCTTGTGTTCTAAGCTAACTGCATGCAAAGTGGGTCTAACTTCTTCTGAGCCAATAATAGCGTGTATTTTGCAAAAATCTACGGGACTGTGCTCTGCATGTTTGGGAGACTCTACCTCGATTTCTGGAAAATTCTTGTCTTCACACATATCTTGGAGAACATTAAACTTATTATCTGATTCAAAAAGTGATGATAACCCAATATCACTCTCCTCCCCCTTTAAGCTGGCTACGTGGTGTTTGTCTGCCCGCCGGCATTCGGAAAATTCACTGACGCCTGGTTGTTTGGAACTGCTGAGCCTGAAGTTGGCTTTCCCGAGGAACGATTTGAATGTACTTGTTTCTGACCTGCATTACTGTTCTGCTTGTATTGTTTGTTCTTTCCCCATGGTATTGTTGCTTTTTAGCGTCATTACCAGTACTTTGAATGTTTGTGTTACTGTTTAGATTCTTCTTTCTTGCATTGCAATGACTATACTTATGATTTGTACTATTATGGATTGAACAATAGCGGGATCTACACTCATTTATCATATGTCCAGGACGCCTACAATTGAAACAAATGACTGCTGATGGATTATTAGTGACTAAGTTAACCTGTTGCGGTGATGTAGACGCATGATTTTTGTTTTCTTGCTTTGTAAAATCCTGAATTAGAGAAGGATCGAGATCTGTACACTTGGACAAGTGTTTCCGAACTTGTCTATAGATATCTAATTCTGAGCTATCTGATTGTAATTTCTCACCAAAACACTTAACCAAAGGTTCAGGTAACATCACTGTTACAAGTGTTAAATAGAATATTTGGAACTGATATGCAGATTACCATTGACCCAACTTGAGCCATCAATCTGTCCTTTATACTCTTCGAGCCTATCTCCTATCAGAGCTGCCCTATCTGCTATACTTAGATTAGTCATAGATGTGAGTCTTATGATGTTGCGTAAAGCAAGAACTTCATCCAATGCATCCTCACTCCCATAAATGGAACGCAGATTGGCTTTGAAACCATCCCAAGTGTTTGTTTCTTTAAAAGATATTCCCGCAAGTACGCACCTGCATCTCCTTTAGCAAAATCTATGAAACTCTTTGCCTCTTGCAATTGTAAAGACGGATCGGTAATGGATTTTGCCGTGAGGTGTACGTCTACAGACGAAACCAAGATTCGACACCGTGTCAAAAATCCATTGACACGACCTGCGAATGGTACAATTGGCGATCTAGCATTAACTACCGTAACTACAGGATTCTGTGGGGAAGTGGTGGGGTCGCTCCCACCTGGGGTTGGAGGAGTCATTTTCCTACTAAGTTTCCTATCCGCACGCCTACTCTCTAAGTGATCTTGAAACCTATATGAATAAACACGGCCGCTACGTAACCTCATAAATCTAAACCAGGAACGCAAGTAAATAACAACTGAGATTCATATAACTGCTAAAAAATAACATCACTTATGAAAAATGCATCATAAAATACAATAATGATAAGTAATAAATGCACTTTCCTGAAAAAGAACAGAGTTAACAACGTGTCAAGCGTGAAAAATAAAAGAACACCAAAGTATGAAAAAAAATGAGGTATCAGGAACCGCTACGTCTGCAAGGCAAAGGTATTAATCTACGGCGCTGCTCACCTTATATCAGCAACCTGCCACTCGAGACCCGAACACTGTAAATGAATATACCAACTGTTATAAATAATGGCTGTACTTAGCTTTTTATTGGATTCTGGTAAGTAGGTCGACGAAGTTCCCCTGCCGTCCGACTTCCGTCTGGCTAGATACACGTCACCGAAGGGATGTTATTGTGGATGTTGAACTTCTTATGTTGATGAATGTTGATTGCAGAAACCCTCAAGGAACATCGTGGAGTGCTGATGTGCAGTGTTGCGTAGATTTGTGTAGATTTCTCTCTCTCTCTCTCTGCCGTGCGTTGGGGAAGATGTGTTGTGAAGGTCAGATGTTTTCCTCGCTTTTTCGTTGTTGATTGTTTTCTTTCCTCTTTCAAGACGTTTCGATGCGCCGAATTGTCCGTCCGACTGTGACCATGTCGTTTATGAAGATGACAATTGTCTATGGTTGTTTGGGCATCTCGCCGTATCGGAGCTTCCGTTCCACCAATGTAGACGCCATGTAGAGGCGCTGCCAGAAAGCTCTGTTGTGATCGCTGTTGTGACCGCTGCCACCACTGTTATGGGAAGGTATTTCATCAGAAATTCCCTCTGTGTTTGGTTATAAGGACTGTGTTTGGAACTCAGTCAGAGTTTGGTTTTTGACATCTTCACTTTCTCCATGGCTGTAGAATAAGACTGTTTTTGGAAGATCAGACCAACATTCTGCAGGATTTCAGACAAACTCCATAGTGGTTTTTCTTGTATTTGTCAAAAAAGACTATATACAAAAAGAATACAATTGGTCTGCACAGGATGATCTCCCATGTCGATCTAATATCTAAGTTTTCACACTTTTACATAGCAAGACTAAGATTCACACACACGAACAAACATATGACCTCGTTTCCAAGGACTTCCCACGGCTACGTGACTTTGCCTCCAGCTCTGATCAAAAAGAGAACGCTGAGTCTATGCAAACGCATGCTAATGTATGATGACGCACTGTCTTTAAGACACTACACAGGTACTTATTGATGACGTTTGCGTCTGGTTTGATCGCACTGAGATTTCGCAATAGCATTCCTTTCATGTGCAACAGAGATATATATGAAACAGTCCTAGATTTACTAAGAAACTGTATTTTCTTAATTATGTCATAAATGAAACATGACATATATATATATATATATATATATATATATATATATATATATATATATATATATATATATATATATATATGCGCACATACACATATGTACGTGTGTGTACAGTATGTATGGTGACACATAACACCATAGCCACATGTAACTCCATACATCACATACCACATTTATGATGAAAACGACACTATTTGAATGGAACGAGAGAAAACCCTTTCTTGAAGAATTCCAGGAAGCCTTCTTTTATAAACGCGTCAGAGAAAGAAAGATCTTTCTCATCACATCACTGGGTTGAGGAGGAGGAGGAAACAGGAAATGACGTCATCAAAAACGCCATGACACAGCTTATGCCAGCACCAGGGGAAGACGAAGCGAGAGTAGAAAAATTCGATGCAATGACAGAATGAAACATGAGTGACGAGAGAGGAAGGGCAGAGGCCAATAACGCCCAGGAAATGTCCGTAAATGAAGGTAAATAATGGTTAGAATCTTTGGCGACTGATGGCAACTCGTCTCTGAAATTCATGAGCATGCGCGGATAAGCATCTGAGTGTGTTGCTGCTTATGTGGGTATTTCAACATAACAACTTTCATGGGCATTGAAATGCCTTCTTTCGAGAAATAGACAAGTAATACAATGCCTGGCATTGGCAATGCAGGTGGACATTGCCCAGAGAGCGAGACATCGAAAAGATTGCCAAGTAGCCATGAAACAGCCATTCTGTTTCTTGAGAGTTCATGTCTGAAATGGTCATCTTAATAAGAGTAGTTTTTAGTTTTTTTTAGCTTAATGTTGTTGGTTTTTAAATTTAGAGGGATTCTGGAGAGTTCATTAAAGGTGTTTTGGGAATAAGAATTATGTTACATCATTTATTTTCTAGAAATGAGTAGACGTTGTCGATTGTATTACATACTGAGAAAAAACTTATTGTTTGTCTAGTCTCAAATTGTTTCAGAAGCGAATAATGACACTTCTGTACTACATAATCCAACCCCAAAAAAAAACTACTGTTATCAAATGGTAATTGTTTACCACAGTTTTAGGCAAATATTGCTGACCAAAAAATTAAGTAGCACAGCCTCACATCTCCTCCTAGGCCTAAAAACGTGTCAAATGTTAACGTTTTAGGAAGAATGAAATTAGGTCTCTCCAATTTGTGGGGGGAGGAGCCTGTCCCTCTCTCCTCTCTCTCTCTCTCTCTCTCTCTCTCTCTCTCTCTCTCTCTCTCTCAATATTTTCGATTTGAAAGACGAGTAAAATTTTGTTGTTGGACAACGAACTTCAAAACTCCCGTCGTCAACGGAACATTGAATACTTTCAACATCTCCGAACTGACTGCCACAAAATTATTTTGATCTTGTCTAATTGTTTATTAAGTATTGTAAAAGAATCCTTTGGCGAATGTTTAGTATAAATTTTGTTATATATACTGAATGTAGACAATTTTTAATACGATATTTCTGAAGTTAAGAGTTTCCAAATAACAAGAACTGTACATCTTATATTGCATTCAGAATAAGATCCATGTTATTATTAGATCACTCCACTCACCAGAGGAACCACAAAAAGAAGGCACAGCACCACATTCTTGAAAGTAAGAACGCTATTCCTCCTAATCCTAAGAATATGAGATTTTTGTGCTTTCCTGGAAGCTGAAGTCGCTCACCCGAATCAGCGGAGGACCTCTAGAGGCCTGACTGAGCAAACAACTCAGAAATTAGCAAAAATTCAAAAGAAGAAAGATTGAATTTAAAAATTCGCTTGTGAATTATTTTACGATGAATTCTTATCTTACACAAAATTACTGATTATACATACTGATAGTTACTAAAGTCAGGAGAGAGAGAATTACTCAAATCAAGAGAGGGAGACAGTTACTTAAATTACGAGAGAGAGAGAGAGAGAGAGGGGGGGAGGGAGATTTTAAATCCCGAGAGAGAGAGAGAGAGAGAGAGAGAGAGAGAGAGAGAGAGAGAGAGAGAGTAAAGTAAGTATACCTTAGTTAAACCAGACCACTGAGCTGATTAACAGCTCTCCTAGAGAGGGCTGGCCCGAAGGATTAGACTTATTTTACGCGGCTAAGAACCAATTGGTTACCTAGCAACGGGACCTACAGCTTATTGTGGAATCCGAACCACATTATACCGAGAAATGAATTTCTAACACCAGAAATAAATTCCTCTAATTCTTCACTGAGAGAGAGAGAGAGAGAGAGAGAGAGAGAGAGAGAGAGAGAGAGAGAGAGAGAGAGAGAGAAGGGGCAAAGGACTCCAGATGAGAGCAACTCGGAGCTTTTTCACACCGACTTCCTCCTCTCCTGACATCATTTTTGGGAGCCATACTGGCTGTCAGCCTTGGTGAGATTTCCTGTTAGAGATTTGATATCCAGCTGAACTGGAAGACTGGAAGCTGGAAAAGACATGACGTCATTCCAGTTGCCATAAGTGTTGAGCTGAGAAGTGCACTCGCTGGATGAGTGTGTGCTTTTAGTTTTCTGTAAAAGAAAACTATTGCGCCGGCTTTGTCTGTCCGTTCGCACGTTTTGCTGTCCGCACTTTTTCCTTCCGCGCTCAGATCTTATAAAACTACCGAGGCTAGAGGGCTGCAAATTGATATGTTGATCATCCACCCTCTAATCATCAGACATACCAAATTGCAGCTCTCTAGCTTCCTCAGTAGTTTTTATTTTATTTCAGGTTAAAGTTAGACACAATCGTGCATCTGGCAACAATGTAGGAAAGGCCGCCACCGGCCCATGGTTAAAGTTTCATGGGTCGCGGTTCATACAGTATTATACCAAGACCACTGAAAGATAGATCTATTTTCGGTTGCCTTGATTATACGCTGTAGCGGCTGTAGAGAAAACTCGCTTGCACAGGAGAAACTTCGGCGCATTTTTTAATTGTTTATCTGTTTATTTTGCTATAAAATATAACTAAAAAGAGAGGATTTTTTTATTCTAGGAAGCAACAAATACCATTTAATTTGGAAATCACTTATCTCGGGAATAGCTTACATTAAAAGGGAATTATGATTCGGAAATGCATCTGCCCCCCTCAGATGATCTTATGAATCTTATTTGTCTTTGGCTGTGTTATTTCCAAGGTAGATTCAGTCGATATTAAATGATGCATTGTGGGTTCATGCTCGTGAGTAAAAATTTTACGCACGTATAAGTGACAGAAAATATATATATATATATATATATATATATATATATATATATATATATATATATATATATATATATATATATATATATATATATATTATAAATATAGTATGTGTGTGTATGTGTGTATATGTGTATAAATACAGTATGTATATATATATATATATATATATATATATTAAATCTCCATTTAACGCTAATGTGCTACTCAGTGCATCACTGAATTATTGTCTCATTAATATGCAAATATATTTCAGTTCCCTAACACAGACTACATAACCACGACCACACCCATATAAATAAGGCAGAACCTGACTCATTCCTGAGTCCTAATGAGTGCTGATGAAATGTCGCCTCCATAAACAATTTCGAAGACAATTACAGTGAAATGGTTCTTTCACTTATAACGGTTTCTACGGGAAATGTCTAATTAGCATTCTTCCCCTCTTCCTATGCAATTACAGAGAGAGAGAGAGAGAGAGAGAGAGAGAGAGAGAGAGAGATTATTGGTCTCTCCAAAGTTGGAGAGATAACGGCCGATGTATTTGCTGGAATGTCATTTAGCGCTCAATAATGAGCAAAGGCATTTATGGAAATTAGGAAATTAGGCAGAAAAAATCCAATCTCGAAATAGGAAAGATCTTAGAATCTCGCAACACAGTACGAAGGAAAAATCTTTATAACTTGTCCATGAAGACGAGGTAACCTTCAGTCAGGCTAATCTTTATTCATTAAAAAAATAAGTATTGATTTTTGGGAACATCAAAAGCAAGAAGCGAATTCCTAACGAAGTTTGCCGCGGAAAGGAAAAGGAACGAATTCCCTCAGATATGGAAATTGCGACGCCAGATAAGATGGAGGAGATTTTTGGTCGTGTTGACTTCAGTGGAATAATATCTTCCTTTGCTCCTTGAAATCAAGTCTTGTTTTATAGAGAGTGACTTCCAAAATAAATAAGTAAATAAATAAATAAATACAAATGAAGCAATGCTTCCGGTGAAGTCTTACTCTACGTTTGATTAAGGCTGGAAGCCGAGGAAAGGGTGGTCGTGCTGAGTGATGTTAATGAAAAAGAAACTAAAAATATATAGCTAAATTGACAGTTACAGAATTCTTTGAGCAAAAGTGAATATTAGCAGTCTTATGGAGATATATTTATATAAAAGTTTGTTACCTGGAAAAGCGAGGCATTTACAGAATAGGGTAATTATACATAAGAATGAGTTAATGGTTATGAAAAACGAAGGACTGATGATGTATTAGCACAGAGCAATTGGAGGATTGAACAGAATGACGTAAATGACAATATTTGTACAAAACAGGACAGAAAGACGAGTGACGACAGTCAAAATTTGGGGTTGGGTCCTCGCCTCCCTTAATTTCCCACCTGTCACTCATTGAACAACAAATTCACCATAGTCAGCATGCAGTAACATTTGCCTTGTGACAACATTCTGCCCCCCTCCGATTATTTCAGTCTTATTTCTTTTCGACATTTAGAAGAGAATATAGAATAAAATGTAGAATTTAGGCCATAGGCCAAGCAGTGGGACTTGTGAGGTCATTTAGCGCTGAAAGGGAAATTGAGAGTTTAAAGCTTTGAAAGGCATAACATGAGGAAACCCTTTTGCAGTTGCACTAAGAATCAATTGTTAGGAAAGGGTGGAAAGAAAGAGACGAAAGAGAATATGAACGGAGCTACAGTAGAAGGAATGAAAGGGGTTGCAGCTAGGGGCCGAATTGACGCTGCAAAGAACCTTAACTAATGCCTGCAGTGCATCGCATGAGGTGTACTGGACGGTCCTAAACGCCCTCCCCCCACACGGGATTGTCAACATTCAAGATTTGCAAGAAACGCCACCAGCTTCCATAACGAAGGAAGGCATTCGCTATTCCTGTATTAAGAGTCCTTGGTGGCTCTCTCTCTCTCTCTCTCTCTCTCTCTCTCTCTCTCTCTCTCTCTCTCTCTCAGTAAATACTTGAGCTATGGATAGAGCAATTCCTACCTCTAACAGAGATTAATAACATATTTAAATGTCGTTGTTTGGCTTCCCTTCACGGTTGTCAAGCAATCTCTCTCTCTCTCTCTCTCTCTCTCTCTCTCTCTCTCTCTCTCTCTCTCTCTCTCTCTCTCTCTCTCGTATCAGTAGTACATATAAGTGGTATGAAGTGTTCAGCTCACAACTAAACAGACCAGCGTTCGATCCCCAAACAGGGCGAGGCGGGAATGGTAGGGAAAAAACTCCTAAAAATGCAGCCAGGTGAGGTCAGAGGTTGACGTGTGAGGAAAATGAATGGCATCAGGAGGCAGAATTTCAGATTCAGTCAGGGGAACATTAGCCTGCAAAAATGTAGAAGCTAAAACTATAAAATTCAAATAATTTAATTTATTTTATAAACGTATACCAAATACTTTAATAAGAAAAAAAAAGTTCTGTCCTTTTGAGTTTTAGAAAAATCAGCAGCAAAAATGGCTAAGGTTTCTGACGAATTCGAACTTTTCCACTAAGGGTGAAACTGAATGCAGTTTGAAATCTGAGCGTGTTGAGAAACTGATCGTTTACACGTTGATGACTGGTCTCTCGTTTCAAAGAATCTCTAAATTTTTCAAATTCTTCTTTTCAACCGTAAAAATTCGATTTTCCGGTGCAACTGACGTGAAAGAACTCCGCTTCCTCTCTAATTAGAGACAAAAGGAGTGAGGTAATTCTTGAGAAACATCTACTCTCCTTTGCAGCCTCCTAATCCCATCTCATTTCCTTCCCTCCACAGGGCCTGATTCTATGTTCGCTCTTCATTTGGAAGTTTTCAATTAGAAAGTTTCCAGTGATATTATTTGTCTAATTTGTCGATGGCTGTTGTCACTATTATTATTATTATTATTATTATTATTATTATTATTATTATTATTATTATTAATAAGAACAAAATACTCCACGGGAAATATTGGAAAACACAAAACTTGGCAAGGAGCTAAAAACAAGTAAAAGTAAATAAAAGACAAATAAAAAAGATTTACATTTACACAAAAATGCACAACAGTTCTGAAAACTCGGGTAAATGAGTCGGGCAATCCCAAGTAAATTCACAACCTCCATTAAATACAAATAGAAGTGAGCTTTAAATTTCCTCTATTTGCCTCTCTTGATATCAGATTAACTTAATTCTCACGTCAAACAAATCCCTCTCTCTCTCTCTCTCTCTCTCTCTCTCTCTCTCTCTCTCTCTCTCTCTCTCTCTCTCTCTCTCTCTCTCTCTCTCATTTAAGTGTCTGGTTTATAAGAAAAAAGGCTGAGGAAATCTGTTTGAAACTGAATCCACTCGACTGACTTGACACAAAATTGCTTCAACATCTTTGCAGAAGCCCCGAGGTGACGCTCCATTACCACTGACAACATTCCTGACTCAATTCCAACGAGAGAGAGAGAGAGAGAGAGAGAGAGAGAGAGAGAGAGGTGTAAAGTTGAAGCCTTCACGTTCATGAAACTGAGTCCAAACGTGAGTGGAACCTAAGCAATAGAGAGGAAATTATCTTGAAGAGAAGGATCTCGTATGTAAATATTTCTCAAGGCCATGAGTTCATGTTGTCAGAAAAGAATCGTCTTGTTGTCACACCATAAATTTTCATGTTGTCAGTCTGTAAAGTATCATGCCACACTATAAAGGCCGATGTTGTCACACCAAGAAGTTTCATGTTGTCACACCACAAATTGTCATGTCACACTATCAAGGACAATGTTGTCACACCAAGGAGTTTCATGTTGTCAACCCCAGAGTGTCATGTTCTTGCTGTATCAAGACCAATGTTGTCACAGCAAGAAGTTTTATGTTGTCAGACGACAATGTGTCGTGTTGTTACACTATCAAGGTCAATAGTATCACACCAAGAGGTGTCATGTTGTCAAACCACAAAGTGTCATGTTGTCAGCTATCAAGGCCAATGTTGTCACACCAACAAGTTTCATGTTGTTAGACCAAGAAATATCCTGTTATCACACTAAAAAAGCCATTGTTAGTACAAGAAGTTTCATGTTGTCAGACCATAAAATGTCATGTTGTCACAATATTGAGGGTGATGTTGTCACACCAAGAAGTTTCATGTTGTCAGACTACGAAGTGATATGTTGTCCCAGTCTCAAGGCTGATGTCACACCAAGAAATTTCATGTTGTCAGACAACAAAGTGTCATGCTGTCAACTATCAAGGCTGATGTTGTCAAACCAAGAAGTTTAATGTTGTCAGACCACAAAGTGTCATGTTGTCACACTTTAAAGGCCGATGTTGTTACATCAAGAAGTTTCATGTTGTCAAACCTAGAAATATCCTGTTATCACACTAAAAAAGCCGATGTTGTCACAAGAAGTTTCATGTTGTCAGACCATAAAATTTCGTGTTGTCACAATATTGAGGGCGAT
Source organism: Macrobrachium rosenbergii (assembly GCF_040412425.1). Taxonomy (NCBI): domain Eukaryota; kingdom Metazoa; phylum Arthropoda; class Malacostraca; order Decapoda; family Palaemonidae; genus Macrobrachium; species Macrobrachium rosenbergii. The sequence goes on from NC_089755.1 coordinate 6,541,251, forward strand.
GTTGTCACACCAAGAAATTTCATGTTGTCAAACTATCATGGCCGATGTTGTCACACCAAGAAGTTTCATGTTGTCAGGTCACAAAGTGCCATGTTGTCACACTATCAAGGCCCATGTGGTCACACCAAGAAGTTTCATGTTGTTAGACCATAAAGTGTCATGTTGTCAGACTATCATGGCCGATGTTGTCACACCAAGAAGTTTAATGTTGTCAGACCACAAAGTGTCATCTTGTCACACCAAGAAGTTTCATGTTGTTAGGTCACAAAGTGTCATGCTCTCACACTATCATGGACAGTGTTGTCACAACAAGAAGTTTCACGTCGTCAGATAACGAAGTGTCAAGTTGTCACACTATCAAGGCCAACGTTGTCACAACAGGAAGTTCCATTGCAAATACTAAGAAAGTTATTCATGATTTATGAATAAACGACAATAAGAAAAATAGTCCGTATGTTAGCTTACGTAATCTCTCTCTCTCTCTCTCTCTCTCTCTCTCTCTCTCTCTCTCTCGCCTGATCATAACTGTCATATGTGGAAATTTTCACTTCCAAACTTCCGTCCTTCCCAAATAAGTGTCACTCATTTTCCCTGATACAGAAAAAGACATAATATCGAGAATAAAATTCCCAACGTTAATTTCGTTCAGTCTTTTCTGTCATTCGTAAATATCAGTCTGGCACGAGAGAGAGAGAGAGAGAGAGAGAGAGAGAGAGAGAGAGAGAGAGAGAGAGAGAGAGAGAGAGAGAGAGAGAGAGAGAGAGAGGAATCATTCGTAAAAGCCTGAATTACAACGTAACATCGACTAGGCCTAATCTGGGTCAACCAGATAACCTATTTTGAGCTTATTTTCCAAGACAGCTAAAATGCGAAGGATTCCTAATAATGTCTTCGTTTAGATAAAGGATCCATCTTACGCCACAAACATTCAGACCCTGAGGGAATCCTCCTCCTTCCTGTCAGAGGAATGTTCTTCCCCTTGAGAGGAGACTTCGGAGGGAATGACTGGACATTTCGAAGGCTTAATTTACTTCGGGAGATGTTGTGATTCATCAGAACTTCTCAACAGACTCTGAGGCTATATTTCGAGGCGATGGAACTTGGTGTTCCACGGTTAGAGGTGATGTTGCTCTCTCTCTCTCTCTCTCTCTCTCTCTCTCTCTAATATAATATATATATATATATATATATATATATATATATATATATATATATATATATATATATATATATATATATATATATATATATTTTTTTTTTTATATGTTTCCTGGTGCAGGTGGATCTTATGACTCCACAATTATTACTTTACTCGAAAATGGCCTTGTAAGATACCCAGGACATATAAAACACAAACAAAAAAGAAGTACACGGAGCGGAGGGCTCTTCACTAGGGAAGTGCGTGAAACACGTGGATATAAAAATAGTTATATTTGTTGGCAAAACCGAAAGAAGGGCCACAGTAAAAAAAAAATACTTTTTTTTCTACAAAAACATGCAAAAAATGCGTTTCTTAGTTGCACTTCTAAAACATTTTTATCCGTTATGTTATAAACGAGTTTAAAAGAAACATTTTAAATACAAATAGAGTCTATGGGTTTGTTGCAGTTATTGAAGTAAAACGGATTTAATTGTTAAAAAATGTAACACGCGTTCTTTTTAGAACACCTTTCGTTTTCGCATGAAAACGCTTTGTCTTTCAAATGATAAATACAGTCATAATTCGCGTTGTTTTCAGGGGAGAATAAGTATCCAAATGAAGTTATATTTTATATATATGTATATATTTTTTTATTGGTTTATTTGGTCAATATTTCTCTTTGATTACTTTTTTACTTTGCAATCTCTTATTCCATCATGACTTTCAGCTTACTTTTAATATTTAGTTGCATTATTCTCTCTTTCTTTATTTGATTATACTTTTATATTACACCGTCAAGTACTTCCATATTGTAAGTTTTCCTTAATATTGGTTCTTTCTCTTATTTGTACAAATTCATTAACCTCTAACCAATACATTTTCCTGCTATTTCACTCTTGTTAACTATCCCTGAAGATATGCCAGTATACTATAAAAAATAATGTTAAATTCATCGCATCTTCTCGTAACGTCGTTATCTTTAAATTGAATAGCCGATTATATACACACATACATAAATATTCACGCACACACAACGTGTTTATGTGTGTATATAGTCGACTAAATTTTGTTTCTGAAACATTTCAATTTTTTCACAAAATTTAATTTCCTTATATATAATTCCATTGTTACTCACTTCATAGAAGTGATATGCTTACCCTTGAAAGGTTTAACTATTGCTATAAATATTACTTTAAAGCGCGCACACACACATATACATATGTATGTATGTATGTATATATGTATGCATATGTAATTACATGCACTTCTTCTTCGATGCTAAAGTGAATGCTAATTTAAACGGTTAAAAATTGAGTCCCTTGCTTTAGAGCCGAATGAATATTGAGTAATGTTATTGAGAATCGGTAGTATTTATTTTTTTAAGGAGTTCAGTGCAGACATGTATTTGTATATGAAATTATAGAATTTCCTACCAAGATTATTTGTAAATTGCAACTTAATTTTAAGAGGAAAACCATATAATGAATTAGTAGGAAACCAGGATATTATGGAAATGAACCTCCTGAGAAATCTTTTCTTTCGTCATGTAGTTCATGGTTACTGCTTAGCATTTTAGGAGAGTATTCTCGTTTTTAGTGTTTATGCAGTGTCGAATTTTTTTCCTCGTGGAATGAGCTGAGATCATTCGTGTTTTATGATGCATTTATAGTGCCATACTTGCAAGATACGTTCTTTTATGTGTACTTAGCGTAATGCTGATAGTGATTCATTATTATATTAGTTCTGTTGTTAGTCCCAATAAAATTGTTGCAGGAGCATTGTGGTGGTATTGGAAATGTCATAATTATTATATTTAATTTTTCCTGTAAAGAAAAGCAGCCATTCCTTTTGCGATTTTAACTTGTACTACCTAAAGCTTTACTTAACTTACTAGTTAGAAATACTGGCATATTGAGGGGACTGACATGGTTATCGAATTGCTTCATTGCAGAGTCAAAATACATTAATAGTAGGGATAAAGAAAAAACCTTATTTTAAAATGGATAAACAAACTTTTTTTTCCATTTGCCAATTTACCCTGTAACGCATACTTATTCCCTCTTCCCCCTCCCCTTCACCCTTCCCCGATCCAAAAGCTTCGTTATGCTCCATTGATGGAGCATGTACCATTCATGGAATGCCATATGGCATTTACCAACTACTGCTGGAGTAAGTGGTGAGTGGCGGTAATAATAACATGGCAATGCTTACGACTCTCTCCTCCTCTTTTATGTTTGGGGGGAGGGGAGGATGATAATACGTTATCACGTGATGGTTGCGGATGACGGGCTGACACAGAGAGAGAGAGTCATTATGATTTGCATTGTTTTTCTAAAGCCACTCCTTGTAAGGAAAGTGCTTAACGGATATATATATATATATATATATATATATATATATATATATATATATATATATATATATATTATATATATATATATATATATATATATATTATATATATATATATATATATATATATATATATATATATATATATATATATATATATATATATATATATATATATATATATATATATTTATATATATATATATATATATATATATATATATATATATATATATGACTTAAATGTCTTCTGTTAAAACACTCTATAAACAAATATTCGGGTGCAGCATGGGCAGCCCTTTAAGTCCTGTTGTAGCCAACCTATATACATAGAATATTTTGAAACTGTAATAACAAGTGCAATAAAATCTAAAGATATGCTGTGGATGCGATATGTATGTGATATCCTAACTTTCTGGGATGACAGGTGGGCAGTTTTAACCAATTTCTTTCAAAACTAAATGCATTAGTGCCCAGCATCAAATTCAAAGTTGGGTGGGGAAAAGACAACAAAATTCCTTTTCTTGATGTTTCAATAATTAGAGACACGACAGAATACAAATTTACCGTATACAGAAAACCAACTTTTTCACATAACATACATACACTATCTTAGTTATCTTGACAGAAGTATCAAGATCGGCGTAACCAGCCATTTATTCTTAAGAGCCTTGCGGATTTGCTCCTCGGATTTCCTAGAAAAGGAATTTGAACCAATGCGTAGGCAGCTGTGATCTTTGAAATACCTTGACCATATAATTGCGAAAGCGATCAATAAAACTAACACAATATCCTATCGTCCCCCGCAAAACAAGACTAGAGAGATGCCCAGCAATAAAATTAAAATCCCACACCTGGACAGGATTAAGACGTTGACACAGGCTCTTGGAAATTCTAACTCTTTTTACTTTTGCTTACCTAAATACCTTAGCCTGAGAAGGGACTCTAAAATCAACAAAGATGATATGAACTTTTTAGGTGATACGGCAAATGTTCATAAACAAAATGCAAAACGCTTTTTGTCTCTGCAGACTCAGTTTCAGTTTCTCCTCAGGCTGAAACGTTTAATATTTTTTCTTCTTCCTCGAAATGAGCTTCGAGGAACGTTTTTGCCTCCTGCCTTCGAAGCAGAGGCCGTTGCTCTGGAATTGTGGAAGCATCACTTCCTTCCTGGAAGTTATTTGATGATGAATTCCTTCAAGGAAAGGTTAATGGACTGTTACTGTGAATTACAGTTGAATATTTAGTTCTTCTGGAGGCATCAGGGAGAAGCACAGGTCCTTTATGGAGTAATTAGAGAACTGTCTTTCGTTTTAACTTATTTATGTGTATATATAGTTCAGCTGAAATCAGTTTAGACAAATAGGCCTATGTGTTTCTGTAAAGTTTAGAAATCCATGTCTGGAGTACAGGTCTTTTATGCAATAATTAATAACTTTCTTTTATTTTTAACTTATTTGGTCTTAATTTCATGTGTATATTTAGGTCAACTTAATAATTTTAGACAAATATGTAAAAATGCAGTGTGTAGAAATTCATGTCTGGATAAAAACAGCAAAAGGTAAAGTTTGTATCTCTTTCATATTTATTGATCCTTGTTGGTCCTTAAAAAAGTATATTTTAGGAAAAGAAAAATGAACTGGTAACAATAGACACTTTCAAATGCCTTTTTGTAATAATTCTTTGTATGAGGAAAATAAATCCATATTCTAAAAGCAGTGTATTTTAAGAAAAACAAATAAACTGGGTAACAATAGACATTTCAAAAGCCTTTTTTAAAAGTGTTTTGTTAGAGAAAATAAGTTCATATATCGACTGTCCTTGCGTAGTGATCAATCTGCCTTGAATATTTCCCACCAGAAGGCTCAGCCAACAGGTGTCGCCAGGCAGGATATTTCACTCGAGTTCTACATTCAAAGTAAAACGTTTTTGTATATTCTACAACGAAAAGCCACTTGTTTTCCCCTGCCAGCTTTTGTAAAAGCCCTCTTTCTAAATTTGAAAGCAGAGAAAGAGCTTAATGCAGGAAAAGATAAGAAGAATTGAAGCATTTATCCGGTAGTTTCTGGAAACGACGTCACATTGCAAATTGTCATAAAGAAAATACTCTCGACTCTACGTTCGCTGAACTTTTTAACTTTTCTGATGTGTTTCAGATTTTATTCGTTCAATTGTTCTTTCTTCATTCCAAAAGAACAAACGTTCCCTTTTAAAAGAAAATGTCATATCAACGAAAGAAAATGTCACTGAGGGACTTTCTCTCTCTCTCTCTCTCTCTCTCTCTCTCTCTCTCTCTCTCTCTCTCTCTCTCTCTCTCTCTCTCTCTTGTTTCAGTTAGGTGAATTATTAGATTTTTTATAATTAGAAGGATTTTTTGAGTTTTATTTGTATTTTTTTTATTTTACGTTTTGTCGTCATTCTGTGATTGTCTTTTAGAAAGAGTTTAATATTTATTTTGATCAATCTTGTATGCCTCTATGTGACTAGAAGTAAACATAAGAATAAACAAAAGAATAACAGTAGAGGAACTCAAAAAACAGCAGATACATTTATAACTAGCAATAAAAGTCCTTTCCACAACTAACAAAAGCAAAGAGTAGCCTCCTATTTCAAACGATCCTGTCAACGAGGTCAGGATCTCCTGATGCTAACTGACATCCAGTGGCATGAATACCACCATTTATGAAAAATTTAAAAGACTTTATATAAAGAGACACATTAAGAAGTGACAAAATTCATATTCATGATCACTAAGAAAGCAAGAGAGATACCAAGCAGGACCCCAAAATTACAGTATAGAATTCGTGAAAAGTAGGTCTGTGGCAAAAGTCCCATCAATGTGAACTTGTTTTTGCCACGTAAAATAGATTTGGTTTCACACCAGGATCATGCATTATATAAAAAGATAATTAAGGATATATTTAAGGTAACAAATTGAAGGAGTTATGCTCAGGTTTGATGCGATCTTAGAGATGAGAGGAATGCATTGGAAATAAAATAGATAACTCGAGATTTAATTCGAGGTTTTTCTTATGAAAGTTTGAGAAAAGAAGATGCATTTTGTATCAGCACCTCAGACAAATAGTCACAACACTTCAGAAACTATACTTGGTGAAATGTTTTTCTTGTGTTGGCTAATAAACATACATCCATCCATCATACCCAGTATTATTTTGACTGGAAAAAAACTTGAATTTCCTCTTTCATTTAATCCTCCCATTAAAATGGCCGTAAAAAAATATCTGTGCATATCAGCCTTCAATAAAATCCAGAGAACTGGAATTCAAAGAAATCTGCCTCCCATCATTCAACTTTTCCCTTTTCTACGGCAAGGAATAAAAAAAAGTAAAAAAAAGCCATTTCATAAAAAAAATCATCAGGAAATATCCTGAACGGCCTACTTTAGGAAACTCCAAGCCTCATCCCGTGAACTATGAAAGCATTAGCAGTAGGAGTCTTTTCCTGGCGTCCCAGAAGCAGCGATGAGCGAAATACCTTCGTACTTGGCTCTCTCTCTCTCTCTCTCTCTCTCTCTCTCTCTCTCTCTCTCTCCTTCTTTCTTCTTCTACTTGGCTCTCTCTCTCTCTCTCTCTCTCTCTCTCTCTCTCTCTCTCTCTCTCTCTCTCTGCTGGGACCTGGAATATAATTCATAATTGTTTCTTTCTTCTTCTTCTTCCACATGATATCAAGTCCGTCTTCTCCTCTTTTCCACAGAACCTTGATGATGGTTCCGGCAAATCTTCCCAGAGATTATGTGATGGTTTCTGATTCTGATTCCTGATTCCGCGTCTCTTCTCTGTAGGACTCAGTTCCTCTTTTGTTAGATTACGGGAATAGTTGTTGGGAATTGAGTGGTTTAGTTTTTATGGAGAAGGAATTGTGTCTGATTTTGAATGGTTTCTCTGTGGCAGATGTTTTGTTATAGTGTTTCCTGTCTATGGTGTTTTTGGTATGGTGCTTTTTTCTTCACTGTCTGATTATTCTGTTTTTGTGCACACTGGGCTTCAGGGTGTGAGTATATATATATATATATATATATATATATATATATATATATATATATATATATATATATATATATATATATATATATGTATATGTATATATATACTGTATATATATATATATATATATATATATATATATATATATATATATATATATATATATATATATATATATATATATATATATATATATATATATACATGTATAAAATATATATATATATATATATATATATATATATATATATAGTATATATTCATATATTATACATATATATCTATGCATACAAACATACATATATACATGTCTGTACTTGTATGTGTGTGTATCTATCTATCTATCTATCTATCTATCTATATATATATATATATATATATATATATATATATATATATATATATATATATATATATATATATATATATATATATATATATATATATATATATATATATATATATATATGGATGTGATTGTATACACAGATGTATGCATAAATTCATTACTGAATTATGTTCTGCTTAATACGAATATCCACAGAGCGAATATCCTCATAAGAAAGGTAAAGTAACTCTGGAATTATTGGAACACCTCACATACCATGCTCTATACCCTCCGAATTATCAGCTTAGAATTCTCTCCATTTATTTCTCCTTCTTCTCTATTCCCAATCTTTAACTTTACAGTAAATTTTCCCCACAGAGAAATACTAAACGAACGAAATCTGGTTCCCGAGAATCTTCTGTAGGTGGAAGCGTAGCCGTTTGCTGACTCCTGCAGGATGAGAAATGGGACGAGGCTCTTAGAATGTCCTTGATATGTCCTTCTTGTTCTCACACGCAATTTATATTTCCATTTATTTTTTATACTATGTTTTATGCTTTGACATTTTCCCATTTTTATTATCATATTTACTCGACAATGAGGTATTTTTACCTTTTTGGGGTGACTGGTCAATGTTGGCAAAATTTAGGGCATGGTTTTCATGTGGTAATTGTGGTTGCGAATGATGAATTCTATTTTTTTCACTTGGAAATCCTGGCCCCAGTTGTGAACTCTGAAGTTTGACAACAAATACATTTTAATATTATTGTCTTTTTGTTTGTTTATTTTTTGTTTTATTTTTTATTTGTTGTTTAATTCTTACGTGGCAATGTAGATAATTCACCATTCATCAAAATATGAAGGGCTGTCAAAAGAGTGTATGAATTTTGAATCTCTCTCTCTCTCTCTCTCTCTCTCTCTCTCTCTCTCTCTCTCTCTCTCTCTCTCTCTCTCTCTCTCCTGAAATATAAAGCTTATTGTGGAATTGAACCACATTATGGCGAAAATGAATTTCTATCACCAGAAATAAATTCTCTCTCTAACTCCTCATCAGCCGGCCAGGGTGAACTCCGGCCCATCGAGTGACAGTCCGAGCTCTGACCGACTAACAAAGTCAACAACTCGGAAGATATGGATTCTTTGATATGAAGAGAGATTAATGGCATTTATTGTCAGAGAAATTACCATGACATAACTGTGAGTAAAGATATTAAATACGTGAAGGGATGCAATTTCCTGCCAGTCCAGAAAATGAAACACAATTTTCGGAAACAAAGTCATTTTCATTCAACTCCAGAAGATATGGATAAGGTGTCTAAGACTCTTTCTTGTATGTGTGTGTGTGTGTGTATACACACACACACACACACATATATATATATATATATATATATATATATATATATATATATATATATATATATATATATATATATATATATATATATATATATATATATATAAAACTATAGTAGGACCATTTTAGGAAGAAACTTTTGCCCCTCTGACAGAGACAGTGCGTGTTGCCTCTTCTTCGACGTCCTTTCAATCCTACATCTGTCAGAGAAGCCGATTACCTTTAGGAATACCTAATCTCGTCTTAAATTGACTTTGTTAATCCTGGATTAACCTTCGGACTTCAAGCTCTTTGTTTGCGCCTGTTATCAAGCACGTGTACTATATTAGAAAGTTGTGAATGAACTTTTGTTGTCCCACTTAAATTTTAGATAAAAAAATTGCAATATATGAAAATGGTAAATGCAAGAAAATTGAAACCTATATTTCGATTAGATGCGCTTTCATTTTCAGTTTCGTTTATTTGGATGCTGTACTGAGCAATGTTCTTGAGTTACGTCATCTATTATAGTTTTTTTATTACTGTTCCTTTGCTGTTATCGAAGTCATATAATTGTGATATAGTTTGGTATCATTTTGAGTCGCCCAAGTTTCATTGACATAAATCACGGATTTATATCCATCCTCTCGAACTTTTTCATTGTCCGTAGAAATTTCGTCCGAGCACTGAGTGCCACATCTGTTCGTTCCATGAGAAAATTTCTTCCATTCACCTTTCCGTATCTAAACCCAATTTGTTTAAATATTTTCCGTAATGATTCCTTGCATCCACTGAATCCTATATTTTCTTTAAATGCAAACAAATTTTTTTCGAGTGTGGGAATTTCCTCTCTGAGGTAGAAATTTTGCACTGTCCTTCGTAAAGCACACTTATCAAAGTCATCTAAGTTTGTCACCGGTTTTGATCTTAAGCGTGTTTTCTGTGGGAAAACAGGAGTTTCATATTCTTCCGTCTTTTCAGCTTCTTTAACAATACAATGAATAGTCGATTTACTTAGCTTCGTTGCTCAGTAGACGTTAAGCTGCTTTTGAAACGTCGTGTAAGGGACCGCTGTTCTCTTTTTCCGTGATGAAGTACTTGTAAACGTTCCAAGCTACTTCTCGGGATGCTCCAGGCAGAACTCGTCTTTAAGGGAATAATCCTTCATTATTTATCGGATTAAACGGCTTAACCATCCCGAAAATGACCTGCTTTAAGCTGACAGTAATTATTGGCAGCGCCTGTAAAAACATATGCCACGTTTCTAAATTACATTAACATCGACGATGATTTATGAACGAAATAAATTTCAGCGGGAGAGTATACATGTCCGAAAATACCTAACACTATTCTTATTGCAATAAACACAATCGTTTTCTCTTGACAGGTTTAGAATTAAAAGAACGTCGAAGAAGTGGCACAACGTACTGTCTCTGTCAGTGGGGAAAAGTCTCTTCCTAAAATGGTTGCACTATAGCTGTCCAACCCGGTGCTGCCTGGGAAAACTCTGAATGACAACTGACAAACACTCTCTCTCTCTCTCTCTCTCTCTCTCTCTCTCTCTCC
>NC_089755.1:6554477-6564477 GCF_040412425.1 Macrobrachium rosenbergii
ATATATATATATATATATATATATATATATATATATATATATATATATATATATATATATATATATATATATATTCTGTGTTTAAGCATACATAAATATTTGCTTTATTGTATTGTAAATGTCAAGAGAAATGATTATTCGTAATTTGACATACTATAATCATTTTTACAAGTCCTAATTTTCCCCTGTAATTAGAAACTTTCCAGTTTTTTGTAACTATGCCCAGAAGACTAAACGTCGAATGTCGAGTATATGAAAAAACTTTATTTTTTCAGCGACAACAATATGAAGGATAAATAAAACATGTCAGTTACTCTCATTCCTAGGAGGAGGATATGAGTTTAATTTCCGAGGCTATTTTTCTCAACTCAGATTTTAAAATTTTTAAAAAAGAAACACAAGCTAAGGCTTTTCTCGTTAATATGAAGAATGAGGCTCTTAATGAAATCATATTCCCTGGATAAGGCTTCTTGATGGGATGGCTTTTTCGGTCCTTTTTATTTATTCAAGTTTTTTTTTGTTTTTTGCTGGAAACAAAAATGCTTATATGTTGTGCTTATGTCAACATGTTCTTTGATATGCATACGATAAGATGCCACTTACGGCCATTGACTTGTTTTCAACATGTCTGTGATATGTATATGATAAGATGCCACTTTCAGTCGTTGACATATTTTCACCATGTTTGTGACATGTATATGATAAGAAGCCAAATACGGTCATTGACATGTTTCAACATTTTCTGTGATGTGTATGATAAGGTGCTACTTACAGTTATTGACATGTTTACAACATGGTTGTGATACGCATGCAATGAGATGCCACTTACTGTTTTCGACATGTTTTCAACATGTTTGTTACATGTATACGACAAGATGTGACTTATGGTCTTTGACATTTTTTCAACATGTTTGTGGCATGTATATGACAAGTTGCCATTTACAGCTGTTGACATGTTTTTGACATGTTTGTAATATGCACGCAATAAGATGCCACTTATTGTTTTTGACATGTTTTCAACATGTTTGTGATATGTATACAGTAAGGTGCTACTTATTCATTGACTTGTTTCCAACATGTTTGTAATATGCATACAATAAGGTGCCACTTACTGCTGACATGTTTTCAACATTTTTGAATGTGTATATAAGTTGCCAGTTATGATTTTTTACACGTTTTCAACATGTATATGATATGTATATTGTAAGATGCCACTTACAGTCGCTGAAATGTTTTCAACATGTTTGTGATATGTATACAATACGAATCTATGCACCTTCATTGACATGTTTTCAACATTTTTATATGTATGAAAGTTGCTGCTTATGGTTGTTGACACGATTTCAACATGTGTGTGATATGTATATTAAAAGATGGTACTTACAGTCACTGAAATCTTTGCAACATGTTTGTGATATATATACAACAACAATCTGTGTATGGTCAGTGCCATGTTTTCAATATGTTTCGATATTTATATGATAAAATGCCACTTATGGTCGCTGACATGTTTTCAAAATGTTTGTGATATATATATATATATATATATATATATATATATATATATATATATATATATATATATATATATATATATATATACATATATATATGCACAAATATATATGTATATATACATACATATATATATATATACACAGTATATACATGTACATACATATATACATATACTGTATATATATGTATATACATATATATACACACAAATACACACATACATACATACAAATATATATATATAGATATAGATATATTTGTATATATTATGTAAATGTTATGGCAAGAGCAAATTAATGTGATATGAAAAACCTCCACAGGATTTAATTTAATAAAAGAAAAGAACTCGCTCTTTTATTGGAGCAGAGAAAAGAAAAATGCAATTAAAACCTAAAAGATTTCTCGAACGATTTCTCAAAGCGAAAAGAAAAGAGTTCCACGTTGCCTGAGGAGAGAAAAGGCGGGGCCATTTTGTCCCACCTGACGGAGGGTCACGGGTTTTGGGGAAGGGAAGTCTTGTTCGGCAGAATTTCCACGATTCTTAGTAATATGTTCGCTTTATGAGAAGCCGATCTAATTAATTGACGTTATAATGATAATATTAAATATCTCCTGAGTGGACAAATCTAGACAACATTAGTAAGTGGCCTCTTCTTTCCGTATTTCCCTTTACCTTCTGTTACTACTTTCTCTTGAATACCATAATATTCATCCTCTGAATAATAATAATAATAATAATAATAATAATAATAATAATAATAATAATAATAATAATAATAATAATAATTATTATTATTATTACTATTAATATTATTATAATATTATTATTATTATTATTATTGTTATTATTATTATTATTATTATTATTATTATTATTATTATTATTAGAGAAACAAATCGACAGTTATATATCGGTACATATATCTGTAATATATATTAAAAATGAATATATGTACCCTTACACAACTGTGAATTTCTTTCTCCATTTCAAGAATCGTGCTGCTAGGAGTATTTTTTAATAATAATAATAATAATAATAATAATAATAATAATAATAATAATAATAATAATAATAATAATAATAAAATAACTTTTCAATACACTGCCTATTTTCTCTTTTTAACAGTAATCCAAAATAGCTTTTATTATGGAGCAAATTTCTCCGCAAAGTTCATAACTTTACTCTAATGCAGTTTTGAACTATCATCCAGAATTCAGCATATTAACGATGTTCAACAGATTATAATACCTTCCCTTAATATAATATTTCTTCTATCAAAAAATAAAAGTTCAACACATTTCTCGAATCCAGGAATTAATTTGAATTCATCTTTTCTATAAATATCATGGAGCGATCGGCTGCTGCCGGCATTCATTTGTTCATTTAATACGATTCATTATGACAGTTGGTGTCAGTGAAGTGAGAAAATGAAGTGATTGAAATGAGTTTTTACGCGTAATATTTATTCACTTATTTGACTTTATATGATTAGTTGTAGTGGGTTGTATGTATATGTATATGTATATATATATATATATATATATATATATATATATATATATATATATATATATATATATATATATATATATATATATATATATATATATATATATATATATATATATATATATATATATGTGTATATGTATGCATATATATATATATATATATATATACACATATATATATACACACACATATATACATATATAATTTATATATATATATATATATATATATATATATATATATATATATATATATATATATATATATATATATATATATATATATATATATGTAATATATATATATACATATATATATATGTGTATATATAATATATATATATATATATATATATGTATATATATATATATATATATATATATATATATATATATATATATATATATATATATATATATATATTTATATATATAACCAATCACCTAGCTCCATCATCTGTGTCCTAATTTCACCCTCCGCGAAATGAACAGCGTCCAGCTGCCTTCGTCATAAGTCAATAACAACTTTTGAAAGGAGAGGGAATTATTAGTCTTGGGCCGCTTTTGTGAGAGGCGCCGCCGTTGTTATCAGTAGAAGTGTTCCTTTTTTAATTTTTTCTTTGTTTTTTTTCCCAAGAAGTAGAAATGAATTGGTGGAAGGATAGATGAGAATCTACAACTGTATTATTATTATTATTATTATTATTATTATTATTATTATTATTATTATTATTATTATTATTATTATTATTGAACTCGAACACTGTTGGCAGTGGAATTATTTTTTTCCAAAATTTTATGATTTTTCCCGAAAGAAGAAATAAAGTGGTGGAAGAAGAGGAAATGAGAGAGATCATATAGGTGTCCACAAACTTATTATTATTATTATTATTATTATTATTATTATTATTATTATTATTATATTATTATTATTACACTTGAATGCTGAGGTAAGCATTCCAGCTATCCAAAATCTCTTACTGAAACTTTATGGGTCTCGGAACTTTCTTTATCCTAAGCATCCTGGCCTAACGTGATTGATTGATTGATTTCCAAAATCTGACACCACGACAACAACAGATGTAGCCATTGTTTTTATTTAAAGGCTGATTCACAATAGAAAAACAATGTAAAAACATTGAATTAAGTCGTTGTACTATGGGTTACTGAATTCGTGGTGAACTCTGTATTAATAAAGTATGAGATAGTTACTGGAACTAGAATACATATTTAAAAAGTTTTACAGGAACAGAACTGATAGCTAATGCACTGATTACAAACTTACGATATTTCTTGTAGTATCGAATAGATTGGTTGTCCTGCTTCCTTGTATCCATAGTATGCATTTGCTTTAACCTCTAATTGAAATGGCTTTCATGTAGCAATAATGAAACTAACAAAAAAAAAAAAATCAATAACATTTTTAGTCTAATACTCTGGATGTCTTAAAGTCTGGAAGTCTGAAAGTGTAAAAGTCTTGGAAGTCTAAAACCTGGAAGTCTTGAGAGTCTAAAGTCTGGAAGTCTAAAAGGCTGGAAGTCTGAAAGTGTAATAGTCTGGAAGTATAAAAGTCTGAAAGTCTTGAAGACTGCAAGTCTGAAAAGCTGAAAGTCTTGAAGTCTGAAAGACTGTAAGTCTGAAAGGATGGAAATTTTGAAGAATAAAGACTAAGTCTAAAAGTCTGAAAATTTGGAAGTCGAAAAGTCTGGAAGTTAGAAAGTCTAAAAGGCTGGAAGTCTGAAAGCCAAAATGACTGAAAGGCTGGAAGTCATGAAGTCTAAAAGACTGGAAAGCTGAAAGTCTAAAAGTCTGAAAGGTTGGAAGTTTTGAAGTCTAAAAGACTGTAAGTCTAAAAGTCTGGAATTTTGGAAGTCGAAAAGTCTGGAAGTTAGAAAGTCTGAAAGGCTGGGACTCCGGAAGTCTAAAAGTCTGAAAGACAAAGTCTAAAAGTCTGGAATTCTGAAATTCTAAAAGTCTGGAAGTCTAAAAGTTTAAGGTAAAAATGAAAGTGTCTTTGACGTGGCAAAAAATCAAACTAATGTAAAAAGGAAAAATCGATAATATCTTTAACTCTGAAAGTTTTACCACAGACCCTGTTTATAATTCTGCACTTTTGCAATTTCCCTTGTTGTTATTTCCTATCTCTTTTCCATTTCTGTGTTTCCCGGAGAGAGAGAGAGAGAGAGAGAGAGAGAGAGAGAGAGAGAATGGACTGCATTATTATTTCGTTGCAAAAACGCAACAGTTTGCTGCTGTAGTTGGTGTGCCTGATAAGGCTTCGTAAAACAAGAGGCCTGGTGTGTTAATGTTCACTTTCTTCTTGGCTGTCAACAGTGTTCATTTTGCCAGATGTTTCAGAGAGAGAGAGAGAGACGAGAGAGAGAGTTGGTTATAAGATAGATAAAATAAAAAACATATTACACAAGAAATTATGAGAGAGAGAGAGAGAGAGAGAGAGAGAGAGAGAGAGAGAGAGAGAGAGAGAGAGAGAGAGAGCATACTTTTCTAGCTATGGTATGTTTCCTTGTCACCTTCCATAAGTACTTTGTACTTTACAAGTAAATTATTTTGATGTATATAATATAAAGTGTTATTTATAATAAAATCCAGTAACTTCAAAATGTTCGTCACTTACTAACAGTTCCACTTTCCAGCCCTTTCGTGTTATGACGATAATAATAACTCTGATTATTTTTTTAATCAAACCAAAAGACATCTAATTTCCTCTCGATTTTCTCAAACGTTTTGGAGAAGTTTCTGAACAAACTTTTGGGGAATTAAAGTTAAGAGATATTTGTGGCTTTAACATTAAAAACGAGTAGGTATGTAGTTTGTCTGCCAGTAACTGCCTTGTTCATAGCCTTAATAATATTCTTATTCTTATTGAGAAGATGAAGAACCCTATTCAGATGGAACAAGCCCACCACAGTGTCCATTGACTTGAAATTCAAGCTTCCAAAGAATATTGTGCAAGTAACAGAAGGTAAAGAGAAGAACAGAAAGAAGAGATCTAACTTAAAAAAAAAAAAAAATAAATTAAATAAATAGATAAAAATGTATGAAAATGCAAGGAGAAAAGTATTAGGGTAGTAAAATAATGATAATAAAGTAGATTTGGAAGGGGAAACTGAGCTTTACATTCGTAAAAAGCAAAACCAGGGGATAGGCCATCAGTACAGCTCGCAGGCCACAGACTCAATTGGTTTCCAGAATTCCTGATCACTGGATGACGACGTCCATCGTCGGCAAATTGGCTCTCAGGAACTTTTCCCGTTCTCGAGTTGTGACTTGAGTCTTGATCATTTCGAGGCTGAGAGACTCTGGTCTGGAGTTGAAGGCTCAGCTTGAGAGAGAGAGAGAGAGAGAGAGAGAGAGAGAGAGAGATTTGTAATTCAGGTGAAGGGCTACCTTATATCTCCAACCAGAAATTCACTGTCGCGGAATGCTTTCATAAGATCTGAAGAATTTGAACCAATTCTTAGACTCTGGGATTTCTTTGTGATAGCTGTCATGTGCTTTTTAGTTTTCTGTAAAAGAAAAATTGTGCCGGTTTAGTCTGTCCGTCCGCACTTTTTCTGTACGCCCACAGATCTTGAAAACCACTGAGGCTAGAGGGCTGCAAATTGGTATGTTTATCATCCACCCTCCAATCATCAAACATACCAGATTGCAGCCCTCTAGCCTCTTCAGCAGTTTTTATTTTATTTAAGGTAAAGTTTGCCATAAACGTACTTCTGGCACCGCCATAGGTACCAACAACACAGGCCACCACCGGACCGTGGCTGAGTTCCATGGGCCACGGCTGTACAGAAAACTCCATTGCGCCGAAGAAACTTAGTATTTTTTTTTTTTTTTTATTTCAGATCTTGTGTCAAGTTGACAGCCAAATTCTCTACCAATGGAACCATTTAGGGGAAATCTAGAATTTCCACAACAAAAGGACCACTTCACCAACACCAAAGGATTTCCAGCAATTTGGTCAAATGACTAAAGGGTGTTTGCAGCGTCCCTTCGGCCCCTAGCTGCGCCCACTTTTTAGCCTATTACTTTACCTCCGTTTCATAGTCCTTCCTTCAATCTTGCTGTCCAACACCTCTAATTATTACTTCTTAGTGCAGTTCTGGGGTTTTCTCCCAGATCCACCTTTACATCTTTGTAATTCATCTTGTTTATTTCCTGGATCTCTTTATTGTAATTTATGTATGCTCATGTATACATACATGCCAACTTGACGTATACTTTTACGTATACATATTTCAAGGCCATTTTCATACAGGATTATTTCCTATTTACAGGAATTATAATTTATTCTTACAGTCTTTAAAAAAATAAGATAAAATAAACTTCCCACCTTCGAAAAAACCTGCGATGAAAACTTTTCACTTTCCCTTGCTCCTAATCTAACGAACTCTGAATCATCGTCCCAAGCGGATACGAAATCTTTAAAAAAAAAAAAAATAAATAAATAAATAAATCTCAGCCGATCTCTCAGGAAAGTTTGTGATGTCAGTGATGTCTTCGGCCACTTCGGGCAGAAACTGTCTTATCGCGGTCTCAAAATAAAGTTAGGATTTTTCATCGTATTTCTTCAAACTTTCCCGTCCTTGGTCTTAGACATATGAGCTGAAATCAGCATTTTTTCATCTACGTTTTGCTTCACATAGAATGAAGAAGGAACCTAAACAAAACTGTATCGGTGTAATTCAAAATGAGATAAGAATTGTAGTCACAAGTTCAGCAGAATAACAAATTCAGCAAAATTACAGTTAATGATAAAGAATTACATCGTAATTCAGCATCTCTTCATATAATAACGTTTGAAGACTGAGTTCTCCCAAACTCTCCCT
Source organism: Macrobrachium rosenbergii (assembly GCF_040412425.1). Lineage (NCBI taxonomy): Eukaryota > Metazoa > Arthropoda > Malacostraca > Decapoda > Palaemonidae > Macrobrachium > Macrobrachium rosenbergii. Next base: position 6,562,355 of record NC_089755.1, read on the forward strand.
CCCCCGCTATTCCCAACCCCCTCCCCCACGCCCACCCACCCACATAACAACTAGGGTCTTCACAAATCTTAAAGAATTGGAGAAGAAAAATATTCTCTCTCTCTCTCTCTCTCTCTCTCTCTCTCTCTCTCTCTCTCTCTCTCTCTCTCTCTTCTCTATCATAAATTACTTACAGAAAATAACTCTGTTCGGAATTATATTTTTATTCCATGATCCCCAGATTTCAATTCAAACGTTCTCTCGTTACTCGACATATATTTGGTGAAATTCTTTTTTTCCTTCCATGATCCTTTTTTCAGGCAAATTCTTTTGTAGATTCAAATCGTTTTTATATTTGGCAGGAAGACTACTTCACATAAAAAAGATTCCCCTCCATCAAGAGTTTTGAAATGATCTTTTTCCCCTTTGGACCTAATCTCCTCAAAAATTCTGCATCTTCATTATGGATAAAAAAAGAAAAAATTAAATTCTCCAACTTTATTTCATTCTTTTAGCTCTAATTACAGTTTTTGCAAAAATTTCAAAAGTAGTAGACTCATTTTTTGCCGATATTAAAAAAATGCATTCGGTCAAGAATAACTTTAAAATTCATAATTTATCCTCAAAATATCATATAGATGACATTGTAAGTAGAGATTCAGGTTTCATTTGGTATCCTTTGTTTTGGTCTAAATATTAGAAGAATTTCGGGAATAACAAATATAAAACTGTTTCCTGAGTTTTCTGAAAAGCTTTTAGAACTAAATTGTTACTGGCAAGCTTGAAAATAACATTATACCATGCATTTTCTCACTTGTTTTTGTCATTTCTTTCAGAATAGAATGAGATTATTTTCAGAAATAATGGTAACTGGCTATAGGGCTGCAGAACACAACAAAATATTTACCATGGCTTCATCTGTGTTTCTGTTGCCAAAAGACAATCATCAAAAACAGTGAAAGATTGCAAGATGGTATACTAATTTGAGACCTCAGTAAAATTAGAAATGATTTTATTTTGAAATTAAAGATGGCCATAATCTACTTCAAGGCAAAATATGTAGGCGTGAGTACATAAAAAGGTGTTGCCAGAGATGAAAAAAAAAAGAGAAAGGTTGCAAGAATACTTGGCTGAAAGATCAGAAGAAAAATTTAATTTCAAAACCAAGTGTTTTTTTTCTGTAGTGATATATGGCAATTGAAAAGAAAAAGAATGTGAGCTCCAAAAATTTGGCATTAGATTCTGCATTTGAAAAGAAAATTTCAGACTTTGCTAAAGAAAGAAAAGGTGAACTAGGTGGCAAAAGTATTCAAACGAGAACAGTGTCCTGTGTCTTGTTGCTGAAGAAGCCCGTTATCATGAAGTTTGCTTTCAAACTTTTTTTGACAATCATCTTTAAAAAGAGGACAAAAGATGAGCATATTGACTGTGCTTTTGAAAACTATGTATATACATTGAGGAATCATAAGAATGCCAATTCAACATGACTTAATGAAAAATCTTGAAGAAAATATGCCAGAAAGTTCATCTGTAACTGAAAAAAAACTGAAAAATAGGTTAATGGACAATATGAAGATAGAGTAATTTCTTTCAAATGAAGAAAAGATCAACATTTAGTTTGTTTCATTTCTCTGGACTAAAACTGACCAATACCTTACACAGAGAGAGAGAAAAGTAGAAAGATGAAAGATTAAGAATCGTAAAAACTGCCAACTATAATCTGAGGATATCAGAACAAATCAGCCAGATGTCACTGATTCTGCAGATGATGATGTGCCTGAAAAATTACATGCCTTCTTAGAACTAGTTGTTCAAAAAAAAAAAATGATGAGAAAATTACAAAAGAAGTGTACAGCAATTGCACATGCAATAATTTCTGCAACACGTCCCCGATCATTTTTGTCCCTTTCTTGGTTTGGCAGGATATTTATTTCGGCTTGGCTCTAGAACCATTGTTACATAGTATCAAACTTTGCATAGTGATGTCTCACTGTTTGAGTCATCGGCTGCAATTTCTTGGAAACCAGATGTGGAAGGAGATTTTTTTGTCAATATGTTTTTTGATAATGCAGACTTCAACATTCAAACCTTGTCTGGCAAAGACATTTCATTCAGTGGGTGGAATAAAGTGCATAACTCCATCA
>NC_089755.1:6569477-6636977 GCF_040412425.1 Macrobrachium rosenbergii
CTGAGAAGCGATGAATGTTTACTTACAAAATGAGCTTCCATTCGCTGAAGTAAGTTTGAGGCAACTAAAAAGAATTAGGACAAGTTTCAGGTGTATCGTTCGATTCCGTAAAAGTTCGTGTTTACAAATGCTTCAACTGCAGGTATCGAGTTTCTGTTTTGCTTTTATTGGTCAAAAAGAGATTTGATGTTCGAGTGAACATTAAACATGACAGAGTGAACGTTACAAAGAGAGTCATGATTCCTATGAAGGTTCTGTGGTCTCTGATATAACCTGGATGCGTAAGTTATAGGCCTACATTTTGAATATCTCAGGTTTTAGTGTTTTTTGAAATAGGTTCCTTCCTGAGTGAGACCAAGAACTTGTTTAAATATGTCAGTGTTTGTGTGTGTGTGTGTGTGTGTGTGTGTGTGTGTGTGTGTGTGTGTGTGTGTGTGTGTAGCCTGTAATGTTACCGTATTCTGCATTAGGTTACGTGAATGTTTCAAAGGTGAATATAGAAACAGCTTATTGTTATTAGCTTTAAACGAAAACACTAAGGTCAAGAGATTGGTCAGAATTTTCATAACAGCCGTTCATTTTATTGCATGCTAATATACCTATGACTTTTATTTCATCATTGTTTTGTATGATATATATATATATATATATATATATATATATATATATATATATATATATATATATATATATATTGAATCAACTTTTTGCCATAATTTCTTAGAAGACACATTTGCATTTTAGTGTATGAGTCAGTTTTGTAGTTATTTCATTATAAATCATTGTAGATTTATAAGACCCTGAAAATAAATTAGTCCGAAATATAAAGAATATTACGAGTAAAAGCTGTCATCCATCGTAGATCTCCTGCGACAAATATAACAAAATCGAACGATTGTTTAGACGGGAATATTCCGATGGGCGCTCCAATCACACCTGACCATTTCAGATATGCAAATCCCCACCCAATCAGCACAGAATCCTGGGCTAATCCTACACTGAACGCACATCAAAACAATAAATAAATCCTTGGTGGCAAGACTACATTAATGGAATCTAAATTTTATGGGTTGGTTAAGGAAGACGAGAGAGGGACCCGAATTCCTCTTCTCCCTTCCCGTTAGAATCTGGTGGGCGCTGTTGGCTCCCCGGAGTCATGGGATGTCACATATTGATCATCCCCAAGTGGTGTTCTTTTTTTTTTATATCTATGGTGATTTATTGCCTGTCATTATTGCTTGTCATTAGGCGCCTTCTGGAATGTAATTAGTGGGGTTTTGTACTGCTTCGTGAGGGGGGGGGGAGTTTTATCTTAAATCGTGGATGTCGTTACTGATTGTTTTACTCCAATATAATGTAGTATGCACAGGCATTTATAGAACACAGATATATATATATATATATATATATATATATATATATATATATATATATATATATATATATATATATATATATATATATGTGTGTGTGTGTCATGGCCACAGTGACCGTTTAATATTTATTTAAAATATTAATTCGATCTAGACCCATTACTAGTAGTATTAAACATATAAGTATCTTATTCACTTAACGTGAAAGTTATTTCCATGCAAGATATATAAACCACAAAAAAACAAGTTTTCGACTAAAAAGGTTACTAACAAAGAGCAGTTTTAACGAAACTTGAAGTAGTAGAACATTCTTGATTCTTATTGAGTCTAAATACTGAAATATTGTAAATTTTATTGAAATATTGAAGATTTTATATATGGAGACTTTAGATGTATTTAAATACTGTAGTTATCACTATATCAGGAGAGAAGAAGTATCAAATAGAGCAGAAACGGTTCCCCTCTGGAAATTCTTGACTGAGACCATTCCGATATTTTATCAGAGGAAAAAGGTTTAGTCTAATCTAATCTATTTTAAGGGTCATTTAAATTTCACTCCTTCTGTTCAGGTCTAAAAGTTTTGGACATGAAAGACTTTTTTACTAACAGAGTTCAATCACTCGTCTTATGTCATCTGTTCCAGGTGTTGTATATAAGATAATAATACATTTATGGCTTGTGTTAGTTTAATAAAACTAGATCTCGACAACACTTGAAGTTAGATAATAACAGAAATCATTTTATTCAGAAGAATTAACTTGCATGTCCAATAATGCCTGTCTAATCAGGTTGACCTGAAATACTTTAGGTAACTTGATTTTCATTGAGCTAACATGTTTCTCTGTAGAAATAGTATATTATTGCACAGAGCTACTTTAACGATTGCATACCGATATTTAAATACTGTCAGATTTCACGATATCAAGAGAGAATCAAACGTTTATCCACGGTTCGTTCCCCTTCTGATTCGTTCTTTAGAGTTATAAATGATTCTCTCCGAAGATGGAAAAGAAAACGTGAAACTTGAAGAGACCATTCAAACAACTTTTATCTGGCAGGAGAGTCGAGTACGTGAAACGTTTAGTGAATCTAACTTTCTTCAACCTTATCAAATAAATTGTTAACTTTCACCTTCTGTTCAGTTCATATTGAATCCTTCAGATGTAAGACTTTGGAACTTAGGCACCTTGCGTTCTATGAAAGACTTTGGGAAACGCAGATATTAGAGCTGCTTATATTTGTATTTGCATTTAATATCAAGGGTCATCTCTATGTCTTCTTGTTCTTTTGCAGTGTAAGTATAGCCTAATCGTTAAGTTATTACAGCATTAAGAATATAATAAAGCTAGTTTCATCTCGACATTATAATAATGATTGAACACGAAAATTAACATACAGATAATAACAGAAATCACATTTTATTAAAGGAATAAACCCTAGACCTTTCCATGTCCAATAATGCCTGTTTTAATAATCAGGTTGACCTGACTAAAAAAAAGGGTATTAGGATTTATAAACTAACTTGATAGCTGGTTAATGACAATCTTTTAAACATGTTTCTCTGAACGTGAAACCATGGACGTCAAAATTATTTACTCTCATTAATGCGTAAGTTTCGTTTTAATTTTTATTTTTATATTTTAAATAATAATAACAGATAATTTACTCCCATAATAAGAAGAAATTTAATTTTAGATCTAATTTTAATTTTTGAATAATGAAAAACACATTATTTAATCTCATTAATACGTAAGAAATTTATTTTAATTTTAATTTCTTGAATAATGAAGGATTTTACTCATTAATAAGTAAGTTCTTTATTGTTATTTTTATTTTTATTTTTTGATGATATTCATAATTCTTTATTACCCGCTAAGAAAAATTTGTATGAAGAAGACTTCAGGTAAATTTGTCACAATCTTTACGGTCAGAAAGTCCAATGCACCTTGGAGAGTTGAACGTGAAATATGGCGGTGAGATACTGATCAGACTTTCTCAAACTCAAATTTGAATAAATATGTTACTGGACATTTTTGACGAGAATTTTCGTGTTAAATCAGAATCAAATTAGAAAGATAAAAAAATCCTGTTTTGATGTAAAACAAGATGAAGATTTAGACACCTGACTCTGTTCTCCAGCATATTCTAAATTAACATTTATATTATATATATAATATAAATTTTATCATTATTATATAATATATTTGCATTATATATATATATCATCTCTAAAATTTATATATCTCTTGCATTTTGCAGTTCAAGTCATAAATCGTTATATATACCTTATATATATATATATATTAATATATAATATATATATAATAATAATAATAATAATAATAATAATAATATATAATAATAATAATAATAATAATAATAAATAATTATTAGGACTTATTATTAAGCCCCATAACTTTTTAGCTGATTATTATTATTTCATTATTATTATTATTGAAACAAACTTTCAGTACTCTCTCCTCTCTCTGACCTTTCCAGCGAAAGAGAAGGGTGATTATTAGTAACATCTCTATCTGGCTTAATCTTCTCAGTGAACTAAAAAGAGGATATTAAGGGATTATATTTAAACCTATAAGTCTTGGCATATACAATGAACAGCATAATGACAATCTTTTAAACAGGCTTAACAAACGTGAAACCATTCTTCGTAAAAAATATGATTTACTCTCATTAATGCGTAAAATGAATTTAATTTTTATTTTTATTTTTATATTTTGCCTGTGAAATAATGAAAAGATACAGATAATTTACTCCCATTAATCATAAAAAAAATAATTTAATTTTAAGGTTTTAATTTTTGAATAATGAAAAATGTTTATACATAATTTAATCTCATTAATACTTGTAAGAAATTTAGTTTTAATTTTAAAACTTTCTTGAATAATAAAAATCAATGATTTATTCTCATTAATAAGTTATATCCATTTAATTTTGATTTTGTATTTTTGGTTTTAATAAGTCTCAAACAAACATATTCATAACCTTTACACATTCATTAATTTCTCTAATTACTGGTGGTCAAAATGAAAAATTTGTATGAAGAAACAAACAGGTTTATTAGGTGTCACAATCTTATATGCAGGTCAGAATCTCAAAAAGATTTACTTCCAATGATAACAGTGTAAGCTGAACGTAATCAAGTTTATATAATTTTTAATTTATTAAACTTTGGGTTTCTCAAACTCTCCAAATTTTAAGGTTTGTTAAAGACTCACAAATGGACATTTTTGAGGGAATCCTGTAAATATTTTCTTAAATCAAAGCAAATTACTAAAAATAAAAATAGCCAAAACTTTTGTAACACAGTAATTATAAAATTATAGTAATATGATAACACAGACATATAAGAATGAAATATGCAAAAATGGATATATACCAATAGCAATATTCATTGTTTAAAGATTATATCAATCTTTCAAAAGATTACCTTCTCTTTTAAAAATATAAATTAAACTATATTTATAAGACTTTCTATATATAACACTATAGTCACACTGACACATACAATAATGTATAATTACAAGCAAGGTTAGAACTCCTCAATAAGAGATATGTCATCTCTTAAAAAATAAAAAATCTCTATTACTTTCACCTAGAACATCAAACTTTAGTCTCGATTAAGGATAATAAAACCTGTAAACTTCACATTACTCTTTCTTTAGGTGATACACCATTACACACTTTACACAATGCTTGCACAAAATAATATTCCAGATCACCTCTTACAAATTAAGTGATTGCGCTGCAGACATCTTTGGGTGAGTTTTAACAAAACTTTCCAATATTAGAGTCACTAGCAAACAGTAATTGAGAGACTTTGCTTCTTCAGTCCTGGAAAGTTTACCAGCAGTCCTGATCTAACTGAGTGCTTCTCTTCAGCTCTCTCTTATAACTCTCTTCCACAAATACTCAAGAATACATCATAAAATCACCTTATTCACATTCTATTAACACAGTTTTCTTCAGTGAAATATTTCAGGGCTCTTATCAATATGATGGACATTTCAATTCAGTGACAAATGAAAAGATAAAAATAGTTATTATTCTTGGTCAGCTGTCAGCATTAAATAATTTCTCTCACTCACTCAAGAACTTTTTCCAGATTATTAAAATTAATAGGCTGGACACAGCAATAAACACAGGTTTAGAATTTATATGATATAAGGCAAACAATTTCCTCCATTAATCCCACAGCTCATCATGATAAAAAAAGGGCTCTTTGCCTAAAGCACAAATTACATCATAATTAACCTTTCTAAAGGTGCGAGTAAACGATAAATTTCTTCTAACTGTCAGAACAAACACTCAGTACGATATATAATTCGTTTTATATACACTCAGTATACTATTAATATATCAAACAAATATATATCAAGACATTTTATATATTACATGATACACAATTTATCTGTAAGAAAAGACATATTTATAAAATCATATCATATACAACAAATGATATATATAAGCAAATATATATATAAAATTTCCACATAGACATATCTAACATATATTGTAGAATGGTTATATATATATATTATAACAACTTATAATATATATATATTTATGTATTATATATTAGAATTTTATAGACACTTTTAGAAGACATCATAATATTTTTCTTAAGTTTTGGTCAGTATCCGAATTTCTTATATCTCTCAGGAAAATGTCTAGAAATATTCCGATTGACGCAGAAAAGAGTAAAAAAAAAATGGATAAATGTGATGCAGGCTTTCAGACGAGGTTGCATCAATTTTTCTGATAATTTTTTTTTTACCGCTTCGTCCACCTCCAATTTTATTTAATTTTTATTTATTTTAGCATATTCCTGCTTTTTATTTTCTATGTAAAAAATATAAATACTTTTGTAGCGCGTCGTTTGAGTAAGCGTGACTGTTCATTTTTATTTATTTTCTAATTCCAGTGAATTTCGCTCAAATTCTATTATTATATTTCAGTTCTCTTCTTTGAATTTCTCAACAACATTAATGTCATTTCCTCTTATCAAGTTCTGAAATCAACTTCTGATTTTTTCCTTTATATATATATATATATATATATATATATATATATATATATATATATATATATATATATATATATATATATATATATATATATATATATATATATATATATATATATATATATATATATATATATATATATATATATATATATATATATATATATGTATATATATATATATATATATATATATATATATATATGTATGTATATATATATATATATATATATATATATATATATATATATATATATATATATATATATATATATATATATATATATATATATATATATATATATATATATATATATATATATATATATATATATATATATATATATATATATATATATATATATATATATATATATATATATGTATATATATAATATTTATTTAGTCATTACTTAAGGTTCTTTGCAGCGCCCCTTCCATGGCCCCTAGCTGCAGCCCCTTTCATTCCTTTTATTGTACCTCCGTTCATATTCTCTTTCTTCCATCTGACTTTCCACCCTCTCCTAGCAATTGTCTTATAGTGCAACTGCACGGTTTTCCTCCTGTTACACCTTTCAAGCCATTTTTCTCTCAATTTCTTTTTCAGCGCTGAATGACCACATAGGTCCCAGCGCTTGGCCTTTGGCCTAAATTCTGTATTCCATTCCATTGCATTCATTCATTCATTCTCGAAGAACTCTGATACTTTAAGCGCATTAGAATAAGGGTTGCTGTAACTTATCTGATGTCACAACTCGGAAACAAAATTTATGTCATTTTTGTCATTTTTGTAATTCTAACTCTCAGTGGCAGCAACCTTGCTTGAAATACAGCTACGATGGTGATATTTACACAGTATTACAGTCCCGCGTAATGAATTACACGTACCCCAAAATTATTACGTTCTAATTACATGAATATGGCGACACCCACTCCACCATGAAGAGTCCCAAGTCGTTTTTTGAAGGAATTAGTTAATAACCTGGAACTCGCTTCCAGTCTCATTAATATAAAAAGCGCTTTCAATTCCCCATTTCCACCTCCCAGAATGCTGACGAGGTATTTTTATTATGTTCCATTCTGGGATTCATGAGTTCCAAAGACATTTCACGGAAACGTGAAATTCGTCCGGGAAAACTGTATTTTGTAATTATGCTGAAATATGATCTCATAGGTCCCAGCGCTTGGCCTCTGGCCTGAATTCTGTATCCAAGTTCCAATTAAAAAAAAACACAGACACGAAGAGGGAGAAAATCGCCCCATAAGAAGACTTCATTAGACATTACCGTTAATGTGGTCGTTTACCTTTTATGCATAAAAGAAGAACTCGTGAAACGACGCTGCACGTCGTTGGTGCGGAAGACAGAAAAACGAAACTCTTTGAAAGATGACCGCCATTGTGGCTGGGACCCTGAGGACCTTCTCAAATCCTTAGCGTCTGACAAACACATTAAAGAACAAACGCACGCACAAGCAAATACACACAAAAACGCACCCACAACACAAACACGTACACTTACAAACACACGCACAAGCATGCACAAACACACACACACAAACACACACAAGCATACACACAAACACACACGCACACAAACATACATACAAACACACACACGCACACACAACGCTGGGAAGGCCTGCTGGCTATTAAAACCTTTGTCTCTCCTTTTCTGTTCTCTGTTATTCTCACTTTTCTTCTTCTTCTCGATTCTTCTTCTTTTTTCTTCTTCTTCTTCTCTTTTTAGATGTGACGCTGAGATAAACACTCTGCTTCTTTTGAGACTGAACCTGACTTTCGCTTCATTTCAGCTTTAACGACTTTCTCCTCTGACGGAGAAAGTAGGAGAAAGTTTTCCTTTCTTTCTTACTTTTTTTTATGCGTGGATAGTTTTCATCATCACAAACGTCCATTTGTCCTTTTTCTTAATTTTTTCTCTTTTCTTAAAAGGATGTTTAGAAACTGTATCTTTCTTTTTAATTATAATTTTTTCCAGTTAGGATTTTGACTTGTGTTCTTTAAACTTTCTGTGCTAGGCAAATATCATTTGCAGATGGAAACAGTGTTTACCCTTTTGGGTTCAAAAGTAAAAAAACATCAAAACCAGCAAAGGCATCTTTTAAATAGTTGAAATGATCTATGACACGAGAATATTTCAAATTTATCTTCAGTCATTCACAGAATGGAACAAGACTTACCTCTTTTCTATAAATCCCAACAAATGTTATTATTATTATTATTATTATTATTATTATTATTATTATTATTATTATGGAACAACCCTACCACAGGGTCCACTGACTTGAAATTCAAGAAGATACCAAAGATTATTATTATTATTATTATTATTATTATTATTATTATTATTATTATTATTATTATTATTATTATTATTATTATATAGAAGATGAACCTTATTCATATGGAACACTCCTACCAAAGGGGCCACTGACTTGAAATTCAAACTTACAATAATATGGCGTCCATTTGAAATAAGTAGCAGAAGGTAAAGGGAAATACAGAAAGAGGAGATCACTTATCAAAAAAAGGAAAAAAACTAAATTAACAAATGAATAAATAAACAGAAAAAAAATGCAAGTTCAGACAAACGACCAACCACCCAACCTAGAAAGCCTCCGCAGTTGCAGCAAGTCTTGACCATTTCCTGAGGCCTTATTATTTCAAGGGAGGTCAGACTGTTAACTTAAGCCGCTCACTTCCGCTTCTCTCGCTACCTTTAGCAAATGAGCCCACAAAGCGTAACAGGCCCTGAACGGTCCTTCTGTAAGTCTTTCGAGGCGTGGGTTGTGATAACAGGGCTTCAGGGTTGTAATTCCGTCTGACAGAATGCTGTTATGAGAGACAGACAACGTTTCGTGCAAGGAAGAGAGAAGACGGACGGAACGTTGGACATGTTTCTGATTGAGAGAGAGAGAGAGAGAGAGAGAGAGAGAGAGAGAGAGAGAGAGAGAGAGGATGGATGGATGAGTTCTGTTCACAAACATTCTGGCTGTAAACGTTTGTTGTTATTGCTTGGGACGGGATTTGGCTCCCGTGAATCTGCTCCAGAGGAATAACGGAAATGAGAAGTTATAAACAAATAATAATAATAATAATAATAATAATAATAATAATAATAATAATAATAATAATAATAATAATAATAATAATAAAAAAAAGAACCTTTATCTATCATAAAGTCTTGTAAAGTGAAAATACTGTACAACAACAGAAAAGATATTGATTTCATAGTCTAAAAAGCAAAAAGGATTATTTCAGGTGAATGTGTGTATATATATATATATATATATATATATATATATATATATATATATATATATATATATATATATATATATATATATATATATATATGTATATATATATATATATATATATATATATATATATATATATATATATATATATATATATATATATATATATATATATATATATATATATATATATATATATTTATACATTAATCAAGGTGACAAATTTCAAAGGAGACGTTTCAAATGAAACATAAATGGAACCATTGAGAGAGACTCTCACTCCAGACGAAATGAGCAGATCAGCTGAACAGTACCTGACTACCCTCATCTGACCTCAGAAACGGAGGTAAAAATATATAAATGACCTTTGATGACCCATTTTCCCCAAATGTCTCTCTGGAATGGAACTCCTTAGTAATGCAGCCAATGGTATTCCTGTTCCCTCGTTCCCTCTTACTCGGAATTGAATAGTAGTAGAAATGTATATTTCTCCTGAGGAAGGCAAAGGGTGGGGAGGGAAGGGTCATTCCCGTTAGATGAATTTTGATGGTGTGAGGGCGCATGCGCGGAATGGGAAGCCCAAATGGTGTTATTTCTGGAGGCTTTTAAAGAAACATTCCGCCGTATTTTTGCGTAATTGATTCTCAGTTGTGGCTTTGTCTTTGATGTAGCATTTGTTCAGGTTAATTTTGTCTGCGTATTTTTATAAAATCTTTTTTTCTAATATAAATTAATATTTCCAAAATTCGAAATTGATTCTCGGTTGTAACTGTGTCTTTGTTTAGACATTTTTTCAATTTAAGTTCAATCACAGCTTTTTTTTATATCCTCTTTCCGATAAAAAAACTTACTAGTTCATTGCTTTCTAAAAAAATATGAATAGATAATTCTAAAAGATCTTCCCCATTTCAAGAACGCTCTGCGCTTGTTAAAATCATCCCTTAGGCAAGCAAATTATTTCAAAGGCAGTTTACCAGTATTCAGGTTCACTGTTGCTTATTAGTAAACCTTTTTTTTTATTCTAGTAATTGTTATGAGTCTAAGTAATTTCCATCTTAATGACCTCTGGGCGAGGGGGGTGGGTCCTTCCATTCAGAGTACAGAGAAAAATTATCAAATGTTTCTGTAGGGTCAAGAATTTAATTGGAATCATCTTTCTTTTTATATAGATTCCGATAAATGCAATACACAATTCTTTGTTTGGTCTGTTCATTTAAATAGATTGTAAAGAAGAAATCGTTTTAAAATTTTAATTTCACGTTACCTGTATTTTTCTTGATATTTGGACACTGTTGATAAATAATAGTCATGACTGTAGGCTGTTTACATTACAAACAACTTATTTTAGGAGACTATTGCATATATATATATATATATATATATATATATATATATATATATATATATATATATATATATATATATATATATATATATATATATATATATATATATATATATATATATATATATATATATATATATATATATATATATATGTATGTGTGTGTGTGTGTGTATATGTATATATATATATATATATATATATATATATATATATATATATATATATATATATATATATAATATTAAATTGTCCCTCCCTACACAGGCATAACTATTTATTTTCACAAATAAGCCACAAATATCTTTCAACATCCAGTTTACTGTACCCTGGGAATATCTGACACTCAAGGAAATTATAACTGACAAGTGCTTCGTCCCCAGAAACGCGAAATAAAGTTCCCGCTAATTTTAACGGATCAGCTGAATCATTTCGAAATAAAGTTTCCGCACAGAATATTCAAGCAAAGTTGGTCCGCTGGATTTTGGGGTTAATTACTGAGCCCGCTATTGGTATTTTTCTCTCCCAGTTATGAGAGAGAGAGAGAGAGAGAGAGAGAGAGAGAAAGTTTAATATTAAGGCATCGGGACACGTATTTGACAAATAATCCACTGGAATGTAATTAAAATTAATCTCTTTAGTTTGAATATTATCCTTTATCACATTATCGAGGTATTAATTTCTTTTAATCATCTTACAAAGATTATATATCCTCTTATATGGTCATAGAGCATTTACTGCAAATACAGATTTTTTTGTACAATTTCAGATAAATTACTAGAAAAATAGGCAATCAAGAAAAATAAATATTTAATTAAACAGCCTTCAAAAATCTAAATAAATAAATAAAAATAAATAAATAAATAAAAAAATTCAGAGAAGAGAGAGCTGAGGACATTCCCAAAGAGCACCTCATGACCGACTCCTCGGACGAAATGATTCCGCTCTCACGAAATGACTCGAATCACGAGACGAGAGTTTCCCCAAAAACCAGCGAAAGGCGCCTCTCTCTCTCTCTCTCTCTCTCTCTCTCTCTCTCTCTCTCTCTCTCTCTCTCTCTCTCCGAAAGGACTTCGTTGGAATTACAGATTGCTCTATTTATGTCTGGGGCTTCAGACGCACTCGAAAAAAGTCTATACAGAATCCCTCGCTGATGACACGGCCCGATGAGGCTGCTTCAAAATCTGATTGTGGAGATTTTTAGTTTTAGTTTTCTGTAAAAGAAAACTATTGTGCCGGCTTTGTCTGTCCGTCCGCCCTCAGATCTTAAAAACTGCTGAGGCTAGGGGGCTGCAAATTGGTATGTTGATCATCCACCCTCCAATCATCAAACATACCAAATTGCAGCACTCTAGCCGCCTCAGTAGTTTTTATCTTATCTAAGGTTAAAGTTAGCCATAATCGTGCATCTGGCAATGATATAGGACAGGCCACCACCGGCCCGTGGTTAAAGATTCATGGACCGCTGGCTCATTCAGCATTATACCGAGACCACCGAAAGATAGATCTGTTTTCGGTGGCCTTGATTATACGATGTACAGAAAACTCGATTGCGCTGAAGAAACTTCGGGAGCATTTTTTACTTGTTTATTTTCCGTTTACACGATTTTAGTTTTCTTTCCTTGCATCGTCTCTTGAATGGAACTGAATTTTTCTGATTTAATAGAGATCTGCCTTTATTCTGACTTCTCATTTTATCATTTTTATTGCTGCATTTAGTTTTGAGTTCCTCTTCGCTGAGATTTAACTACGAAATTACTCTTTTTTTTTTTGCAAGATTTTAATTTTTTTTTCCTTGTATTGTCTCTTGAATGGAACTGAATTTCTTGATTTACAAAGAGGGCTGCCTTTATTTTGATTTTTCATTTGTAATCACTCAATAATATAACTTTGATATCCTATCTGTAACACAAACTTTCAGCTCACCTGTCGAGAGCTGTGGACTTCCACTGTATAACGATGTATGCCAGTCTGTGTGCATTGAGAGAATTCATTCTGCAATATTCAATATCAGAGACTTTTGAATATTAGCTAAGAAGCAAATGTAATATTCCCCAACGAAAACACGAGAGATTTACTGATTATCTTTGTTGAAATCATTCCATTATATCAGATTTACCATTTGAACTCCCGAGCAGATTGAACTTATTATTAACCTACAGTTCAACGTCTATCTTGTTAATGATATACAAACCATCTTAAATTCTACTTTTACCCGGAAATGAATGCTAATGAATAATTACCTTCCACATATTGGGATTTCTTTTGTCTGCTTAACTTCAGGAATATTCTTGAATATGTGAAATACAGAATCATTATTTATCCCGTCATCACTGAATATAAGTCGCTCTTGAATACTGTAGCTGATAACATGCAAAGATGAGATATTGATTTTTAATGAAAACAAGGAGATGGTTACGAGTAACAGCAGAAGCACCAATATGCAGTAAATGAGCCTCGATGTCAAACTTCCCCAAAGTTCCAGAGGTTCTTTATTCCTCACACCGTTGGACTGTGGAACAGTCTCTCTACTGAGGATGTCTTGCAATTGGAACTTCAGAAGTTCAAGCGAAGATGCAATGCATTAATACCCTAATACAATTCTCCTTGCATGTTAGTAATTTTTTTTATATTTTTTATATTTATTAATTTGTTAATTTATCTTTTTAATAAGTGAGATTTCGTCTTTCTGTATTTCTCTTTACCTCAAGTTACTTCTTTCCAATGAACACCAAAATATTCTTTGGAAGCTTGAATTTCAAGTCAATGGCCCCCTTTGGTGGGCTTGTTCCATATGAATAGGGTTCTTCATCTTCTGAATAATAAAATAATAATAATAATAATAATAATAATAATAATAATAATAATAATAATAATAATAAAATCCACTAGACTGGTAATCGATCTTATTATCCTCTCTCCCTTTGAATAATAAATAATAATAATAATAATAATAATAATAATAATAATAATAATAATAATAATAATAATAATATGAGACGAGTATCTAATCCCGGGAAGTGTTCAGGAGTGGGAGACGGAAGAGCTGCTTCAGATCTCTCTCAAATGGGAACATAATTATTGGTGATGAGGAAATATATTACGAGATTTATTACTTTAGGTTCTTTGCAGCGTGCCTTCGGCCGCTAGCTGCAGCCCCTTTCATTCATTTTACTGTACCTCTGTTCTTATGCTTTTCCTTCCATCTGACGTGCCACCCTCTCTAACAATTATTTCAAAGTGCAACTGCGAGGTTTTCCTCCTGTTACACCCTTAAAACCTTCTTACTGTCATCTCACTTTCAGCGCTGAACGACCTCATAGGTCCTAGAGCTTGGCCTGTGGCCGAAATTCTTTATTCTATTCTGTTCTGTTGCGGGATTTACTTTTTCCGTCAGAGAAACATTTATGTCATCCCTAAGGCTTTCATTTACTATATCCATATATATATATATATATATATATATATATATATATATATATATATATATATATATATATATATATATATATATATATATGTGTGTGTGTGTGTGTGTGTGTGTGAATGTCTTACTGTAATACTACAGTATAATATGAAGATAAGAAAGCCCATAAAACACTATTTGAACGTTGCAAACATATATTTTGGGCACTTCCTTCCGTGCCCCTCTTCACTGGAAAAATATGGACAGATGAAATGTTACAAGGGTATGTATACAAAACATATATAGGTGTGGGTGGCATTAAGTCTCCGATGGTATGCAGGTGACCGTTTCCTAAGAAGGAGGAGAGTAAACTGTTCCCTAGTGGTTTTCGGCCCTTTAACTCCATATTTTTCCAGTGAAGAGGGCCACAGAAGGAAGTGCCCGAAATATATGGCTGCAACGTTCAAATAGTGTTTTATGGGCCTTCTTATCTTCATATTATACTGTAGTATTACAGTAAAAGACATTCATACACACATACATATATATATATATATATATATATATATATATATATATATATATATATATATATATATATATATATATATATATATATATATATATATATATACATACATACATACACACACACACACACACTCTGCTCCTTCAAAACTTATGTTACTGAAACCCGAACCTTTATTTATGTATTCAACACATACAAAATGTGGTTGTGGAAATATCTTTCGCGAAAAGGCGAAAAGATTTTGAAATTTAGGAGTCCCAAAGACTTTCACCCTTCGTTGGTGTGAAAAAGGAGTCAAAAGGGAAGCAGAGAGAGAGAGAGAGAGAGAGAGAGAGAGAGAGAGAGAGAGAGAGAGAGAGAGAGACCGTTATCACTTATCAGTCTGTCTTTGACGAAGTTCCTCCTTGAAACCTTTCGAGTTATGATCGAAAAATGCTTCTTTCCGAGAGAGATAAAATGCCGAATTTAGTCGTGCCTCCGGGGATACACAGGGGCTATTTGAATATGGACTGGCTCTTGAAACGTCTCTCTCTCTCTCTCTCTCTCTCTCTCTCTCTCTCTCTCTCTCTCTCTCAACTGAGGAACGCTTTCTCTCGAAAGGTGTGGACTGAAATTTATGTCAGGGGAAAAACGTAATTTCGTTGTGCTGGAACTTAGATACATATTTCTCTCTCTCTCTCTCTCTCTCTCTCTCTCTCTCTCTCTCTCTCTCTCTCTCTCTCTCTCTCTCTCTCTCTTGTTGAGGCTCTGTGAAATTTTTTCTAATTGTTTATTAAAGCTAGACTAGTCCGAACGTCAAAAATACTGAAGTTCAACGCAATATTAAAGCGTTTAAAAAATTTTTTTTTTCCTATGAACGTGGAAATTAATGTCAGTAACTTTCCTTCAATGAGACCAAATTAAAACTGACAAAGCTACTTTATAAAAAAAATTAAAACAATTTATTCATCAATATAGATTTGTTATTCATGATGGTATTTAGATTTTGTAGCGAAGGAATATTATGTCATAGTCATGAGAATATACATTTATGCTGTCGAGATTTTTGTAAAGTTTATGAAAGGAGGAATTTCAGTTTCCAAATTAAAGCTGCATCTTCAACCAGCACAAGACTGGGGCGTTTCAGGCCATACATTTTGAGTTTCCCTCGAGGTTTTTATTATTATACATACATATATATATATATATATATATATATATATATATATATATATATATATATATATATATATATATACATATATATATATATATATATATGTATATATATATATATATATATATATATATATATATATATATATATATATATATATATATATATATATATATATATATATATATATATATATATATATATATATATATATATATATATATATATATATATATATATATATATGAAAGTCAACAATGAAATACTTGTTATAAAACTTACAGCCTATTAAAAACTTTATGTATAATGCTTATGTACAATGTTTTTTTGTCCAACTACTGTGGACTTGTTCACTGAGATGCATATGAGGGAACAATTCCACGGCAGTTGGACAAAAACTCTAAAGATTGCACATAATGTTTTTGATACGCTGTAAGTTGTATAGCACATATTTCATTGTGGATGTTGCCTCAGATTTCTGAGAAATACAACATAGCACTTTTATATTTCATATACATACATAGATGCATACATAAAACAACACAGGACACAATCTGTAAGCCAGAAAACAGCATTTTTTCACCCTCCGCTCTCAGCTAACAACAGAATGAGGCCAAAACAGACTATCACGTGTTGGGCATTCAGACCACCAGCCTGACTGCGAAAGCTACAATTACCGAATAAGTTCGTTTTGGTGAGCACCAATTTGCCATAATTGGTTCTGGTGGACACTGAAATTTCAGCCAGCCAGGACAATTATGCTTATCCTTGCTTCTTTGCAATTAAAATGTAATTTCGTATTTTCAGAATGTAAGTGTTATTTTCCCACTTTGCGTAAAGTTTAATTTTTTTTTCTTTAAGTTTTCCGTTGATTTTGAGGAAATTTTTGCGTTATTTTCCTTCAACATTTGTGGAATATCTCTCGAACTGAATGTGAATAGTTGATGAAATGAATGTGTTTCGTTTTTCTAAACAGATTCAGCCTAATATACCTTTGTTTTGTTGTTTTGTTCGCAGAGAGACTTTGCTTATCTTTGTTTGCTCAAATGAGCTCCTTCAAAATTAGGCTACAAGTATGTCATATAAAAATTGATATGATAAGAATAACGACCATATTTTAAGTACCATTTGATATGAATGTCTGTGAATATGCTGCGATGAAACTCTTTGGAAAATATGATATAATATGTCACTGTTTCATTGTCAAAGATAATTATGTCCAACATGGCGTCTTCAGTCCTGAATTCTTGCGTTACAAATCCAAGTTATTTCCTCTTTCCGTATCTGGGTTGTTACTATATACAATTATCGCGTTCTCTCTCTCTCTCTCTCTCTCTCTCTCTCTCTCTCTCTCTCTCTCTCTGTGATCATTCATTTGCCCTCAAATGTCTAATTCCATCTAATCTCAGAAGGGGTCCTGTATTCTACCCAAAAACAGATTCCCATTCCCACAATTCCAGAAAATTTACAGAGGAAATTCTACAGACGTTTGATTCTGGTGTTGAATAATAAACAGGAGAGGGAGAGGACTGGAAATCGTTTCTCCTTTCTATTTACACCAACGTTTGGGGAATCCTCTCCCTTCTTCAGGGATAAAAATAGAATTAATTTTTACAATTTTACAAAGCATGCTAAAAAAAGCTAATATAGGCTAATTATAATAAAATTTAGTTTTGTAATATAGCAAGTCTCTAAGCTAAAAGATAAATAAAAACAGCAGAGTGGTTTTACAGAGTAAATTTTAAGCTGAAATAACAGATAAAAGATGAAAAACAAAAAATAATTCATGTGAAATAACAGATAAAAAAAAGATGCAAAAAAATGAAGTTAATGTGTAATGTTTTTGGTATTTAAAGAGAACGTGATGAGGAATTCCCAGAGAGATTTCTCTTCCAGGATGATTTTTTCCCGGTGGAAAGAGAAATTTGTACGCTTGGGGGATGGAGCTGAAGACATTTTGGACATAGCTTTATCACTATTTTCCAAAGAGTTTTCATTGTATTCACAAACAAATTCAAATTCCCTAGACTGTATGATAGAATCATAAAATTAATATATATATATATATATATGATATATATATGACAAGCGAAGTCTGTATGTAACAAGAAAATGCTATGTCCTTTAGTAGAATATGTTTAAAAAACGCATTTATCAACTATTTCCCAATATTTTATAACGCAATATTTATTTGCTTATTATAGTAAAAACCAAAAAAAAATTAAGACGCAAAATGGATTGTCCAGTATTCTCCCAAAGATGCAAAAAAATCTGTAATATGAATAGAACATAACCATTAAACTTTTTATATTTTTTAGACGTTGATAGAAAATAAAATTAACAGTCTCTTCGATTACTGCAGTTTCCCACAAATGCGTCTCTCGTCGCATTCAGGAGGAGCTAAATAGCTCCCCTCTCTCTCTCTCTCTCTCTCTCTCTCTCTCTCTCTCTCAGTCTCTCTCTCTCTCTCTCTCTCTCTATGGATAGCTCGAAAAATTTAAATTTCTGATGAGGAATTACAAAGGCCATCAAGGATTTCTCTCCTCCAGGATGACTTCTTCCTGGTGGGAAATTTGTATTTTCTCGGGGAATGGAGCCTTCATTTTAATAGCTATTCCGCCGGTAAGTGAAAATCAGTCGCTGTCCAAAATTGTATCTGGAGGTTACGTTAAGATTGAAAATGAGGCCAAAACTAACCTGGAGTTGAGGTCATTGTTATTCTGTTGATTTTGGAAGTTCCTTCATTTGCATACGAAGGAAATTCTACAGAATGTGGGTCGAATTCTTTGTTGTATTCTGAATACACTCAGAATTTTAGGTTTTCGTTTCTCCACTTTTTATTTTTATAGATTTAGGTAAAAGTTTGGTGAAGTATTAAATGAGCTCAAGGAGTATATGTTATGTTTATTTCTGACTTCTTTGATAATAATAATAATAATAATAATAATAATAATAATAATAATAATAATAATAATAATAATAATAATAATTAATTAATTATTATTATTGCTAAAGAAATTCACAGTCTCGTGAAAAACAATGTGTGTAATAAAATCACAATTATATTTTACATAGTAATATAGTTTACTATATAATTGTGGATTTTTTATTACACATTATTATTATTATTATTATTATTATTATTATTATTATTATTATTATTATTATTATTATTATTATTATTATTGTTTATTGTTATTGTTTTGTTGTTTTGTTTTTGCTACTAGAGACAAAACTGGTACCTAGACCAGTGATAGTGCCTTTTAAAAATGCCAGTATGGAAGCCTACCTCATCCCTTGTAATTCAGAGGTCCAGGAAAGCAAGCGAGTTGTGGGACTCTTTTTCTAGAGTGAATTTGGTGTTAGGATGTTGGGATTTTACGTATTCTAAAAAATTATCAGCATGATAGTCGTGTCTGAAGAGAACGAAGGTATCGTCAACGTAGCGTTTATAAAATAAAGGGTGGAAACTAAGGAAGTGGGCAGTTATCTAATATTTTCCCCTCCAGGGTTCATAGTTCAAAAGATATTGGCGAAGGTCGGGCCTAGGGGATTACCCATCGCCATCCCCGCCACCTGTCTGTAAAGAGTACCATTAAAAACGAAGGCTGTGTCCAGCACGGCCAGCTTTAAAAGTTGCTTAAAATAGGTTTTACTAAAATTATTAAAAAGGGAATCGTCGAAGGGAAATAATTTGTTTAGGATAATGTCTATGGTCTCTCCCACAGGAACGTTTGTGAACAGGGATTTAACATCGAAACTTGCCATGACCAAATTAGAATCCTGCTTAATAATTTCGTCTTTAAAAGTAGCTGAGTTTTTTTTTTAGTGTATATATAGGAGTTATTTGTCAGTGGTTCAAGTAACGGGACAAGAAATTTAGCGAGTCCGTAGTTGGGGGTATTCATAGAGGAAGGAATGGGTTTAAGGCTACCTAAAGTACATAAAGAAGGGATCCCTTTAAGACCCATTGCAATATTCCCAAATCGGTTGGACTTGTAACCAGAGAATATTCTCTGTCCGGAAATGCACTCGCCTAATTCGTTTACCACTCTGGTTATAGAATAGAATAGAATCTAGAATTTAGGCCAAAGACCAAGCGCTGGGACCTATGATGTCATTCAGCGTTACAGCAGAAGGGAAACTGAGAATAAAGAAGATTTTAAAGGTGTAACAGGAGACGTCAGCAGCAGCAGAGAGCAGGAACGAATTAGCTTCTCCCTTAAACATTCGGAGATCAGAAAATTCCACAACTGCGCCAGACAAACTATTCTACATTTTAGTTGTAGCCAAGAGAAAACTCCTGGAATAAAACTCCCACTCTAACATGACAAAGAACCCAGTCCTTACCGACGAGCTGATCCACAAAAACACGAGTGAGACAACTTGGTGGTTCTGCAGAACTGGTGGAAATATCACAAACTATAATTTGTCTCTACGAATGCAGTTACTCATTCTGTATCATTTTTGGAGTTCCCAAACTGAATTTCACGTTTCATTAACCTAAAACTCACTCGTTCACGATTTAATTAATAAAATGCAAACCGTATTAAACTCCATTTTCTACATGAATCTGAATGCTGATGAGAAGTTATGTGGTACGGTACATTATGAATAATGGTCCTTTTTTTATTTGGGGAATTTCATGGGAAACATTTGCATGGTTGGAATGTATAATATTATATCCTAAATCATTACTGGTGAAATCTAGGCTAATGTGGCAGAGAGAGAGAGAGAGAGAGAGAGAGAGAGAGAGAGAGAGAGAGAGAGAGAGAGGAGGAGGAGGAGGAGAGGAAGAAGAAGAAGAAAAAGAGAGAGAAGAAGAAGAAAAGAGAGAGAGAAGAAGAAGAAGAAGAAGAAGAGAGAGAGAGAGAGAGAGAGAGAAGAAGAGAGAAAGAGAGAGAGAGAGAGATAGGAAATACAGAGTAATATACAGTAAGAAACAAAGACAAAAGGGCAGTATACCTTTGCGTGTGAGGATTAAAGAAGTCTCTTTAGTTCCTCTGTACCCAGAAGAGAGAAGTTCAAAGAACTTTTTATCCCTCGTTCTCTGTTGTTTATTGTCTGTCCCTTTTCCTTCCTTTGTAGCGATATGAAAAGAAAGAAAAAAAGGCTTCTACATAAAGACAACTCGGATGCCTCCTTTGGGGGAAAAGTTCATTTCGCTCGTTTTGTTTTTTCTATGAAAGAAACTACAAGGAAATGGGCAGAAAACGTCAGGTATGAAATCTTCCTTCTGAGGGGCACAATGTTACGAGAAACAGAAACATAGGAAATAAATACTGAAAAAGATTTCTAATTACAAAATACCTATTCGAGAAACAAAATTATCGCTGCTTAACAAAACATCTTGATTATTATTATTATTATTATTATTATTATTATTATTATTATTATTATTATTATTATTATTATTATTATTATTATTATTATTATTCAGAAGATGAACCCTATTCATATTGAACAAGCCCACCAAAGGGGCCATTAGCTTGAAATTCAAGCTTCCAAAGAATATGGTGCTAATTAGGAAATAAGAGAAGGCAAAGAGAAATACAGAAAGAAGAGATAAAAGATCAAATTAATTAAAAAGAAAAATAAATTAATAAATTAATAAACATAAATAAAAATAGATTGATAAAATGTTTTAATATGCAACGAGAATTCGTCATTACCCGGACATTGAGACACAACTCTTGAATCCCAACTCGATGTCCATCTCGAGTCCCAAAATCCGTCGGCCCACCAAAGGCACTTCGTCAAATGGACCAATCAGAGGCTGCCACCTGTGCCCATAGTGTCCCACCTGAATGCCAAATGGAGTTTCCCCATTTGCATTCGGCGTCATTCGAATGACCTTGCCTGAGCAATGCCCAGGTCACTGTGATGGTTCTGTCACTTTTGAGTCTGAAAGATTATCTCTCTCTCTCTCTCTCTCTCTCTCTCTCTCTCTCTCTCTCTCTCTCTCTCTCTCTCTCTCGTATGCTTTATGGCTTCTACTGAAAAAAGCGATTGGTCCATGATATGTCTTTCATGTATAGCGTATTTGAGATATTTTCCTTTTATTTGTTTTATGATTCGCGTTGCTGCCTGAGGTATTGTTATACTTCGGGACCGAACGTGGTATGCATCCAAAGCTACCAGATTCCTATTGTTCCCATTCCCAAAGACTATAAATATTCCAGTGTGAATCCTGAATGCCTGAATGCATTTTCAGAATTCTCTACGATAGCCCTGGGAGTTTGAGCATTCGCCATACCTCACAAGGCCGATGAAATGAAACTTGCAACAAACAATGGTTTCGTTAGAAGGAGGAATTTTGAGTAAGAATGGCTGATTTCATGCACAAGAATAGATATCCAGTTTGGTAATACTACTAAGAATATCCAGTTTGCGGAAGACTTTGCAGAAGAACCACTCGGCCGAGCTTGTATCAGAATTGCTAAAAAGTTGCAAAAAATGAACTTTCACGCCATTATCTCACAAAAGAAGATATTCCAACCACATCAAAGAGGCAGCACAGCCAATAAAAAGTTAATTTCCAAAACAGGCAGCGCTTAACCCTTGACCGAAATCCTCGTGGGAGAAGAATTAAGGTCCATCACAAAGTTTTGGGGGAAAGAATTTTCAACTTCTAATCAAGGCTCAGCATCAATCTTCTATTATAATCTAGTTAGGTAGAAACTTAGAAAATACGCAGAATATGAGATCAGCAGTATAGTCATAACAAAAAGTTTAAGCTAGAGAAATTAAACATAAAATTTAATGATGATAATCACCTGAAAGAAGGTCGGTACACGTTGGTTTAATCAAGTCTAAAATGAGGACTTGCATCGTCCCTAGACTACCAAGTCTTAATCTGACAAGTCTCTGAGACTGAAGAGAAATGAATCACTGTGGACGTTTAAATAACAGACTCTATTCATCTTTCCAAGTCACCTTCTTTCAGCCTACGCCAAAATACAACTATGTAAGTGGAGATATATATAAATTAATCTCATACAGATTAACAACAAGAACCGGGTGTAAATTAGCTTTCAAATCTCCTGAATCAATATGAAAAGATATCACAGCTGACGTCTTCCTAACTCACCCAAATTAAGTTCTTTTAAAAGCCAAATGGCCGCTTTGATGATAGTTTCTAATGAAAATTTCTTCTTTTTGAGACGAAATACGCTATAGATTTATTCTTCCTGAATAAATTAAACCAGTTCACAAATATGCTTTCAAATCTCTACCTTTAAAATTGATTCATATCTGACCCAACATACTTATTATTGCTAGGATTAATTGCCCCTGTGTAATGACCATATTTTGACTTGTCAAGAGCAGTTATTCAAATATGCTTCAGTATTCCATTACTATTGTTAAATATGTATTTTGACATATCAGGCTCTATAGTCAAGGATTTACATACTGTTGCAAAATGTTTATTTATCAATGTACAGTTTCATTAGTAAAATTATTAGCACAATCTAAAATTAACACATTGCTGAAATAGTCATTAACTCACTCGTTCATTTCTGATTATGTATGTGTGTGTGTATGTGTGTGTTTGTGTTTGTTATCTTGCTTGTAGTTATTTCCACATGCATATGAGTCACGATATATTAGAGGAAAATATCGTTAAAAAGAAAGCATTATTTTGTGGGTAAAACAACAGGAAGGATTCAGAATCCATTAGGACCAAAGTGAAAGCCGTATATAATACACCAGGCGGGAGAAAAAGCTCTCAAATTTATTCACAAGTTCTGAGAAGTCTCAAAGTTTCTTCATAAAGGGAAACTATTCTACAGGGATAAGAGTTTATGTTTGTGTGTGTGTGTGTGTGTGAGTGAGAGAGAGAGAGAGAGAGAGAGAGAGAGAGAGAGAGAGGAGTACTAAAAGGTATAAATTGAAAAAAAAGTGAAATACGATGATGATTTTCAATACAACTTTCTTAATATTATTTTTATATGATTTTTGCCTCCAATGATAAACGACTTTTGTCTCAAAATATTATTACGATTATTTGTGGCAATAAACAGGAAAACTCTGGAAAGGCAATGCATCATGAACACTGCAAAGGTTTCAAACAACAAAATACTTAAAGTCTGATTCTTAGTCAATCGTGAGCTAAGGTTTCATTCCTGTATCATAAGTCCATCATTAGATGAAGATATCGGACGTCTCAAACAGGAACTCTCATCAAAGAGACCAATCGGAACTTAGAAAGTAGATTTGCATTTCTTCCTTATTAGAAAAAATACCTCAGAAATACACAAGTGATGTTTATGGTTACTTGTGGTTAGGTAATTATTTCATTCTGATTGCTCTTCTGTGATAGTTCTTTTCTGATCTTTAGTATAGGATGGATAAAGGAATAGTTTTTCTTTTGCATTGTTAGACATATTATTATTATTAATGGAAGTGCGTAAATGTGATCATGTTTTACAATTTAAAATAAAAATGATTCCTTTATACATCCAGTATTATTATTATTATTATTATT
The DNA here is from genome assembly GCF_040412425.1 of Macrobrachium rosenbergii. Taxonomy (NCBI): domain Eukaryota; kingdom Metazoa; phylum Arthropoda; class Malacostraca; order Decapoda; family Palaemonidae; genus Macrobrachium; species Macrobrachium rosenbergii. The sequence continues at coordinate 6,594,098 of NC_089755.1, forward strand.
ATTATTATTATTATTATTATTATTATTATTATTATTAAGTATTATAAATATGATCAATAATAATAATAATAATAATAATAATAATAATAAATAATAATAATAATAATAATAATAATAATAATAATAATAATAATAATAATAATAATAATAAAGTAAATCTGATGCTATCTCTTTTCCCAAGGCTTTCTTAGCTTGAAACAGAACATAAATTTTCATTCATGTTCCCAAACACATTTCCCATTTGCTCGACATGGAAAAATTCTGTAGCGTAATTATGAAAATCTTGACGATTCCCAAAATAATTTAATTTCATGTTTGTTGCTTTTTGTGACCTAAGCTCATTTCACCACATGCTCATTTTTGTTCTTTTTTGGAGATATGTCAGCTCTGCACCAAAACCCTTCAACTACTAGATGGAAATATAGTTCAGTATTTAAGGAAGATTTCGGTTAAAATTTTTATTTCTTTATTTAATAGAATGTTGTTGAATTATCTACTTTTATAGTCTGGCGTCTTCATTCACGAAAAAGGAAGTTTGTTAATAATGAATTATTTTACAACAACAGTTAATTTAAAAAAAAAATTTCTCCCGTAGTTGGTAACTAGTAAATGAGTTAAATTGGCTAGATTCATACCCTCTTAGCAAAATTTATAGAGCATTGATGACCCAAAACATGAAACTTATCTGACTGATATTTATTGAATTTACAGAAAAAAAAATATTAAGAGGCAAAATAATTAAACATTACGCAGTTTTCTCCGTAGTGTTGAATTCGACCTATCCTTTGGAAACTTGAATTTCAAGTCAGTGGCCCCTTTGGTGGGCTTGTTCCATATGAATAGGGTTCATCTTCTGAATAATAATAATAATAATAATAATAATAATAATAATAATAATAATAATAATAATAATAATAATAATAATCTTTCAAATTTCCTCCAAAAGAAGAAGTGTAAGAATTGGTTGAATGCCGCATGAATTAAGCAGGGTACAAGAGTCTTGCTCCCTTGGAGAGAGCATCAAACAGGGTACAAGAGTCTTGCTCCCTTGGAGAGAGCATCAAACAGTGTGGAATATAACTGACCTCATCCTGAAACTGAAATAAACATTCTTAAGTTGCGCTTTGTCTTAATATTTCATTTTAGTTTTATAGTCCTCTAAAATTATGTACCTACGCTCGTTGATGTTTGTGGATTATTGTCTGTCATTAAAATATTTTTTATGGATTATGCAGTTTCACTACAGGGCTCTGCTTTGGCTTACTTTTATGGCATGGCCGTAAATTTTGTGTTTTTAAATATATATCCTACTGGGATTGTCTACATTTCTGCTTCTGTATTGTTGGATGTCTCTCGTAGCCCAAGTCTTTTTGGTTGACAATATATTTTTTTATGATTTTTTCACTACGCCCACAGTATTGCAATTCAGTTATTATTTTTGTCCTTAAATTATTATTATTATTATTATTATTATTATTATTATTATTATTATTATTATTATTATTATTATTATTATTATTATTACATACATCTAAATTGGAAATTCTCTAGACTGAAAGAGACTTATAGCAAACATATGTTAACTTGACGGATATTGATATATAACTTTGTGGACATTTTTGTGCACATTCCCCTACCAAGGTCTATCATTTAAATATCCACAGTGATTCCTTCCTCTTCAGTCTCAAGGACGTGTTAGGTGAAGGCTTGATAATCTAGGAACTTTGCAAGTTACAATGTAATATTAAAATTGCACCGAGGTGTACCTGGCTTCTTTCAGGTAAATAAAATGATCAGATTTTATTGCTAATTTCACCAATTTGAACTATCTCGTTATGAATGTTCTGTTTATCTCAAATCTTACGTATTTAAACAGTCTCTACTCTACCATGTATACATGAACTAAGTGTGAATTCATAATGTCGTATTGGCACCTAGATACATCACAAAATGACGCTTACACAACAAAACATTATGAAGCAGAAAGTCTGCAAAGAGCAAATCCTCCGTCACAGCCGAGGCAGAGGCAGAGAGAGAGAGAGAGAGAGAGAGAGAGAGAGAGAGAGAGAGAGAGAGAGAGAGAGAGAGAGAGCTCTAATGAGGTTCAGCAGAATATCTGATTCTCTCGGGTGGGAGATGGATGCTCAGCTTTGCATAAAAGTTAAAAATTCTTTCACCCAAAACTTTGTGATGGACCTTAATCCCTCTCCCAGGAGGATTTGGGTCAGGGGTTAAGCGCTGCCTGTTTGAGAAATTAACTTTTTATTGGCTGTGCAGCCTCTTTGATGTGGTTGGAATATCTTCTTATATGAGATAATGGCTGAAAGTTAATTTTCTGCAACTTTTTAGCAATTCTGATTCAAACGCGGTCGAACGGTTCTTTTGCAAAGTCTTCTGCAAATTAGATATTCATGGTGGTCTTTCCTCGATGCATATCTATTTTTGTGAATGATGTCAGCCATTCTTTAAAAATTCCTTCTCGATATGAAACCATTGTTTGTTGCAAGTTTCATTTCAACGGCCTTGTGATGTATGATGAATGCTCAAACTCTCAGAGCTATCATAAAGGATTCTGAAAACGTATTCTGTCGTTTAGAGAGTCACTGGAACAATGATTGTTTTTGGGAATGGGAACAATAAAGATTTGATAGTTCTGGATTCATACCACATTCGGTCCTAAAATATATCACCACCTCACTTGGAAGACGTATATTGGACCATTTATTTTCTTTAGTATAAAACCATAATGCATATGACACTTTGTAAGAGATGTACTAAATTCTCTCTCTCTCTCATTTAAACTTATTTCACTAGCGCCAGAGATCTATTGTAGATAATTTCATACTTGTAGTCCGCAGGAACTTGCTGAAGACTGAATCATTTAATGATAAGTATTTCCATTTTGAGTAGTGAACACATTATGTTGCGCTTGTTAACAGCTCTGAAAAAGGCAACAAAATAAAACTAACTTTACTACGGTAGCAAAATAAATCTTTAAAACTGTTTTTCCGGTGAACGTGATGAGTTCTTCAGAGAGAGATTTATTCAAATTACAAAAAATCAGTGCAGTGTTGCCAACATAAAATTAATCCCATATAAGAATCCCTAAACAGTTGCATCGTTCTTTCCCCATAAAAGATCGGTTAATTAGAATAAAGAAATGTGGTTAGTATTATGCTGATACTGGCTTCAAATAATAATAATAATAAACCAGTGTAAACACTGAATGGCACCCATTGAAAACTCTTCTCTCAACAACAATAATAAACAATAATAATAATAATAATAATAATAATCTCTCTCTAATAATAATAATAATAATAATAATAAAAGACAAACTTCACGACAGTAACGGAGACTTTTAAATCTTCACCAGATGTCCATTGCTCATAGCTCCGGAAAAGTTTCTTTGAGCAAATCCCCAGAAAGAAAGGGAAGAAAGAAAGAAAGAAAGAGCTTTGGCAGTGGCCTTCTCACCCTGATTTAATCCCTAATACTGAACTCCTCTTTCTTCCCCCAAAAAGGCATAAATGGGGAATCCTCAGAATCCCATTTTCTTCACATAAAAGGCATAAATGAGATTCACAGGATCTCTTTCTTCCCCAGTAAAAGGTTTAAATGTCACCCTCTTCCCACCCCCACTTCCTAAAAAAGTGCCAGTGATGGGAACCCTCAGTATTCTTTTCGGATAGTAAGTCATAAATCACCAAAACAAAATGAAACAAAATGATGATAAACCTTAGAGTTTATTTAGTTACTGTCCCCATAAAAAGCAGAAAAGGCCCTGTTTCAGGAAGCCCTTCCTTCCCCACCCCCTTTGGTGAAATTTGGAAAGAAGTGAGTCTCATCCCCAAGAATATTTTTGAATAAAAAAAGATCATATGTAAGAGCAAGTTTGGGTGAAATTGCTCAGAAAGAATGCCAGTCCAGAAAGAATGTCAACCTGAAAATAATGTTCTGAAAAGACTATTAAATCCGAAAAAATGTCAATCCTGAAAATAATGTCAGTCTTTATCTCCCAGGTCTGCTGTCTTGAAAGAATGTTAGACTGAGAAAATGAAATAATGGAATCAGAAATTCAATGTCTCTCTCAGTCTGACAATAATAATATTCTCATAAGAATGTCAAACTTGAAAAAGAATTTCAGTCTGATTATCTGAAGTCAGAAACTGTAGTGATTGTCTGTCTGAAAAGAATGAAGAATCTGAAGAGAATGGAACTGAACCAGAAAAAGAGTACTAACGAGTCCATGTCTGTATTGAAAACTTTTCATTGTAGAGCTGAAATTAAGAACAAAAATATCACTTCTGAAAACAGACAGATATTCTCAGATTTTATGGTATTCAGAACATATATAGAATTTTAAATTTCTCAATTATTCCTCTCTTCATTGGCTTAGAAGAAAATGGGATATTGTATTGACAGACTAACTCTATTTCATAATAGTTTTTGTGTAAGTGTTATGTTATATAATGACAAGAAAGTTCGGTCTATGGAAAATAATGTATCTGAAAACATTGTCAGAAGATAAACGAATGTCGGTCTGATAATAATTTCTGAATTATTATTATTATTATTCAGAAGGGAAGATTATTGACAAGTGTAAATCAGTCTGAAAAGAAAATATCAATTCACAAAAGAAAAATCACAAAGAAAGAGTTAAATCTTAAAATATCAAGCTTTAAAAAATAGAAATCAAAAATTTTATTAGAATATGAATAGAAAGTCAGTTACAAAATTCACTGTACGTCTGGTGGATGTCAGCCTTATAACAGATATCGGCTCCATAACCCAATGTCAACACCTGAAAGGGTTAAGATGTCTGCTGGTGACCCCTGAAACCAAGAGATGTTAGTCTAAAAATAAATAGTATATCTAAAAAGAAACATCAGACAGAAAATGATTGTCATGAAAAGAACGCCAGAATTTAAATCTGATATCAATATAAGCTAAAATGTTCACGTCAATAATAATAGTATATTACTGGAAAGGATATTAAAATAAAAATACAAAATAAATATTGATAACAGAGGAGAGGAATAAATATAAAAAGAGAACTATATGAGATTGATTTTGGGAAGACGTGGTAATATGTTTATTTGATTATTTAAGGACCTTAGTAATAAATCATTATCATTTATTATCCCTTCAGAAGGGAAGATTATTATATATATATATATATTTAGTCATATATATATATATATATAAATAATCAAATGGCAAAGGTACATGGATATCTAAAATCAAACACAAATATATAATCAAAATATTGATGTGAATATATATATATTCATTACAAAATACACACTATTGGTGATAACCCAGGCTGCCCAGCACTCTGTGACTGTCCTACTATGGAAGCCTGATTCCTCTCTCCGTCTCTGGTCTCTGAAAAGGTCTAAGACGCTCTGGACTTTATTATCAACTTCAATTACATTGCCCAGATTTTTGAAATTTTATATTTAAATAGTATACCCCCATTCATATATTGTACTTGGAGCTAAAACATCAGATTGTATAAAAGGAATCATGGATTAGACACTAAATCTAAATATTAATATATTTTTACAAAAACGCACTTCAATCAACATGTTAGTGGGTATTATCGGAAACGCAAAACACTTTTTTAGAAAAATATACCAAAAATTAATGGGGATGTTATTCCCTTAGAGTTTATTTAGTTACTAAGATTTCGTTAAGAACCAGTCACTGTTTCAGGAACTTCCATTCCACCCCTTTGTAATCAAGCTGGTGATGAGGGGACAGACTGGACTTAAGATCAACTAAAAATATTACCAAGTTTGATGATGAAAATATATTATGTTTTCCTGAGGTATGAGTGAATTGAACATACAATATATTTGTATATATATATATATATTATATATATATATATATATATATATATATATATATATATATATATATATATATATATATATATATATATATATATATATATAAGAAATCTAACGATGGCTATATATATTCACACCTGAACTGCATACATAATAAAATCCTTTATTCCAGAAAACCCGCTACTTCACATAATTCCTCGTTTCCATTTATTTTATTTATTTATTTTTTTTTAGCCATTTCAGTTCCATCGAGTAATCTTTCTATTTAACCGTGAGGCGCAAAGAGCCTCTAACTATTCATTTTTAATATTTTTTTTTAATTTTTCTTTTTAGGGCCACACTCTCAGGAACTTTCCATAAAACCTGGTTTGGCCCACCTCAGGGATACATAACTTTGGACAACTCATGTCATTTGCATACCTCTACCTCCATCTTGGAGAATTGAAGGTTGCACCAAATGGTGGATTTTAAACTTTTTTTTAGCCTTTTTATTTTTGTAAATATTTTCTTATCAAATATGTTTATTTCATTGATTCGATTATGTTTTTATTTTTATCATTTTTAATCTTATTTATAATTTTTGTCAGTATGCTTATTTCATTAATGAGATTACGTAGACGATTCACTGTTAAATTGTGTTGTCCAAAGTCACGTGCAGATAAAATTCTGCGTCTCATGACTTGGTTAGAAATTCTAAGTATATATTATTATTATTATTATTATTATTATATTATTATTATTATTATTATTATTATTATTATTATTATTATTATTTATTCAAAAGACGAACCCCATTCATATGGAAGAAGCCCACCAAGGGGGCCACTGACTTGAAATTGAAGCTTGAAGAATATTAAAATCGCTCAACAGAAAGAAGTAACAGAATCTGAATATATAAAGTTTTATCTTTTTATTTTGTCAAGCAACGAAAATCGTATATTACATAATTCACTATGCCTTGGGAATGGCTTGCACCATAAGGGAATTATAATTGATAATTGCTTCTTTTTTACCAGGTGGTCAAAGTCATCTGTTTATCGTTGTTTCTAAGCTAAAGACCCAGGTTTGATTCCGGGCTGGGTCAAAATCACTTGCCAATTATAACATCCTTCGTGTGTAGGGTATTCCCAAGGCACAGCGATTCGATGTTGAACGATTTTGTGGCTAAATATTTGTATATAAAAAAATTGTCACATTTTTATTTGACAAAAATTCCACCTTTTTATTAAATGCATTCACAGACTCAGTCAGTGAGTCACACTTTTGTTTGCAAGGGGCCATTTTATTTCTCCAAAGTCTCATCAGCAGCGAACATCAGGTTTTGGAAATAAATCGATCAGTAAAATTTTGTGGAGAAAAATTCAACATTTGAAGTTAATCCAATTATAACGTAAACGAAAGCTGTAATTTAATTAACAAAATATAAATGAAAAATATAATTAAAAACGAATCCTTCATTATTAGCCCTGTGAGAGCTGATAATTAGCTTATTATTATTATTAATATTAATAATAATAATAATAATAAGAATAATAATAAGGATGGCGGAAGAACGGCCTCTCAGTTACACGACCATGGGAAAATACTTCGTTCATTTTTAAGATCCATTCAACTGTGGAAGATAAAATTCGGCTGGCGATGACCCATATTCGTGTCCAATATGTCGACAAAATGGGGCTTGACTTGAAAAGGATTTAATAGAATATGAAAATGGGAGGTGGGTGAATCCCATAACATAATGAAAAGTCAAGTTGGATGGAATAAATGCTATTTTTAATCACATATTTACAGTCGAAAAGTACAATAAATTTCAATTATAACACTGCAGAATTACGTGATTCTATGAAAAGGATTTTTTTTTATGAAAAGGCTGTTGATTTAGAAGAAATAGACTAAGAGGTAGTTTAAAAAAAATTGCATAACTAAAAATCAAGCTGGATGAAATCAAAGCTATTTTTAATTACATATTTACAGTCGAAAAGCGCAATAAATTAAAGTGGAAATTTGTAAAATAATATACAAATACTATCCCCGACGAACAGAGCAGAATTGTTCCACGGCCATCTGCTGACGGCTTTGATATCATCGTAAATATTGATACTGGATGAAAACTATTTGTTTTTATTGAAAAGTCCTTTTGCCTGAATTGAGGATAATAGCGTCGATGGATGTAAACACCCGCCATGGCTGCCGACTTTTGTTTTTAGGGAAAGCAGCGTTAAGACTATTACGGTTTGGTCTCCAGGAAGCTGATTTGGTGTAAATTTATCAATGCTATTTATGGCTGTGATATTTCAATAAAAACAAATTCATTCATCCAGTATTTTTACGATGATTCAAAGTATCAGTAAATGTCATTCAACAATATATATACATTCAAATATGAACACACATTTGTATACATACATACACATATTTCAACTAGTAATATTATTATATATATCGACTGTAAATATATAATATATATATATATATATTTCATATTATATATATATTACACATATATATATATATATATATATATATATATATATATATATATATATATATATATATAAAATAATCAACACACAATCACGTGTGGAACAGAAATAAATTTCTGACTCACATCAGGATCGAACCCAGGTCTTTCAATTGAAAGGCAAGGGCGCAGCCCACTAGGCCATACAAGTCTAAAAGAAGTTGGAGGTTTGGGTTTCCTTCGGAAGTGGTTTCCCACTTAACTATATATATGTATATAATATATATGTATATATATATATATATATATATATATATATATATATATATATATATATATATATATATATATATATATATATATATATATATATATATATATATATATATATATATATATATATATATATATATATAAATTAAATTCAATGCTTGTGTGTATTTGTTCCTTATATATAGTATAAAAGAGAAATAATTTCAGTTGAACTTTGTGTTTTAAAGAAAACATGCCCAAAGGAATTTGAATATAAAGGGACAAATATGTAAAGCGATATAATATTTCATAAACCATATAACACTTCTGAAAACGGTTACCTAACAATTGCAGCCACAGACAACAGAGGCTTACCGTATAGGCAGATTCAATTATTTTTCCAATATCTTGTTCCGATATTCGCTTTTGAATTTCCAAGTGACTTTTATATAGAGAACAAATAGCAAATAATCCCCAGATTTGATGGCGACTATCGGATCCGAATGTTTGCAGACACTATTATACTTTTCATGCAAAAACCCCGGTATTTGACTTTCTTTTTTTTTTATTCTCTCGTGCATCATTTTTAGCTATTATCCTGTAAATCTGGAAGTGTCTTTTGTTCCAGAATGATTAATATTCTGCCCAGGGATTTTGCCTGACAGCGAGAGTCCTTTCTGGGGATGAATTTTGTACTGCATCAGGTCGCTGAATGACAGAGTGGGTTTGTGGATGTAGTTTTGGAAGCTCTTTCCGGTTTTTTCAGGTTGGATATTACAAGTCTCTACAGTATTCACACACAAATATATATATATATATATATATATATATATATATATATATATATATATATATATATATATATATATATGTATATGATAGTCAGTTGAAATATAAGGCCGATGTCAACAAGGCCGCTGCCAAGCCATACAAGTCATAAAAGAAATTGGAACCTAAATACAACTGTGCCTAAGGCTTTACCTGGGCAGGCTAACTGCTTTGCCTTTCAATTGAAAGACCTGGATTCGATCCTGATGTGAGTCCGAAATTTAATATATATACATACAGTATAAGTATATATATATATATATATATATATATATATATATATATATATATATATATATATATATATATATATATATATATATATATATCTAAAGACTCAGAATCTTCAACCTGGAAAGAACCAGAAAAACCTTCCACAACCATATCCACCAAACCTTCAGCCACCTGATGCAGTTCAAAATTCAGCCCCGAAAAAAGACGCTCTATGTCAGGCAAATTCCCCGACCAGAATATTAATGTTAATTCTGTAACAAAAGTCAGTTCTCGATTTTCAGGATAACAGCTGAAAATGATTCATGAGAGAATGACACAAAATAAAAAAATGACGGCGGTTTTTGCCTGGAAAATATGAATATCTCTGCAAACATTCGGATCCGAGAGTCGCCATCAAATCTGGGGATTATTCCCGTTGTTTTTTTCTTGTCTCTGAAATGTCGCTTGGAAATTGAAAAGTGAATATTAAAAGAGCAAAAAGATTTAGACAAATAATAGAATCTGCCTGTCCGGTAAGCCTCCGTGTCTGTGGCTCTAATTGCCATGGAACCATTTTCAGAAGTGTTATATGATGTGTAAAATGATGCATAGCTTTTTATATTCTTTCCTTTTAAATACAAAATTCCTTAGGTTATTCTTTTTTATTATTATATATATATATATATATATATATATATATATATATATATATATGTGTGTGTGTGTGTGTGTATGTGTATGTAATATATATATATATATATATATATATATATATATATATATATATATATATATATATATATATATATATATATGCGTATATGTGTATATATGTATTCATGTATGTATGTAAGAGTATGTATAATATTAACAAAAGATAATAAAGGCTATCCACAACCTTGTGAAATGGTCTAGGAAACAAAACCCGTGCTTTGCTTTAGTACACTAAGGTCATGGATTTCGAACCACAGACCATAAACTCCACAACACAAAGATAAAATTACAACCGAGGATTGAGAATAGGGTTATGGTACATGGTGTACTTATAACTTTAAGACGCCCCCATCAATGCAGAAAGTAAATGAAATCAGCAAGCGTTTTGGAAACAGGACCATTCACATTCTATTAGACATGTGGAGGTCAACAAGAAACGAAAGTTACAACTTTTACTACGGGACTGAATGAAAGGGCTACTTTCTCTCCGGCTATAAAACTTATTAAGGTAAATCAACAGTTACATTGAAAGCGGTGCTGAATTGACTTTTGTGAGGACCAGCCAAAGTATATGAATTAAATAAAATAGAGAATTTAGGCCAAAGGCCAAACACAGACCTATGACGTCATTCAGCGCTGAAACGGAAATCGACATTAAAAAGGTTTGAAAGTCGTAACAGGAGGAAAACCTTTTGCAGTTGCTCTATGAATCAGTTGTTTGGAGAGGGTTGAGGAAAGTAAGATGGAAGAAAGTGGATGTGTACGGAGGTACAGTAAAAAAGAATGAAGGGAGTTGCAGCTAGGGGCCGAAAGGACGCTGTAAAGAACCTTAAGTAATGCCTACAGTACACCGAATGAGGTGCACTAACGGCACTGACCCCCTACAGGGCAAAATATATAAAGGTCTGTCTCGAAAAATGCCCAAGATTTCACAGGCCAAATCAATGTTAGAGTATTATACTCAAGTGATAGAATGAGCTATTCTCAACTGCAGTTGTTGAAAACTAAAATAAAGAGAAAACTGACGGTTAAGAAAATTGAATTCACATTGCAGTTCTTGTAAAATAGAAAGCATTTTAGCTTCCAGTACCTCCCACAGTCTTCCTTTCTCTTCTGAGACTCCCCATCAATCATCCGCGTCAGGAAAGCTCTCGAGATAATCATTCACCTGAGCTTCGAAACTTTTTGAAATTCAGTTTTCCGAGCGTAACTCCCTTTCCATCTTTATCCAAGTTTTATTTTCCCTTGCGTGCACAGACACGGCAGATGAAACCCGAAATGAAAGAGCTCACCCAGGAACTTCAATCACTTTCCAATGACTTCTTAGTTTGCTTCTCAAATTATGCACCGTTTGGTGCCATTTTCCTTCAGTTGTAATACTCATTTTGGTCCATTAGTAAAAGAGCTTAATTTCAATATGCCTGTAATAGAATACAATATGTCTCTTAGATGTAATTAAGATAAATTCTATAGAATACTTGAATTTTGATGCTTTTTACTTTTAACACTTTATTGTGAGGACCATTTGAATTCTTATTATTCTGAACATCGGGGCGAAACAACCATGATTAAAAAATGGCATTGAAACGTGATTGAGAAATTTAGATGTGAGATATTCATTGTCGATCTAATATCAACTGCAATGTTAAAAACTAAATAATTCACACAGCGTTGAGGTCTGAAGTATACAAGCTTCTGAGAAAGACAAAACGCATGTTTAAATTAATTTTTTGCTGTATTCATGAACAGTAGAGTCAGTGCATTTGTCGACCGAAATTGGCAGATATCTATGAAAACACATTCGTCTAATACTCAATCAGTGCGATGCAATACCAGAGTCAGAGAGAGAGAGAGAGAGAGAGAGAGAATGAGAGAGAGAGAGAGAGAGAGAGAGATATATATAGATATATATATATATAGATATATATAATATATATATGTGTGAGTGATATATGTGTATATATATATATATATATATATATATATATATATATATATATATATATATATATATATATATATATATATATATAGAGAGAGAGAGAGAGAGAGAGAGAGAGAGAGAGAGAGAGAGAGAGAGAGAGAGAGCGATGAACCTGTTCTGGCACATTTCCATCCAGTCATCAAATGGATATTCAATAATCCAGACTCTGTGAAAGCCCGCATCCAGCCGCCTTCTCTTGTGGACTTCCCATCTGGTCATTTTCCAAATCTGTTGCTCACGAGATTCTGCTTCTGCTCTTCTTTTTTCTTTTATTATTATTATTATTATTATTATTATTATTATTATTATTATTATTATTATTATTATTATTATTATTCAGAAGATGAACCCTGTTTATATGGAACAAGAAGTCCACCACAGGGGCCATTGACTTGAAATCGAAGCTTCCAAAGAATAATGTGGTGGTCGTTAGAAAGAAGTAAGAGAAGGTAAAGGGAAATGCAGAACGAAGAGATCTCGCTTATAAAAAAGAACAAATAAATTGGTAAATTAATAAACAGACAAAAATGTATTAAAAGTAATAAAAGAATGCAAGTGCTAATCTTGGTCTCATATTTTCTTTCATAACAACTGAATAACTTACAGGGACCAGAAGTTGTTGAAAGGATTAAAAGGATTTCAGTCTAGGATTAATTAGGAGAGTCACTTTGTATGGTACTCCTACTTAGTGGCTTCCTTTAGGATTTAAGTGCTGTTTAAGTGTACAGTTAGGAAATTCATGTTTGTACACTGATTATTAACTTGAAATTGATTTATCAGTTGTGTTTAACTATATTATATCATATATTAGAGGGTATATATATATATATATATATATATATATATATATATATATATATATATATATATATATATATATATATATATATATATATATATATATATATATATATATATATATATATATATATATATATATATATATATATATATATATATATACTGTATATATGAGAGAGAGAGAGAGAGAGAGAGAGAGAGAGAGAGAGAGAGCCTTTTATTGTCTGCCCAAACAGTTGCAAATAAATTTTAAGATCATTCTTATCTAAATAAAGATATCTCAATAAAAGCCCAGCCAACAGGACTGACCATCTTCTGAAAATATATATCAAAGTAAACACTTTGTACTGTATCCCCAACTAACAACAGTACTGTAGAGTAACTAAATATGAAACTAAAATAAAAACTCCTCTAATGGAAGCTGCGTAACCACTGTGGGGAAAATAAAAATGATGATAAAATAAAGACTCCTCTTATGGAAGCTGCGTAACCATTTCCTAACAAACCCAGTAGCGCTTTCCACCCTACGACATCTAATCTGATTCCGTCCGACGCTGATGCTTTTTGCAGTTTGGCCTCGTTTTGGTTATTAATATATTCACATTTATATTTGTATATAATTGACATCTAAGAGATATTTAATGCGTTATGTTTCCTGGGTCGCTTTCCCGTCCATATGTGTGAATTATTCATTTAGATGATAATGAATTTTTTAATTTAATAATTTTACTTATTAATTCAAGTAACGTTTTTCGAGGTCTGAGACCGACTTCAGTGCAGGAAGGTTCTAATGGGTTAGAACTCTGAACCTCAAGGGAAAAATCTGGTTGTTGTTTGGGTTTTGTATGCTGAAGAGAGGCTGTGATAATAAATTGGAACGTAAGACACCGAAGTATGTGTTTTCAAACCTAAAGTGTGGTTTTTATTTCGTTGTTAGTTTTTGTTTAATATTATATATATATATATATATATATATATATATATATATATATATATATATATATATATATATATATATATATATATATATATATATATATATATATATATACATACATACATACACACACAAAGAAAAGGCGACATCAAATCCAGGGTGACTAAGGAAACAGACCAATTTCTACATTTGTCTTATCCGTACTCCGTTTCGTAATATTATCATTATTACAACTTCTGGGAATCTGTCAATAAACATGATAAAATTATAAAATAATCTTAAATTTGTTAAAAATCTTAAAACAGTAAAAAGACTAATATTTACAATTACAAAAACATTTAAAAGCTAAGACCACCCACTAACTTTCCGTTCAGATAGAGTCTGAATGATTAGAGGAAACAGGAAACACGTCAGCTAAGATACAGTTGGATCGAAGAGGTTTGTTATTCAACTGGGGAACTAGCTGCTTAATGGGCAAAAACCAAACCCAAATTCGTAAAAAGACCATGCACGAAGTAAAACCAAACTTCCTACTTCCTCCGGGACAAAACCAAACCAGTTCCCTAAGAAGAAATCCACGCCCTAGGAGGCAAAACCAGTAAGAGAAAATTCTCGGGAACCGGCAAACGCTCCATGAACCAGAAGATTCAAATAGCCTGCCAAATCTGTTGAATCTAAACCACGTCATGCGAGACAACAATCAAAAACCAGTTCCCTGCGAACAAATCAACCTATGAGGGAACCCAAAAACTAACATTCACGCAAAAATAGCCAGCAAGTCCGTGCATGAAATAGACTAAAATTTATGTCTTTCGAGACATATTAAAATTCGTTGATCAAGAACAAACTAAGTCTTATTCAGACATACTGGAACCAGTTCATCATGAACAAACTTGGGTCTTTTCAGACATACTAATTTTCTAAAGGGTCACGCCCATATAAGCGTTATCTCAAGATGTCTACGACATCCAGAACCCAACAAAATGAGGACTTCAAGTTCTACATGTCTGCTGGAAAGGACATGGGACTGTCAGGGCAAGCCCTGAGGGAGTGGGTCCAAGAGAGAATAGACTATGCCAAGGCGGAGAGAGACAGGCTGAAAGAAAGGCGGAGAAGGAAGAACAAGAAAGAAAGGAGAAGAAGGAAGAGCAAGATAGGCTGGATAGACTTGCAAGAGAAGAAGACGTCAAGACAGGAGAAAGAACAAGAACGAAAGGATAGGCTTTATAGGGAGGAAAAAGTGGCCCATGAGCCCAGATGGCCCAAATTGGCACTGCTCTAACAAGGCAAGTTTATGGAAATACTGGCACTTAGAAATGGAGATATGAAGTTTAGTATGATCTGAATAAAACAGTGTGACTGACTGGAAGAACCTTTGCAACAGATCAACACACACACACACACACACACACACACACACAACACAACACACACACACACACATATATAAATATTTATGATATTATATAAAACTGATTATATATAAAAACTATAAGCTATGTATGAATAAAGTATTGATATATATATATATATATTATATAAAATATATATAAATATATATTTATTTCATATTGATATATATATATATATATATATATATAAATATGCCCTATACATAGAGCCATACACTGAATTAATACTTAAAATTATAAAAATATGAGCTGTATATATATATGGATATAAACCCGTATATATATATATTATGAAATATAGATATTAAAAGAACCATTATATATATATCCTCACTTTTCCCCTCTTTACCCTGTATCTGAAAAAGGTAGTTGACCTTTTCCTCTCTTCTCCACTCTCTCTCTTTAATTTCTGTTATGCTGAAAACTTAAGTCTTTCCAAAACTCCTTCTCTCTTCCTAACACCTCTCTGCTCTGATTCAATCCTCTCCTCTCACTGGCCTCACCCTCTGTCATTTTACCTTCCCAACCAGCACCCCTGGTGCCATTGATGTCTTACCCCCTACAGTATTATTTTGGATATTAAGTCAAATTATACTGATAAATTTGTAAAATTCCAAGTCTACGGGCATAAATTCCAGCCCTGTTTCATGGGCAGAACCAGCCCCATTTCAGGGAAACGATTCCACCCCAACCCCCTTTGGTGTCCTTTGAGTGCTAGTGATGCCTCACTCCAAGAGTATCCTTTTCAGATAGTAAGAGTATACTTGTTTGCTGAAATTGCTCAATGCATTTCAGAGTTATGCAGAAACATACATCCATTTATATATATATATATATATGAATAATATATATATATATATATATATCAACATATATATATAAAAATATATGTGTGAAACCTGTATATGTTTTATACACTCAGCTTGTGTAATAAAGAATGTTCTTCCTGGTCATGGCAATATTATTCATCATCAAGCTAAGATTTGTAGCCGCCCAATTACCGAGACTATACACACACGCACACACACACACACACACACACACACACACATTGTTTATAAATATATATATCAAAAATATATATTTATATAAAATGAGACTATATTATATTTGTTAAAAAAATTATATATATATATATATAAACCTATATATATATATATATATATATATATATCCCAATGTTTCACATATATATATATTGTATTTTGTATATGTTTACGCTATATCCTATATATTTTTATATATATATATATATATATATATATTTATATATATGTATATATATATACTAGAGTGTGTAAATGGTTAATCACTTAACTCCTGCCAAAATGCCCTTTAGTTTATATATACCATTTTCTCTTCACCTCCTCATCCTTCCTTCCTTCCTTATTAAATCCCTCTCAATTCCCATTTATTTCCTCTGCTCTTTCTTCAACATAATTCCTGTCCCTCTCCACCACTGACAGGAGGAATTTAATTCCACTTAATCCAATTCCAGGGTCTTCAGATGAAAAGGTCCTGACGTCATTAGCCTTTTGGGAGTGAGGAGGTCCCGTTCTTTCCCACAAAAAGTGACATTCGTTAGACAACGTTTTATTAATCAATCAAGGAATTTAATATTAATTAATTTCCCCATCTTACAAAGCAGCCAAAATGAAATTGTAATTCTTGTTCCATTTTTCTGTAATTCTTGTTCCTTTTTTTTCTTTTGTTCGAGGAAGGAAGGAAGATGTTTGTGAGGATGACAGAAAAAAACAGAAATTTTATCATAAATTATTTCAGCTATTTCTGGTGTTCTAAAAAACATTTCTGTAGTTATTCATAATGTTCTATTCCCCTCCCTCTTCTGTTTCATGGAAAATCTAACCTCTTAAATTATCTATTACTATAGAGGAATGATAATTCTTGATCCCATAGATCTTCCGATTTAACTGACACACCTCTGATTGTAGCTATGTCAGAATTTCTGCTGTTTTTTGATTGGGTCATATCTCTTGACGTTTCCCTAATTTTGTGATTACATTTTGGTATTAAGCATTGGCTGAGACTCCGGTGAATGTCATTAGAGTTTTTAATATAATCAAGTACCTGTGACATACGTAGTTAAATTTAAATTACGCATGTCACTACTGAAGTACCTTATTAATTTTTTTAGATTATTGAGGATATAACGGGACTAATATATGAAAAATTGACCATAACAATAAATAGATAAAATAGATAAATAGATAATACGACAAGCCAATCATCACATGCGTACTTTTGAGCTGCAGTTGGGTTTTACATAAACATTACAATTGTCGACCATCGGTTGAGAAAGTGGAAGGAGTTCAACCCTGACACTTAGTGGAATGACAACGTGACTCCTCGACAGAATGTGAAGTGAGGAGACCGCACTCCATAGATCATTGGGCTGCAAGTACTTGGGGCGTTAGTGGAAAAAAGAACTGTTTTAAAAGGGTTTATGAAAGGTGCTTGAAGCAAATGTCGCGTCTGTAAATACAGGGAATCCGCCATGCCTTGCCTGTGTTTCTGGTTTGGTGTGAATTATAAAACCCTTGAGGCACTAAAGGCACCTTTTTTTTTTGACAATGCAAAATCAATATGAACCTCATCATATCTGTCTCAGTCCCAAAGTAAAACGTCTTTTTCTGTTTTATAGTGCAGGAGTTACTGATAGTCTTAAATAGAATTGGACCGAGAGAATGAACAATCGGTAATCTGAAATTTCCATAACTTTTTTTTATCTATTCTTTAACAGAGATTATTTTCTAACTAACATTTGATTATGATAATTATCAAGTATCACATCCAAAGCTTAATGCACTTCATGGCTTGGGAAAATAAATAACATTCTGCAGGTCATTCCAATGCAAGCAATGTTCTATATCACTGCACGCAGAAACGTACAAATGAAAATTTCCAAAAGAGAAAAAATGGGCCCGTGCAATGAAGTTGAAGAAGCATGTCGACATAATCTCTAGGTAATCCAAAAACGGTTTCTGGTCGCTCGGTCCAAAAATGGTCTTCGGTCCCGGAGTGAGGAAATGTCTGAAGAAAGAAAGGGCCTCTGGTCACCTCTGGCTTTTGGTCACCAAATCCTTAAGCATCATGATATTTCTTCTTCAGCAAGAATCTTGGAAAAAGGTCCTGCCAGATCTGAAGGGACCTGATTTGGGAAGGAGGGAGGAGGGTAGGACCTTTGAGCTCACAGAGCAAATGAAGGACATCCTCCTTTCATGAAAAGATCCTGCGACCTCTGTGACGTCTCCCACTGGCTCTGCTGCGAAAAAGGATAGGATTCCCTTGATGGATATGGAATGAGAGAGGAGTAAGGAGAGGTGGAAAAGGGACTGATTTTTCAGTATAATAAGGCAATACTAAATGAACAAATCTACGTGAATTGTACACTGATGTTGCAGGATGTCCTAGGATTGGGGAAGTTACTGGTTTTATAAAGTATTGCAACTTTGAAATTAATAATGTGAATATGTTTAATAAAACAATATGCACATACACATACACATATGCTTATGCATATGCATGTGCATACACACACACACACACACACACACACACACACATATATATATATATATATATATATATATATATATATATATATATATATATATATATATATATATGTGTGTGAAATTTTTTATCACACCGTGATTTATATTAATCATGAAGCTATAAATGTCGCTTATATCATTCATTCACGCTACTGAGAATATCTCCGATGGAGAATTATCATCTTCCAGTAAATTTATAAGATAAATGGATTGGTACTGCCGGATCACGAACCCTCGACACAGAACTTATCCAGCAACTCCAGTCGACGTTACCACTGAGCTATCATAACAAGAGCTGAGTGTTCCAAACATACCAATGAATTATCATGGCGGAGGTGGGTTAATGCCGAGGCTAGATACACAACTTCCCCTTCACGATGGGTAAAAAGTCAGCAGACTCGGCATTGACTTATACCTCCAATAGCTAAGATGGTAACGTCGACTGGAGTTGCTGGATAAGTTCTGTAGGGTTCGCACCCAGCAGTACCAATCCATTTATCACTGAAAATTCCTTCAGTGATAATTCGCCATCGGAGATATTCCCGAGGTAACGAATTTGATATTGGGCGACATTTGTAGCATACAGTATTTATGGGGTAATTTGCTGGGCTGGGAATGGTGGAAATATGTATTGTTTCAGTGAACAATAATCCATTAAAATCAGAACACATACTCATTCTCCCCATAAATGGATGAAAGACCTTTCACGAAATTTTCCTAGCAATCTAGAATGACCTCATCAGTCCAATCACTAGATTACCATGTATCAGTATTACCTGCACAGATCGAGTCCAGAATGAATCCTTGAAGTGTCACATCGCCACAATGAAGCGTAAACAAAGGGGTGGGGGTGGAGGGCGGTTTAGCGCATCGCTGGCCCATCGCTAACACCCGAGTACTAAGAGTTTTTGGTGCTTATTGCAACGTTCTCTCCTGCCATTACTGAATGGAAATTGTTCGCCCACGGGGAAAGGAAGCGCCCCAGCACGCCCACAGGCCTACCTGCCTCTCACTCCAACTGTAGAACCTTCTAAGATTTAAATTTATATATATATATATATATATATATATATATATATATATATATATATATATATATATATATATATATATAATGATATGTATTTATGTATGTATATTTGTACATTTGTGTTTGCTCACTTGTGCATACATATGCATTTCGGGGATTGTTAAGAAATAAAACAGACTCACTTTAGCAGAATAAACGCAAAAAAAAAAAATCAGACCACAAAGTATCACAACACAAAGTTTATCGAGGTGATAATTGTATTCCTTTATACTTAAACAAAAAGAATAAAATACAATTACAATGAAACCCACGAGAAGCCCCAACATTGGAATGAAATTGCTTGTTTGCATGAAGCTTTCCGCTTCATATCGGAACCTGGCACTCGTTACAGAGCGCCAAAATAAATCATAAAAGGCAGAAGACGAAGGTAAACAAGTAAACGAAAGGCTTCCTGCTTGGCGAGCCATTGTCGCCTCTGCTCAAGAATTATTCTTCTTCGGAGGAGGAGGAGAAGAAGTCCAAAGTATAATAAACATCTCTTGTAACCGGACGCATATGATACTTATCCGGACACAGGCGGACAGAAAAACACGTTCTTTTTATCTTTTCACTTATAAAGTAAAACAAGTTTTTTTTATGGAATGGGATTCCTGAATCCTGGTATTTCTCTTCAGGGAGGATTTAACACGAACACAAAAATGGCATCGGAATTTCCCCCTCTACGGGTGAGTTTACAAAATCAATATTAAGGATATTATTTCTTTAAGGGTGATAATTGGTATTATTTTGACACTTTTATGCCTTCCCTTTCCCCCTCTCCTTCCCCCTTCCCTCTGTCTCTCTCTCCGTTCAGAAAAGAAGAAGAAGAAGAAGAAGAAGAAGAAAGTTGTTCTTGTTCCGTGGACGATGGTGTCAATAGCTGGGCATTATGCCCCGCCCCCCTCTCATTCACTTATTGCCTTTTACCTCGGCTATGTCCCTCCGTTCTCTTCATTGCAATTTCTCTCTCTCTCTCTCTCTCTCTCTCTCTCTCTCTCTCTCTCTCTCTCTCACTTCACCCCTCTCTACTTGTAAAGGTACCTTAGAAAAACCAAGGCTTGGGTTGGGTGGGGGGCGTGGTGGCTGGGAGTATAAGTTTGGAGTTGATTCTTCTAAGCGAGTCCTGAGATATAAAGAGAAGTTAATATTTTTGTAATCTTCTTCAAGACTAAGTTTACTACAGGTTGGTTGTTTTGGGATTAGGTTGGTCTAAAGCCAACACGGGTTCTTCTTCCCATAAACCAACCTTTTTTCAGAAATGACGTTTATTTACAATTAGAGGACGTTATAATATCAGTGTTAATCTGACATGTCTTATCCCATATCTGTCTAAGTCTGGACTGCAAGATACTTATTTGTACTAACACTTGTTTATTCATCGCCTTATGCTTTCCTCGTAGGTCCTTTATAGAGGGGATGATGCAGGCACATGGGCATGATACCCACTTCTTGCTGCTGGTCCTGCTTGACGTTGCTAGTTGGGACTATCATATACAGATCCATTTCCCCCAATGAAAACAGCTTTTCTATTTGTTTCTTCTCAAGGGCGTCGATGGAGGCATCCTGTCGTCTCCTTGAAGGAAGATGGCAGAGTGAATGAAGTCTGTATGCCCTTGGGGCATCGCTCTCTGGTGGATGCTTAGGACCTCAAGTATTTGAAGTATTTGTGGATAGGATTCACTGAGGGTTTGGCACTCAATTGTGGGCATCCACACAGTGCTGGAGGATGGTGCCCTGGTCACGATGGGATTGCAAATTCCTCGAAAGACTAATGGAGGTGCTTTCAGCAAAGCAGTTGTTGAGTGTCTGACATATCCTTTCAAAACATTTGAAAATGTCTACTACGTTGGTCGGCTCTTCAGCTTCCCCAGGGGCGGATGCAACTTCATCAGAGGAGGACTAACCATGCCAGGGCAGCACTTAATCATGAAGGATGCTTGGCTTTCGGTGGGAGTGGGCGTGGCTCCATTCAAAATGATTCTTGTTCCTCGTGACCTTCACTCATTAGTCGTAGTACGCACCCTCACTATCATGACCTTTCTCTATCTGTGCCGTGGGCTTCCTTCCATTCGCAGTAACAGAACGATACTGTGTCGCCAGACTTGCAATGGCGGAACATAAACAGAGAGAGGAAGGAAGGAGAAAGTCGAGTTTCAGACGGGAAAGGACAGAGGGAAAGCTTCTTCTTCTTTGCTAAGACAATGCAAGATAATGTCTGTTGTCAGTGCCAAGGTGATTGTGGAGGCATCCAACTGTTGGAATGCACAGTTTTCCAAGAGGTGATTTTGCTTATGTCCTTCCACGTGTTACAGTGTGTTATCACACATCCCACGTAGTGGCAACAACAGAGTGCTTGCAAGCATCACTGGGGCAGTCCCACCAGTGTTCATGCAAGGGCTCCCGTTGGTTGCTTTCTGGTTGACTGTCGTTTCAAACTTTTCTTGATTTGTCTCCATGTTTGTGTCCCAAAATATTACAGGCGCAGAAACGAAATGCAACAGGAATATGAGCTTTCACATACTTCTCACAAACCCGCACCCTACGCATACACACACACACACACACACACACACACACACACACACACACACACACACACACACACACACACACACACACACACACTCATACTAAGTTAAAAAATATACAACCTTTTTTTCATTTGATTTAATGACATAAAAGTGTCAAAATAATACCGATTATCACACTTAAAGAAATAACATCCTTAATATTGATTTTGGGAACTCACCCGTAGAGATGAAAACTCCGATGCCATTTTTTTGTTCGTGTTAAATCCTCCCTGAAGAGAAATCCCAGGTATCAGGAATCCCATTCCATAAAAAAAAAACTGTTTTACTTTGTCCAAGAAAAGAAAAAAAGAACGTGTTTTTCTCTCCGCCTGTGTCCGGATAAGTGTCATATGCGTCCGGTTACAAGAGATACTTATTATCCTTTGGACTTTTTCTCCCCCTCCTCCTCCGAAGAAGAAGAATTCCTGAGCAGAGGCGACGATGGCTCTCCCAGCAGGAGGCCTTTTGTTTACTTATTTACCTTCGTCTTCTGCCTTTTATGATTTATTTTGGCGCTCCTTAACGAGTGCCAGGTCCCGGTATGCAACGGAAGGCTTCATGCAACAGTGCAATTTCATTTTCACTGTTCGGGCTTCTCATGGGTTTCATCATAATTGTATTCTATTATTATTATTATTTTTTTGTAAGTACAAAGAAATACAATTATCACATCGATGGACTTTGTGTTGTGGCATTTTCTGTTCTGTATTTTTGCGTTTATTCTGCTAAATTGAGTCTCTTTTATCTTTAACAAACTGCGAAATGCATAGGTATGCACAATTGAGCAAACACAAATGAACAATATACATGCATAAGATGATGGCTGTATGTGTATATATATATATATAATTATATATATATATATATATATATATATATATATATATATATATATATATATATATATATATATATATATATTATTTATTTGTTTGTGGCCTGTATGGTTGCTAGAACGCATAGTATTGCTAACTTTAACCTTGAATAAAATAAAAAACTACTGAGGAGGCTAGAGGGCTGCAATTTATTGTGTTTGATGATTGGAGGCCTGGATGATCAACATACCCATTTGTAACATTTAACCTGCAAAACATAAAAATCACTGAGAAAAACTGTGTGTTTGAACATTGGATGCCTGCACAATCACTTTGGCACTGACAACAGACATTCTCTTGCATTGTCTCAAGAAGAAGAAGAAGAAAAAGTGTCATTTCCCGTCTGAAACTGGGGACAGACAGAAAAAGTGTAGACAGAAAAAATTTCTTTTCAAACAGAAAGAAATTTGACTTTGGAAACGTTCCATATTCGATGAACTTCATATTTGATTTTGCATCGTCCCGAAAGAAGAGTGTCTTTGGTACACCAAAGATTTTAGTTTGCATACAAAAAACGGCATCAGAAATTCACGCTTTGCATGGCGGGCGATCTTTGTCTACAAGACATCTGCTTTAGACACGCCTCCTCTCCCGTCTGGATGTCTGCCTTTATAAAAAAATGGTATTTAGAATTATATATATATAATATATATATATATATATATATATATATTATATATATATTTATATATATAATCATGAAGTTACAAATGTCGCTTAATATATATATATATATATATATATATATATATATATATATATATATATATATGATTATAATCACTTTTGTACAAACCCAGCTGTTTAAATAATCCACTGAGCTTTTCCAAACCCTGTAAAAGAAAACCTGTGAGATAATCTATTTCGACTATGGTCGGCATGTTTATCAGTCTTGTCCCTCAGATCTATTGTGATTTTTAGCTGAATGAGTTGTGAAGGCCGCTGCAAATTGACACCGGCCATCCACCCTCCAATCATCAAACACACCAAATTTCAGTACTGTTTCCTCAGTAGTATTTTTGTTTTATTTATGACTTAAATACTTAGCCATCAGCCCTTGTCATCTTGCCAAAGTTATAAACCGACAGGACCTACACCCTGTCTCTTATTTTTCACCTGGCTAAAAGATATATAATATCGCGGCTCATATAGAAAATATATAGCGTATCGGCGCATTCCTTACTTGTATGTATTATTATGCTCTATATATATATATATATCACCGTTAAAGATATATTAAACACGATTCATGCATTCATTTTCAACCCTTAATTGCTCACTTATAATTTAATCTAACTTTTCATTTGTATACCAAGAAACATTATAATTATAATTATTCACTTTATACATTTTTCTTTCTGTGCCGTTGGTTCCTTGTAATCACAGTGACAGAACAATACTGTGTTACCAAACTTCCAATGGGGTAACATAAACAGAGAGAGAGAGAGAGAGAGAGAGAGAGAGAGAGAGAGAGAGAGAGAGAGAGAGAGAGAGAGAGGAAGGATGGTGAATGTCCAATTTCAGAAGGGAAATGACGAAGGGGACGCTTCTTCTTATTATATTATTATGAAACAGTGCAAGATAATGTCTGTCAGAACTACTGGGATTATGATCATACTTATAAGATTACGTCAACTATCAAACTGCAGGCAGGGAGATAGATGTGGATGATGTTATTCATGTCTGTATAAGAAAGGGTGTGTGTGTGTGTGTGAGGGAGAGAGAGAGAGAGAGAGGGAGTGTGTGTTTGCATGTGTGTATGTATGCGTAATAACCATTTAGATGATTTGTTGAATGTGATAGATAAAAAAACTTAAATTCTGAAGGACCTAAGAAAAAAATGCCTAGCTTAGGTATAAAAAAAATCGTCTAAGATTCCGTCAAGGATTATCACAATGGCACTCAAGAGGTTGAAGAAAGGGAAGAGACAGGGATTGATATAAATACACTTGAGATGCTGCAGTATGTTAGTAAATAAATGTTTTGTGGCTGACCAGGGTTTGTAAGATAATTCTGGATGACGGAAAAGTTCTGAGTGAATGAGTGAGAATAGTTTCTGTTTTGTATATGTGTAAAGATTTTAGATGAGACTGGAAGAATTATAGGGACTTAATGCTTAATGTTACCTAGCATATAAATTTAAGAGTATGGTAGGATTTCGATTGAAAAACTGCAACAGATGGCTGATCAGTTAATAGGGTAAGAACTGTATGAATTCAGGCAAGGAAAGAGCATAGGGATCAGTTAGGGATCAGTTTTTTTGCCATGATAGTGAAAAAGCTATAATTATGTGGCACAGATGAACTAAAAAATATTGTTTTTGGTCATGAGTCCCCCAAATTTTGTTTATTCTTTTTTTCAACCAAAAATCTTGTTTATATTTTCTTATCCCAAAATATTATATATTCTTTGTGATAAGCCCCAAAATGTATATTCTTGCTCGATTAAAAATCCCTCAAAATCTCAAAACATTTATCCTTTTTCAACAAAGTCATTAACCCCCCCAAAATCTTGTATATTCTTTCTTTTCAACCAAGAACTCCAAAATCTTGTATATTTCGTTTACAAAAATATTTTTCTTATTATCTCCAAAATATCATTCAATCTTTGCTGACAAGTCCCGCAGACCTATATCTTTTCTAGTCAATCCCCAAAATCTCGTTTGTCCTTTGTCGCCAACGCCCAAAATCTCGTTTATTCTTTCTTTTTAACCAAAAATCTCGTTTGTATTTTCTTATCCCAGAAATGTAATTTGTTCTTGGTTGATGAGCCCCAAATCTATATATTCTCTGTAGTTAACGCCAAAAATCCCGTTTGTTCTACACCAACACCCAAAACTTCGTTCAAGCTTTCCCCAATGTCACTGAAACGCTGTTCCTGACAGACAGACAGACAGACAAACAGGCTTCTTCAAAAGGAAAACAGACGTTTCACCAGATTACAGCTCTGTCATCCTCACAAACTCCCTTCCTTCCTTCCTCGAACAAAAAAAGGGAGAGGAATTCAGAATTTCATTTTGACTGCTTTGGGAGAAGGGAAATTAATATTAAATTCCTTAATTGGTTCATAAAAACGTTGTCTGACGAATATCATCTTTTGTGGGAAAGACCGAGGCCTCCTCACTCCCAGGATGCTAATGACGTCAGGACTTTTTCATCTGAAGACACTGGAATTGAATTAGATGGAATTAAATTCCTCCTGTCAGTGGTGGGAGAGGGACAGGAATTATGGTTGAAGAGGAGAGGAAGTAAATGGGAATTTATAAAAATTTGATAATAGAGGAAAGAGGAAATGAAGAGAAAATGGAATTTAAAAGCAAAAGTGAATTTTGACGAGTGAGCGAAAAGGTTAACAGTTTTCACACTAGTTGAGAGAGAGAGAGAGAGAGAGAGAGAGAGAGAGAGAGAGAGCCAAGATGCTGACCATAGCTTCGAAGAAACTCTTTAGCTTTTGAGAGAGAGAGAGAGAGAGAGAGAGAGAGAGAAGAGAGAGAGAGAGAGAGCCAAGATGTTGAGCTTCGAAGAAACTCTTTCCTTGTCGTGCCTCAGAAATTCCATTCCCAGTGTAACTGACCTGAAGTCTAATGAATGAAGGAAGAAGCGAAATAGTAACTGAAGCCCTGAGAAACACCTGCTCTTCCTAGCAAACCTCTTCTCCTTTTAATCCTATTTCTGATTCCTTTCCTGATGAGAGGCTGACGCCAGGTTGAGTCTTTTCTCAAAAAGGTAGTCGACAATTAACATCTTAAATGGTACATTATTATTATTATTATTATTATTATTATTATTATTATTATTATTATTATTATTGAGATGATTATTATTTTAAAAATATATATATCATTATTTATTAATCTAAATATATATTTCTAAATTCATATTTCCATTTAAAGTCAGTGTGAATTTTTTCACCATTATTATTATTATTATTATTATTACGTGGAAATTATTATTGTATTTATTATATATTTTTATTTTTACTAATCAAAGCTTTTTGTGAAGTTTTATAATATATATATATATATATATATATATATATATATATATATATATATATATATATATATATATGTGTGTGTATGTGTGTGTACATAACAAAACCAAATAACGAAATCAAAACAGCACTGTCAAGTCTGAAAAAGCTACTATTCCTTACAGCCTCTCGCCAACATAAACCCCTAAATAACAACCATCTAATTTCCATTCTTTGTTCCATACTGCTGTCCAACCACTCCAACCTCCCTGAACTGTCACTAGTTGGTCTCTGAACTCGAAAACGATGCTTGAGTTAATAAAGCTTTGTAAAACAGAATTAAAATTCATTATCATCTCAATGAATAAGAATTACACACGGAAGGAATGCGACCCAGTCATTTATAATGTACCGAATGTTAATTAAACATAAATATATGAATCATAAAACTCGAGGCCAAATTGCCAAAAGCATCAGCATCAGAGGAATCAGATTAGATGTTGTAGTGTGGAAGGTGCCGCTGGGTTTATCATCCGTTCCATAAGACATTAATTTTTATTTTTATTTTCCCAACAGTGATAAAAGCTTCAATTAGAAATTATTTACTTGATTTTCATTTTATTTTCCTATAGTACTGTCGTAAGTGGTTTTGCTACGAAATTTCACTTTCATATAATTTTCAGAAGATAATGTCCTGTTGGCTGGGCTTTTATTGATATTTTATTTAGATAAGCTGATCTTAAAGTGTATTTTAAACTATTTAGGCAGGCAGCAAAATATATATATATATATATATATATATATATATATATATATATATATATATATATATTATATATATATATATATATATATATATATATATATATATATATGTATGTATGTGTGTATATATGTATATATATTTCATGACTACACACTGTATATAAATACATAAATCCCTCAATATAACCAAATATATATACATATTAAAGCCTTATGTTTTATATAACATGACTATGTATTTATTGGCATATGTATATATACAATTTATAGACCTGAGTTCGATCTGATGTACATAAATTTATTTCTGTTATATATTGTATATTGATATAAATATAAATATATATATATATATATATATATATATATATATATTTATATATATATATATATATATATATATATATATATATGTATTGTATATTTGACTTAATGAAAGGGAAGAGGGAAGTTAAAAAACAAGAAACTGGACCGACTGAAATTATTATGTGAGACAGTACAACAGATTTTTTGATCCTGTGTATACATACACATGCAGAACAACCTTAATACTACACAACATACACACACATTTACAAATGACAACACTGGCACACACAATAAATACGCATCAAACAACAAAAGGGAATCAAATAAAGAAGGCAAAAATTTTTTATTGGAAATGAAACAGGAATCTAAGCAAAAAACTGTAGTTCATTAAGAAAATCATCCTTTGGTCATTTGGGTGAATAATTCTTTAATACAGTCAGCATAATGATGAAAAGTCACATCAAAATTAATTTGAATAAGTCTCCCATCCTGTGGACCTACAAATAAGAATTGAAAAGATACTATTGCTGAATGATAAATTTTTTTACTCAATCTCTAGAGCATCTGTAATGATAATTAACACGCTACACTCAATTTTCTTTCCGTCAACAAACCACCTAATATGGATTTCATCAGAGGATGCATTATTTCCTGCCATGTTGTCCATTTGCCCCCCACACACAAATACACACATCTCACACAAACATATGTTCAAACATACACGCATAAACAAACACACATATTGCTGTCCCAACACATACACACACCACCTTGATCATCTTGTGGTTTGTCATATCTCATAGAGAACTATGAACTCATCTCTGCTGTCTGTCTGTATGTCTTCCTATCTGTCATGATCCAAGCAGAGAGAGAGAGAGAGAGAGAGAGAGAGAGAGAGAGAGAGAGAGAGAGAAAGAGAGAGAGAATAAAAAGAAGTTGGACTGTAGAGGCCAACATGGCTGGAACTCCAAATCCATTATTCTGTTCCGACTCAGAATTTGACTATCGACTCATTTTCACGGTGTAGTTTCATCTCTCAACCACAACGAGTTCAAAAGGTTTATTTCACAGTTATCCGATCGTTCAAATGCAGGGAGTCACTTTTTTTGCAAATATTCATATTATCCGCAAATCAGTCACTCAATCGCTTTGACTTCAGCTTTGTAGTAGGTCATAAATATTGGTATACTTTTGTGTGTATCCACGAGGCTCCGTATAGGTACACGCGATTGAATACAAAACTGAACAAAAGCCAGCGTACATACTGTGATGAAAGTTGAGAACAAATGCAACGTTCCAACTACAAGCAGAAATTCTTGGCTTGGGTAGGAAGTTTTTCCCTGATACCCAGTAAGCTTAGTTCTTCATTGTACCTGCCATTTTTACGCCATTTAGGCAAGTCGAAATAACGAGGTGACTGGATTTTTTTAATACTGATGGACTGAAGAGTAAGAAAGGAATCATGGAACTGAGGCCTCAAGAACTATACGTATATCTGTATATGTACATATTCATACATACATATACATGCGTATATATATGTATATATATATATATATATATATATATATATATATATATATATATATATATATATATATATATATATATATATATATATAAAGATTATTTTACAAATGTTTTGTAAAAACGTGAAATGCAACACATTTTCAAACTTGTCGATTTTCCCCTGAATATTGCACACTGAACATTACATTGGAAATGCTCTCGGTTTTAAAGGCATTACTTTCTTTTTTTGTTATAGGGGTTAGTTGTCATTGTTCTGAGTCCACTTGAAGTCATTGCTTGGTCTCGGCTTCCCAAGAATCAATAATTTTTTCGGAAATTCTTTTTCATTTCATTCCTTTTCATATTCGCTTTTTCCGGAAACACTGTATAAATATAAATATATACATATATATATATATATATATATATATATATATATATATATATATATATATATATATATATATATATATATATATATATATATATATATATATATATATATATATATATATATATATATATATATATATGTATATATAATATATATATACACATTTTTTTCTTTTTGAGATTCTCACCTGGCTTACTTACTGTATTCCTTGTTCAGGGGTCCAACCCGGGGTCTAGCTCGTGAACAGGGTGAAACTTACTATTACACCTTGACTGCAATTACTAGGTCAGGCAGGAAACTTAATAGAAAAAATAGTTGGGCTGAGGGCCGTACTTCAACAAGGGACTGTTGCAGAAAAACACTTATGTTTACTTTAAATGGAATATATTTACAATTAAACACGTCAATCAGAAGACTGGGAATGATAGGCAGATCCAACAGCGGCTGCCACGTGGTTAGTTATGCTATCGCTGTTCAAAAATTGAATAGTCTATGATTAATCCTCTTGAAAGGGATACTGAAGAATTGATTGCAGTGGCCTTTTTACTGCAAGAAGCACAAGACAAGTCGATGTTTCCACAGCCAATGTACCGTCTACAATTTGATAATGCCAGCGCTTACACAAGAATAATCATAACGATCTCGGGCGAATCAAGGGTTGCACAGAGGGTGCCAAGATAACTCGATTCTGGTACGATATACTTCCATTAAAATTCACACTGAGCTAAGTGAGTCCGGTCTTTGTGATAAATCGCACTTCAGAAAAGAAGATGGGTGCAGTGGAAGATTAAAGCTGCGTGACTGTTTAAAAAACCTCTAGTCAGGACGTTACCTTATAACGGAGCGATGGAGGGGCCTCGTCGAATTTCACCAGTTCTGGAGGGATGAGTTTAATGGGAAAAATGCATAGGTGATGTGACTAGTTTTACAATTGGGCAGATGACCGACATTGAAATATCGCCCATGATGGAACTGGGGCGAATTCTATTCCTTTTATTTGCTGAATGAGAATCCCTTCATTCATCGGGGATATTCGTCGATCATTGCACCCGACGACCACCATAAGGGACACTGGAATTAAACCCTTTTGTTAAATGTCAGTCGTTGTATTTGCTGCTTATACCTTTTACTGTACCTCCGTTCGTATTCTCTTTCTTCCCACTTACTTTCCTCAACCCTTTCCTAACAACTGATTCATAGTGCAACTGCAAAAGGTTTTCCTCCTGCTACTTAGCCTTTCAAGCCTTTTTCCTGTCAGTTTCCTTTCAGCGCTGAATGACCACATCATAGGTCCCAGCGCTTGGTCTTTGGCCTAAATTCCATTCTATTCTATTCGCCACTTAATGACTGACAGAAAATGATCGCCATTACTTCAAGCTTAATATGCCTCATTAAATTCCTCTTGTGGCCCCTAAGTGAACAGGGATTTAAAAATGAAAGGGAAAATAAAAAAATAAAAACAAGGTTTTGACGGGACGGGAATAATTTCCATTGTGAATTCTTGTAATCGCCAGCATTAATCTAACTATAAAAGTCTGTTAAATCATTGTTTCACTTCTGACAAATATGCAAAGTGGTTAAAAAAAAAACCTGGAGAAGTGGCTTCTAACATTATCATTTGTCATTTTTCATCTCGGTAGTGAAAGTATTATTTCAGTGGATTCGACAGGAAGGAAGGTTGGATAATATCTGCTTTCAGCTAACGAGAAATAAAAGCATTGCATTCCTATCCCATATTCAAATATTATTACCCTAAGAACCTCTGCGTAAAAAAAAAGCAGAAAAATAAGTTGTCTCAGTCTTATAAAGCCTGTTATAATCCTCTTTCTCTGCCTTTTGTCCCAAAAGTAGCGAGGCATGGCATGCCTTTTTGTTGACTGAGGTGCGTGTTGGAGAACTGCTTTGTATTTCATATTCACTAGACTGAATACAAATGAAAATTTTGGAAAAAAAGATGAAATTAGGACACGTGGTTTGCCAATAAATGTATGTTGTTGTTTAGGAGAATTTCACAACTGAGCAGATGTAAATTATTTGATATCCCAAGAGTGTTAATACAAGAAAAGTATTCATTATATTTGGACATTTCTAGTCCCAGTTCGTAAATGCATAAAGAGATCTTATTCTAACGTAATAATAAGAATACCAATCAATATACAGTATGTATAAATATGAAATAACATACAGTTTCTAAAAGGTTGACTATAATGATTTATCCTAAATGGGACCTAGTATATAAACTAAATGTAGGAACATTGTGACTGAATTCCTGTTACTAATAAATTATCAAAATAAAAATTTCCGGCATCTAAACATAAATGAGGCTGGAAACGTCTTTCTGTTGAGATATGAATGTGATGAATATAAGTATGCTATGCAAAGTTTGTAAAAAAAAATATAACATTTGTTTGGTAAGGGAGGTCCATTAGACTATTTTTAGCAAGACATAACATTCTAAACTAACTGAAAATGACTTTCAAAGTCTTGTATCAGAAGTAAATAGACACTTTAAATAAACATTTTCTTTTACTTATTTATTTTTATAGTTGAATCTGAATTATGATAAAACAAAATTTTCTGGGCTGTTGTCTGGAAAATCTCTAAAACCTCCTGAAAGGTCGATGACAGCAGCTCTTATCTTAAAAGGGTCCTGAAAGCTTTTTAAGTAAAGGTGTAAGACGGTTGGTGGAGCCAATTTCCATTACACTATACAGTACATACACAGGTAAGAGTCAAGTTTACAGACACTTTATTATTTGTTCTACAGGGAAATAAATCTGTGTGTAAATAACGTTTTGATAAGGAAGTCTTGCATGCATATGCACACACAAGCACGAGCACACCTTATATTTTATATATATATATATATATATATATATATATATATATATATATATATATATATATATATATATATATATATATATATATATATATATAATATATATATATATATATATATATATATATGTATATGTATATATATAGTGTATATATATATATATATATATATATATATATATATATATATATATATACAGTATACACATATATATATAATGTATGTATATATAATATATATATTACATATATACAATTATATAATATATATATATATTATATATATATATACATACATACATATAATGTGTATATATATTTGTGTAATTTATACATATGTATGTATATACACACACACATACATTTGCAGTGTATATATGTGTGTGCATGTTAGCATGACAACACTGTGGGTAACTGAATATCTGTTTAAACCATATTTTCATCATCAAAGAACCCTACACATGTAACATATACAAACACACATATAGTATAATATAATATATTATATTTAAGACTAATCTTCAGTCCACGTCAGAAAGGAACGCGTGGATTTAGTGATATTCTCAAGCACGCGCTCCTTCGTGCATTGAGATATTGAGAATATCACTAAATCCACTTCAGAAGGTGACCTTCTGACGTGGAGATAGTGATATATACCATACACGCGGTCTTAAATCATAATATATTATTTTGACTTCAGTAGTTGGAAATTACATCAATCATGCTCCATAGCAATAATCTGTAGAATTTATATAATCTAACCCCTTTGATTTATTCTTTGGATATATATTTTTGTTTCACATAAACTCACTTATTACGTAACTTGTTTTCAAAGTAGTGAACACACTTGTTTTTCGAGAATGATAAATTACCTGGACGAATATAATACTTTTTTATTTTGATTTATATCACCAGTGTCTCCAGCCATCATTCTCAACAAACATTTCTACAGAATTTCTTTCCTAAAGGTTTTAATTTCATAAAACACACACAATGCAAATACCACAAAGTATTACGTCCTGTAACTAACATATATTCTTGCTGTTCATCTCGTTGGGTTGGACGAGTCCGTTGGACCACACCAGGCTTCCTATACCATTCAGCCATATCTTAGAGCAAGATTCAGACAAAGCCAGCATTACTAAACCACCCAAACGAGAACGAAGGAAAGTAGAGCCGTTGGCGTCAGGTCTTGTGTAACAGGAGCCAGAAATGACAGAGAGTTGTAAATAACGATGTTATTTATATGGCCCCCGGGGGAAGCCCTTGCCCAATAGCCTTTACAGAAGCACAGTCGTGCGTTTCGGTGTTAGATGTTTATGGCAGCTTGTAGTGTGACTGGTTTTACGGTTGTGTGGTTGTAAAGTTGTAATGGGGAATGTAGTGGGCTTAACCTTCTTTCATTTAGGAGGGAACAGGCAGTTGGTCGGATTTTGAAAAAAATAAATAAAGGAGAAATTGAATTTTTGAGGATGATGATTATGAATCCATATTAATAAATGATGTTATGTGAATAAATAACATCCCATCAGGAATGACTGATAATGAGACTAGGGAAATAACACCGCGAGCAAAGAATAAGAGATTTCAAGAATGTAAAACTGAAAGTAGGGAGGATTCCCACCGGCGAATCACCTGAAATCTAACTTTGTATTCTTAAAAGAACGCAGCAAATGACAACTGGATAAAGAGGGATAATGTAAATACAAGTGCTTCCGCAAAGTCAGTAGATTCAATTTATTCTTAAATATACTTTTAAAATCAACATACAAATTGCAATGTCTCTCTCTCCGTAAATTGATTTCAATCTGTTATTTTGCGATAAGATCTAGTTTCCCAATTATGGCTGAAAACCCCATTTTCTTTTTGTAGATCTTTGCATCAACGAGGAGTAATGATCTGGCTCTGAAAAAGATCTTTGAAAAGCTTTTAATATATAATGAATAAAATTCAGTGGAAAACTTTCTGCCTTCCATCACTTGAGATACGATGTCAATTTAGAATAACATATGTGCTTGGCACTTTACTGAATGAGATAAATTTCAAAAGAGGCTTGCATAGAGAGAGAGAGAGAGAGAGAGAGAGAGAGAGAGAGACGCCAGCAGAATTATAATTCCCGTTCCCAGCATCCATGATGCACGATTAATGCAATTCGCAAAAATTCCTGCGCGCGAAAGTGGGCGTCTGTCTCTCTCCGAAAACGAGTTCTTTAGAATTATGTTGAGAGTTCTTAGTTACGAGAGAAGTTGTAAATCCTTTTCAGGAAGAAGAGCCCAGATGATGTGTGTGTATGTTTGTGTGTGCCCAAAACATTTGCATCAATCACATGAAAGGATGGCGGCTTGGTCTCGTAAGTTCAAACAGCAAGAATCACAGTTCGTAGACATGGCGGGATTTCAGAATCGTCTGAATTGATGAAATGCAGCGGAAATGGCCATGTGACACTGTCCCTTATGTCAGGTTAATCCTCAAGAGTTTATTCTTTTTTAAATTGAGGGAAAAATACAAAAGGGAAGTTGGAATATCATTTAAAGATGACCATTGTTTAAGCAAGTGTTCAAAAAGATACTGATTTGTTAAAATATTAATTGTAATGAATTTTGGAAGGTGATATCACTTATCATAGACTTTATTTCTGAAATGTTTGTTAAAGTAGTAGAGGGAATTTATATTATTGTTTTTACTTAAGGCCTAAATTCTATAGGGTTAATTACATTTTTTATAAATATTAGTTGTACTTGAATTGCAGAGAATTCCTTTTATTTGTGACACTTTGTTTGAAGTAGGCTAATGACATTAGTTTCTATGTTAATATAGTTAACAAACTCCATTACACACACACATATATATATATATATATTATATATATATATATATATATATATATATATATATATATATATATATATATATATATATATATATATATAATTTATATATATTTAAATATATTATATATGCTAGACTGAGATTTTCATTTCAATTGCCTGTTTTCAGGAGAGAGATAACAAATAAACATCACATATCAGCCCAATTTCCTAGAAGCAACAGACTGGGGAACCCACCCAAAACTAATGACACCTTTTAAGAACGAAGATAGTTTTGCACACTTCCACAAACACCTCACCTACTTATGGAACTCCTGTCAGTAGTTCCTTTATAATTCATTTTAATTATAGATATCAAAAGATAAATATTTCCGTTATATAAATCCCGAGATGGGCAAATCACACTTTGAGAAGAGTTAGTTGGAATTATCCAGTAAATAATGAAGGAAAGGGAATTTCCAGAGTCCTTTCTATTCCTTTCTATCGCTCTAATGCTCTGTAATTGAAAGCGTCTCATCCACTCGGCTGGAACAGAAGTAATTCCATACCGTCCTTCATGCTGTGCCTCAGTTCATCTGAATTACAAATGACGTTCGTAATCAGGACTCTGTTCTACTTGTTAGTGATTCGTCGAACGCCTTAGTATGTGAAGCGTCTCTCTCTCTCTCTCTCTCTCTCTCTCTCTCTCTCTCTCTCTCTCTCTCTCTCTCTAAGAGATTATGTTGGAAGTTGTTTTGTCTGTGTCAGCAAGAGCTTGGAAGATGTTTCAATCGGTTTTCACTCATGCAGAAATCTTTATATATATCTATCTATATATATATATATATATACTCGTGAGATCCTGCTGCTGTATATATCTATCTGTCTATCTGTCTGTCTGTACTGTGTGTACGCAACGCCTTATCGTGACTCATTACCGCTCGTATCAGAGAATCCTGAAGAAGTGTGGCCATTTTCTTTGGTTGGGTTTCTTGCTTTGGAGATTTGGGCTAATTTAGTTTTTCTTTAGGGGTAGGGATTTCCAAGACATTTTTACATTCCTCTTCCTCCTCCTCTTTCTTCTTCTTCTTCTTCTTCTTCTTCTTCTTCTTCTTCTTCTTCTTTCCATTTTCGACTTCTCAAAACCCTCCTCCTTTCCTCGATTTTCGACATCTGACATAAACCGCTTTCGATTTTGGTCTCCGCATTGAGGAAGTGTTTTCCTCAACCTTGGGGGAAAAGCGGAATTCCTCATGCGTGGAGGAAAAAAGGTTTTAACTCAGTGTTTGTCCTTATCTGGGAGTCCAGGCTCTGTGGCAATAAAGACTGAAAGTATTCCAAATATTGTTATGGGGAGGAGAGGGGGGGGATTTTGTTTGATTTTTTTCCAATTTTTTTAGCGTCAGTCGAAAAATATATAAACTTTTATTCCTGGAATTTTGATGGAAGTTTTTTCTTCTTCTATTGCATTGATGACAACATATGTAGTATACACCAACATTATACAGGAGGTGTTCGTGTATAACTTTAAATAAATGATTAATTAACTGTACAAATACATTTAAAAACAAAACTCTAAAGAGCTTTGGAGAATCTCTAATCTGCACGATTCTCCTTTTCCGTCTGACAAGAAGAAGAAGAAGAAGAAGAGATACTAACAAAGAAAAAACAAAGACGAGCGGAATTGTCTACAAAACAAGGAAACTGGTCGTTAAGACAGACTTATGGTGGATCAGGTGAATTTTTCGTTTTGTGAAAGTATGCAGGTCTCGTCTTTAGAAAATTATAAAAGGGAAATAACTCGTCCCTGTTTTGACGGATTGGCGTATCCCATTTTTTTTCTAATTAGTTGAGTTTTCTAGCCAGAGTGTCGCAGTTTTAAATAATCTGTAACATATCAAAATTTCAGCTGTCTGTGTTGTCTTATTTACAAACCAAGGTTCCTCAAATGTTGAGCTAAGGAGAAGCTCCGAATGATATCAAAATCTTTGAAGCCCATTTTCTCAGAACGGGCAAAGAATGGCTTACGCCAGTTCGTCAAACTAGGGAGGAATTGTACCGACTAAACTTGTGATTTACTTAAAATTCAGATGAACACGAGAGTAACATTCCCACTGAAGCCTCAGCATCAGAGTAAATTGGAATCAGACTTTTTCCAGCTGTGATATCTCGTTTCTGAGATGATCAGCCTTTATAATGACTTCATCTGAGTTTTATTTCTGCATTTATATAAAGTTTTTTCAAGGTGAAATGATTATTTTGTTTCATAAGTGCTCTTTATATCAATTTGAATGAAAATCCCACACGTAAAATTATTATTTTTCAGTGTTGGTTTTCCTAAGTAAAAAGTATTTTTTTTTCCAAAACAGCTGTGTATGTATTTTGTTCTTCCATAGAGATTGTGTTGTTCTAACTACATAATTCCTTTTTAAAATCTTAAAGGGGAAATCATTGTATCGACTGAGCTTGTGATATGCCTAAAATTCAGATTAGCTCTAGAATAAATTAGAGCAAATTGGAAACATGATTTTTCCAGCTGAGATATCAGGTTTCTCTTCCGGGTTCCGACAGTCAATCATTCTAAAGAACACTTCAACCGATTAATATCAAATTTTGCTTTCATCGCACGATTCATTAAACTCGTCGTCAGCAGCGATATGAAATATCAGTTTGATCAAAGATTGAAATGTATGAAACTCTGATGGAGAGAGAGAGAGAGAGAGAGAGAGAGGGGGTTGGAAATAACGACTGTTAGTGTGGTGGTTAAGTCATAAAGATTCTCCACGGCCAATAAACTTCAATTCACACAAGTGATTTTATTCATTTTTGTTTGAAATCGTGACTGGAATCGAACCATTATTAATCCCAGGAAGACTCCCAATCAGTCATTGATGGCGCAGAGGAGGCACGGAGCCCATTTTTAA
Organism: Macrobrachium rosenbergii; assembly: GCF_040412425.1. Taxonomy (NCBI): domain Eukaryota; kingdom Metazoa; phylum Arthropoda; class Malacostraca; order Decapoda; family Palaemonidae; genus Macrobrachium; species Macrobrachium rosenbergii. The sequence goes on from NC_089755.1 coordinate 6,633,165, forward strand.
TGAGTGATATTGGCAACCGGACTAATTTCTTAGTAAGTTAATACTGATAACTTATTTTTAGATGTGGATATCGAATTTCAAAGTAAGATTCTCTCTCTCTCTCTCTCTCTAACGTGCTTAGTACACACACACAGTTCTTCATTGAGGGATAGGTTGAGCTCCCGGATAGCAGTTGGCCCCAGCGTTCGACTCTAACCGGCCAATTTATTTCTGGTGATAGAAATTCATTTCTCGTCATAATGTGGTTCGGATTCCACAATAAGCTGTTGGTCTTGTTGCTAGTAACCAGTTGGTTCTCTCTAAAATAAATCTAAGCTTCTCTCCAGCCCTAGGAGAGCTTTTAATCAGCTCAGTGGTCTGGGTAAACTAAGATATACTCAACTTTAACACACACACACACACACGCACACACACACACACACACACACACACACACACACACACACACACACACACACATATATATATATATATATATATATATATATATATATATATATATATATATATATATATATATATATATATATATATATATATATATATATATATATATATATATATATATATATACACACACACACATTGTGCTTGTGAGCATGTACAGTATATGTGTGTGCGTGTTAAATTTTCTGTCAGCAGGAGTTCCGAAACGATTCACTTTTGAAATCCCAAAGAAGCAAGTATCACCATCTGTTATGATTTAAAAAGTATATAACAAACTTTGCTTTTCAAAATCAGTTGCTTCATCGTGTAACGGAAACGAGACGAATGACGGTGACCTAACCAAACAGAATCCCAGGTAGACATTGATTAAGAGGTTATGGTAATTTACGTCGCGCCAAGGAAATGGGAACCTAATTGGCCCCTTCTCTGGGCCGAGGGAAATTTGTATATGCCCACAGGACGAGGCATAATTAGTGGGTCCTCTCCTTCAATTAGCGGCGTGAACGATAATACTCTAGTCTTAATAGAGATCGATGAAGAAATGGTTATGAAGGCAACAATGAGGACCACTTACTCACTTTGGTTTCCTCAAGGGGAGGATTTCCTCACTCTGCCCAGAGCAGTTACCCGAAGGATCTATAAATAGGATTTCTGTTTTTAAGTATAATTTTTAGAATTGTTTAACAAACTTTTTCTAAGTAACGAGAATTGTCATGTAGCCTAAGGAAATGATGTTTTTTCTGAATTTCTCACCACATCTACACATTCAATTTACATTATAGGTAAACAATGTAGCTCTCTTGCTTTTACTACAGAGACTCCTAACAATTGATTCATATTGCAGCTGCAAATGGTTTTCCTCCTGTTACGCCTTTCAAACCTTTTTACTGTCAATTTCCGTTTCAGCGCTGAATGACCTCATAGATCCCAGCGATTGGCCTTTGGTCTAAATTCTATTCTATACTGCGGAGGTCCTTTGCTTTGAAGGAGAATTTTTGCTTTCTTAAGAATATTTATTGCAAGGAAATACTGCTTTCACTGAATAAACACGATTCGTGAAAAGGAATTATCAAGCTTTGTTGCAATACTCTTAACCTCCTCTCGTTCACTTCCCATTCTCTCTCTCTCTCTCTCTCTCTCTCTCTCTCTCTCTCTCTCTCTCAGGAGAGAGAAAGAGAGAAAGGGATTTTAGAACAGACCCCTCTCCAGCCTTCCCCAATCGCCCCCATTCCCAGAGAGGCGTTTCTTTCTCCCTCTTTCGAATTCCTTTCACTTTTAGGTCTCCATATTCGACTGTATCAGGCCATATCCTTTCAAAGCTGCTGATGCTGCTTTTGCTTGCGTTACAGACGCACACACACACACAAGCATTTTCTGCTTGTGTAGGCTTCGTTTACCTCGGACGCTCTCCTCAGAGCGAGCAGATTCTTTCTTCTTTTCGGCTTCCATTGGATGTTGTTGAAGGGACGCTTTGCGATCTTTCTTTGTCTGGTTTGTTCATTTATGGCGGCAGATGAGTTGTTGGACTTGTTGTCCTTGCTGGCTCGATATATTTATAGATATTTGATGCCCTTTTTTATCTTTCGTAAATTTTATATATTCGAGTAATATTGACAGGATATACTGTATATATATATATATATATATATATATATATATGTATATATATATATATATATAACTGAATAACGATAATATGGATATATAATATATATATATAAAATCCATATATATATATATGTATATATATATATATATATATATATATATATATATATATATATATATATATATATATATATATATATATATATATATATATACATATATATAATATATATATATAAATATATATATTTGTATAAATAATGTAGTATGTATTTATGTATTCCTGTGTATAAAATCACGAAAATATGAAACGTGATGAATATATAAGTAAAGACAAAATCCAATCTGAAGGAAAGAGAAGTGCTGCAGGTAAATTTCCGATGAGACTGCCGTCCTTTACTTAGTAGACTGTTGATATATATATATATATATATATATATATATATATATATATATATATATATATATATATATATATATAATTGGAATTCCGTTCAGCTGGATTAAGTGCACTGTAGGCATTACTTAAGGTTCTTTGCAGCGATCCTTCGGCCACTAGCTGCAACCCCTTTCATTCCTTTCACTGTACCTCCGTTCATATTCTCTTTCTTCCATCGTACTTTTCACCTTCTAACAATAACTGTTTCATAGTGCAACTGCGATGTTTTCCTCCTGTTACACCTTTCAAACCTTTTTACTGCCAGTTTCCCTTGCAGTAATGAATGACCTCATAGGTCCCAGTCTTGGCCTTTTGCCTAAATCCTGTATTATATTCAGATTTTTTTTTTCTCTATTTAGCTGGTTTAATTTGGAATTCTCAGAGGTCTTCTGTCTTCCCAAAATCTTTTCAACCTTCCTTTTTTCAAGGGGCGTGTCACTCATCTGTGAAAGGGTGTTATTAACAAAAAGCTCTTTATGCCCTTCTCAGTGCTCCTTCATAATAAAAAAATGTAAAAAACCATTCTCTTGATACAGGTGAATTCACAGTAAAAAAAAAAAATCCTGAAATTCCTTGACCTGAGGAAATTCTGGATGACCCTCAAATTCAGGCAGTGTTATTTTCTCTGGGGCTGAGATGAAGAAGCTTCATGAGATGCCATACTTGCTTTCCCCTTTGCCTGAAGGAGGAAGCGCTACTTTCTTTCCCCTCGTGTGAAAGGCTAAACTAACTGGGCCCTCTTCCCCTCATATGTAAGGATTTTTGTAGAGAGTCTTTCTCACCTGTTGCAAGAGATCAGCCTTTTCCGTTTCGTCTGGGGGCTGAGGTGGTGAGCATTGGCTACAGTGACGCTGTCTCTCGTCAGATCCTGCAAATCGACAGGCTTTTTTTTTTTATCTTATCTCTCTGACTCATTTTAATCTTTCAGGACGAGAAGATTGTAACGTGCTCTCTCTCTCTCTCTCTCTCTCTCTCTCTCTCTTCTCTTGTGAGAGTCAGTGAATCTCTCCCTCTCTCATTCTCTCTCTCTTTTAGCCTGTTTATAATCCCTGAAAATTTAAGACTGCTTCTTCTTCTCTCTCTCTCTCTCTCTCTCTCTCTCTCTCTCTCTCTCTCTCTCTTTAGCCTCTCTAATCCCTGAAAGAAGTACTCATTGGTCTATTTATATTCCTTTAAAAAAGAATTGTGAGAGTGCAGTGCTCTCTCTCTCTCTCTCTCTCTCTCTCTCTCTCTCTCTCTCTCTCTCCTCTTCATTGGTCTATTTATATTCCTTAAGAATTGTGAGAGTGCAGTGCTCTCTCTCTCTCTCTCTCTCTCTC